>NC_072392.2:25152121-25455151 GCF_028885625.2 Pongo pygmaeus | reverse complement strand
AGTTAAATTGCAACTAAACATATGTAGACATATACCAAGATTTTTAAAATTACACAATATTTCTGACCAATAAAATATAAACTGGAGTCTAAACTGTTTGGCTAAGAATTTCATTGCTAGAGTACACTTACAAGTACTAAATGAATTTCCAAAAATCTAACATTTTGTTCTCAATAAAATAAAATGTGTTTAATAAATATGAAGCAAAAAATAAAATCCTAAACAAAAGCAAACACTGTTGATCAGTCAATTTAACATGGACTATTATTGCTATTATTTTTATTGACCAATAATTTATTTCCTGACTTTTCTTCCCAGATATGGACACTATTGATGGGAGCGGCTGGCCATCTGGAGTGGCAGTTGCCATCATGTCAGTAGCACTTGGGCCGCACGGGCAGTGTTGTCAGGAGCAGCAGCAGGAGCAGCAGTGGCGGTGGTAGGTCCCCGTTCCCTGTGTCCTCAAGGCATCTGACTGAGCCGCCCCCTAATGGCTGGGCAGGACCCACTCCCAGGTGCAGACCCTCCATGGTGGCCTCAACTTCGCTTCCCACCACATCTGGGAGCCCATCAGCGCTGGCAGCCGGGTCTTGCAGGATTGGCCCCAGGAGCATCAGGTTCATTTGTGCGGCATTAGCCAGGGCCCCCATGCCACCTGCACCTCGCCCGTGCACTACTGCAGGGAAAACGCAGAGAGGAGTCACGGCCAGGGCTGCACACTCTATGGAGCCAGTGGGAGCTGGGGACAAGTGGGAGCCCAGCCCCTTCCAAATTGCCAGGGCAGTAACTCCCCAGGCGCAACTGCAGCTGCCCAAGGAGGGTCTGCGACCCAGGCAGTCCTGTGCTCTTGGGAGCCAGGAGAAGGCAGGAGCCCCACCCTCCCAGGTACAGCTGGAGCCTTTCAAGCCAAGGCTGCAGACCCAGGCACTCTGCACTCTTGGTGCCTGGGAGGGCCCCCGTGACCCCACAGGCTCAGAAGTGCCTGCGCCCACTGTCTGGGTTCTCCTCGCTGTCAGCACCTGCTCCAATCTTTGAGCAAATTTGAGGTCGAGCACACTATATTGTGCCCAATATAAAATAGATATAAAAATACCTCTTACACTTAAATCCAGGCATTGTCATTTGAATGACTTAAGAATATGCAGCTAAGGTGCTTTTGAAAATACAAGCTAGTGATTATACTGAATTTGTAAATCACGTAGGATAGTGAGTCATTTTAGAATATTAATTATTTCAGTCCATAAACCTGGATGTCTTTCCTTTTCTGTGTTTTCTTTAATTTCTTTCATTGATGTTTGTAATTTTTGTTGTAGAAATCTTTTACTTCCTCGGTTAAGTTTATTTCTACAATAGCTACATTTTTGTAGCTATTGTAAAAGAAATAGCTTCCTTAATTTTTTTTCAGCTAGTTTACTAGCAACATATAGAAATGCTACTGTTTTTTGTATGTTGATTTTATATCCTGCAACTTTATTAAATTTATTAAATTCATTTATCACTCTAAGAAGTTTTTGGTAGAGTCTTTAGTTTTTTCTGTGTATGAAATCACATTGTCTGCAAACAGGGACAATTTGACTGTCTCCTTTCCAATTCAGACACCCTTTATTTCTTTCTCTAACTGAATTGCCCTGGCTAAGACTTTCAGTATGTGAAATATGAGTGGTGAAAGTGGGCCTCCTTTTCTTGCTCCAGTTTTCATTTTTCACCTTTTCCATATTCAGTATGATCTTAGCTGTGGGTTTGTCTTTATGCCCTTTTGTGTTGAAGCATATGTTTTCTATACTAAATTGTTGAGAGGCTTTTGTCATGTAAGAATGTTTAATTTTGCCAAATGCTTTCATTGTGTTTATTGATTTAATCGTATGGTTTTCAATATATATCCAAAGGAAAGAAAATCAATATATCAAAGGGTTACCTGCACCCCCATGTTTATTACAGCACTATTCACAATAGCCAAGATATAGAATCAACATAAGTGTCCATCAACAGATGAATGAATAAAGAAAATGTAACATACCTATATAATGGAATACTATTGAGTTATAATAAAGAACAAAATCCTGTCATTTGTGGCAACATGAATGCAACTGGAGGGCATTAGCTTAGGTGAAATAAGCCTGGCATAGAAAAATAAACACCACAGGCCAGGAGCGGGGACTCATGCCTGTAATCCCAGCACTTTGGGAGGCCAAGACAGGCGGATCACGAGGTCAGGAGATCGAGACCATCCTGGCTAACACAGTGAAACCCCGTCTCTACAACAAATACAAAAAAAAATTAGCCGGGCGAGGTGGCAGGCACCTGTAGTCCCAGCTACTCGGGAGGCTCAGGCAGGAGAATGGCTTGAACCCGGGAGGCGGAGCTTGCAGTGAGCCAAGATAGCGCCACTGCAGTCTGGCCTGGGAGAAAGAGCAAGACTCCGTCTCAAAAAAAAAAAAAAAGAGAGAGAGAAATAAACAGCACATAACTACATGTTCTCACGTATGGAAGCTTAGATAGCAGAGTATTGGTTACCATATACAGGAAAGAGAAAGGGGAGTATAAGAAAAATTTGGTTAACACATACAAAATTACAGCTGGAGAGAAGGAATAAGTTATAGTTCTCTACCACACTGCAGGGTGACTGTAGTTAAAGGGAATTTATTGTGTGTTTTCAAATAACTAGAAGAAAAGATTTTTAATATTCTCCTGCAAAGAAATAATAAATGATTTAGGTAATGGATATTCTAATGACTCTGACTTGATCATTACACATTGCATAAATATATCAAAATATCACTCTGTAACCCGTAAACCTGTACAATTTTTACATGCCAATTAAAAATAATTTTAAAAGAGAAAAAATGAAATAAAATTAAAAGTACAGAATTTAACTACTTTTTCTTCTATGAAACCCAAGGGTCAGCACCAAGAAGAGTGAATTTATTAGTTTTCTAAAATAAAAAAAATCAAAATGACCAAAAAAGAGCAATATCCAAGAAAAACAACTGTTAGTAAGAATACTTAGAAAACTTGGGCACTTATCACCCTGTTCCTAGATACCAATTTATAGATGACCACTTAAATAGAAGTTTATTCCAGTTAATTCATTTATAATCCCAGAGTTCAAAATTACATTTTACCTACAATAAATGAGATAACACATTTAAATTTTATGGTACTCTGCCTAACACACGTTAATAACTCAACACATGTTAGCAATAAGCTTTTAGTATAGTAGTCATAGTACTAATTTCTCACATTGCAATTTCCTTCATTCAGAGACATGAATACAACTTTCCTAATGACTCCTTTTTCTTCAAGATAGCTCTTCAAATTATTCTATTTCTTTCATTCAGTATATTAGCTGTGTATACTGATACTACATTCTTTTTTTTTTTCTGAGATGGAATCTCATTCTGTCACCCAGGCTGGAGTGCAGTGGCATGATCTTGGTTCACTGCAACCTCCAACTCCCAGGTTCAAGCAATTCTCCTGCCTCAGCTCCCCAGGCAGCTAGGACTACAGGTGCACACCACCACGCCTCACTAATTTTTGTATTTTTAGTAGGGTCGGGGTTTCACCGTGTTGTCCAGGCTGGTCTCAAACTCCTGATCTCAGGTGATCGACCCACCTTGGCCTCCCAAAGTACTGGGATTACAGGCATAAGCCACTGCGCCCAGCCTGATATTGCATTCTTGGATTTTGAACACTGAATATCTTTTTGAAAGATTACACCTCTTTACCAATTTGTGCTTTGGAAATTATTTTCCCTCAAGTGTTCTAAGAGTGTAATGAAGAATGAGGGTCACGTTTTATCACTTTTTTCCTTAAAGATTTCAGACATGCTGAGGCCGAGCTTGGTGACTCACGCCTGTAATTCCAGCACTTTGGGAGGCCAAGGTGGGTAGATCACGAGATCAGGGGATCGAGACCATCCTAGCTAACACGGTGAAACCCCATCTCTACCAAAAACACAAAAAAAGTAGCCAGATTTGGTGGCGGGCACCTGTAATCCAGCTATGTGGGAGGCTGAGGCAGGAGAATGTCTGAACCCAGGAGGCAGAACTTGCAGTGAGCTGAGATCGCACCACTGCACTCCAGCCTGGGTGACAGAGCATGACTCCGTCTCAAAAAAAAAAAAAAAAAAAAGATTTCAGACATGCTGAAACTGAATGAAGTATTATTTGCTACCAGATAGATTAGTTCTTTCTAGTTGTAGGAGTGAATACATCTTTAATGGTATATTTTGGGTTATTGCCTTATTTTTGATGCAGTATTCTGTAAATAATTTTTTAAACCTGGCAAAATTCAGTGAGCATAGATTCATCAACTTTGGTGTTATATTGTGTTTGCTTTTAAAAACTGCTTTTGAGGCCTGGCATGGTGGCTCTTGCCTGTAATCCCAGCACTTTGGGAGGCCAAGGTGGGTGGGTTACCTGAGGTCAGGAGTTCGAGACTAGCCTGGCCAACATGGCAAAACCCCATTTCTACTAAAAACAAAATTAGCCAGGCATGTTGGTGCATGCTTGTAGTCCTAGCTACTCAGGAGGCTGAGGCAAGAGAATCGCCTGAATCAGGGAGGCAAAGGTTGCTGTGAGCCAAGATCACACCATTGCACTCCATCCTAGGTGATAAGAGCGAAACTCTGTCTCAAAAAAAAAAACCAAAAAAAAAAACTGCTTTTGAATAGAGTTGTAAATACTTTTTTTAAGAAAAAAGAAATTATCAAGTGCATAAGTTTATAACACAAAATCAAATAAAATTCAAGGCACAAGTTAGTACTAAAAAAATTATGTTGAATATTCCCTAATACAACATGCTTTTTCCCTTCATGAACAGTTTGTGTTTTACTGAGAAGACACCTTATTTATGGCAGAAGTTAGACTACAGATGAATATGTACTTTAAACACTCTCAGTAGCTTTCTTAATTTTACATATGCTGCTTTATGCTTCTGTTTACTTTCATTTTTCCCATGTCCATATTCTAGTAAATTTGAATATTTTAATTCAAGTTCATTGAATTTAATATTTAATATTGCTTGTATAATTTAGTATTTGTAAGACTCAAAAAGGTTTATGAAAAAAGAAAAAGATCAACATGTTGCTAATCATTTAAAGATTATTTTAAAATCTTTGACCTTTATGTGTTAATGAATAAAATGTTAGTAGTTATTTGCATAAAATAATTTATGTCTTTTGAACTTAGCATCCAGCATTTCTTTTTAAATAAATAAATAATTATTCTCCTGCAATATATTATGTTTATCTGGGTTTTGAAAAATGATGTTTCCTAATATGAGAAAGCCATTTACATATTTAAATCTACAAAGGCAAATGAAATGGTACTAAATTATTTACATAATAACATTTAGATGGTGGCCCTTATAACATTCTTTGTATACTTCACACAGAGTTGGGGATATGCAATCCTAGAATATTTCTGAGAGCAAACCCTTCAGCTTGATGAACAAAACAAGACTTTTAAGTCAAATTAAACTTTTAAATTACCCAGGTTATGGGGCCTTTTAATTCAATGGAGATGGAGCATAATGAATTATTCCCTTTTCATTGGGTAATAAGATCTCATTCTTAACTTATAATACTCAAAATATCCTTTAATTTTTAATTTGTGATTAACCATATCATTATCCCTAGATATTTTAGCTTCTATCTTGAAGTCTATAATAATTCTGAAACAGGAGAAAGTATTTTTTATTACCATATGTGTTAAACATCATGGTTTTCAAATTTAACTGCAAATGTATGTTTTTCATTGCTTCCTGATGACGCCCTTCACCCTATCCATATTGTCACTACCAAGTGGTAATTACTTTTCAGGTTTGCATATTTGTTTTTTTGGAAAATCTTCTCTGTGCCTTATAAAGAATATGATTGTAGGCATTCAAATACCAGTGAAATACACATAATTAGCCTGTGGTCTAACTCATTTCTTTAAGAAACTACACTAATTTTACCCACATACTGATATTTTTATTGCCGCATTATTTCTGGAGAAAATAAATACTGCTAACATCATGTTGGTAAGAGAGTAAAAAAGTCTTTTCTCGAAAAGTGCTCATTGCAGTATTAACATATAGTGTCAATTTTTTTTATAAATTCCTCATACACATTTTATTCTTAGAGAAATAAAAATGCTAAAAGTGAAATGACTTTGTTTACTCTCCATATTATAAGCCACCCATCTTGGTAATGTAGGGTCTTTATAGTTAGGGTAAGTTGTGTCATACCGAGGTAACAAAACAAAAAGTATTTTGTCTCTTTTGGGCCTTTTCTTATTCAGTTATACTGTCAGTTTGGCTTTTTTTTTGTAGATCAACTTATTGATCTCAGTATTCTGAAATAATATGTTTACTATCTTTTGATCAGTATTTAAAATATTAGATTTATTGTTACTCTTCTGCCTTTATTGGGCTGGAAGAATAATTGTTTCTCTCACTCCACAAAAGCCAAGTTGCAGAGAAAAACACATAGACATTCAATTGCAAAGCAAAGAAACTTGACTATTTTCTGCAATTTTAAAGTGTACATTGAATGAATTAAACCATCTTTTTATTTTCTTTTTTGCTCACTTGCAAATATTAACATCAAGCGTATTATTGTAATGTTATCTAGGTAAAAATCTCAACAACTTTTCATAATTACCATTTTTAAATATATAAATAGGGGACCTAACTTTAATTTTTAATGTTCGAGGCCATGTCTGTTATTTCACTCTTTAAACACAGTTCGTAATGCAGACACTTAGTAAATACTCAAAAATTATGTGCTGAATAAAAAAGGTTAAATATGTAATATGTACAAAATCTACTGGAAAAAATGCACCAACAATTTTATTTGGTATACCAGTTTATTGTAGAAACTTTATTGCCTTTAAATAATAATATACTTTTCCAGTGTCTACAATGACTTGTAATATTTGTACACATATAAAATAATATTTCCAAAAATGTAATCCGGCAAGGAAATATACTTTCTAAATTCTAGATTTATAATTTAGGGGTTAAATTATAAAATCATTAAATAAAATACAAATGACATATAGTCAAAGATCCCCTTGGAAAAAAATTAAGTGGCCTCTAAAGTGATGTATTCATATATATAATTTTACAATCACCCTCAGTTTGCTGTTCCTCTGGCATTAGAACAGATTGTTGTTGTTTATTTGCTTTAACATCAAAGGTAAATGTTTTTGTTCCTTTAAGGACATATGTAAAAATAAATGCATATAGTTTACAATAGAATCATATTTAGTGATAAGCACATAGGACATGAGACCATCCGAAATAAACGCAGAACCAAATCTCTCATGCATATGCACTCAACCACATATGTTTATTGATAAAATGCTAAGTGGAAAAACCTGAATTATGTAAATTTATCTCTCTCCTTTGCCTTTTTAAATATACACACAATCAATCAAACTCTTTGTGATTTAGTAATGAATAAGTAATACTCCATTGCATATGTAATGAAATGTGTGGCATAAAATCAATATTAGGTGTAAAAAATCTATGGCAATAAGGTTAGAAGGAATGTGCCATAGCAGCAATTATCTCATAGCCAAGAATATAGGTATTTTTAGTCTCTGATTCTTTTCATTGTCTACATTTTCTATGAATAACACAGATAACTTTTGTAACATTTTATTCTAAATCTTTTAACATGAAAGATACATTTAAAAATACTCATTCCATATACACGCTGATTTTTAAAGTATTTATATGATTTCTCATGGAGTTTAGGAATATTCAAAATCTACTAAAAGTTATCATGTTTTATGATAGCTCTCACTTGCTTTAAAAAAAAAAAACAGTCTTGACAATTTACAAGTATGCAATGGGCATCCACCTGGGGCCTAGATATCCTCTTGGGGACTGATGTCAACCTGGAGCCTGATGTCCACCTGGGACTGGCTATCCACCTGCTGCCAGATATCCACCTATGGCTGAATTTCCATTTGGGACCTGAAGTGTACCTCTGGCCAGGGTGTCCATCTGGGGCGTGATGTCCACCGGACACCTAGGTATCAACTTGGGGCTTGATGTCTACCTGTCCTCAGACTGTGGCCCCTGGGGGTAGGGACCACGTGGACATTTTCAGTACCGTATGCTGGGCCCACCAGGGCACCTGGCACACAGGACTAATGCTAAGGGCAGAGTTGCTGAGTGAATAAATGGGAGGATGTCAAATGCCTCTTCTTGCTTCTGGCCACCTCATAATGTGGAGATCATTCATAAGAACAGGAACTGCGTGACCTCAGCATGACTCTCCCCTGGCTCCAGATGCATGAGAACAGCTCAGTGGGCACCAGGAACACAGAACACTGTCCTCCCACCCACCCCGTAGCGAGCGTCAGCACTGCAGCCTCAGGCAGGAGCATCACAGAACAAAACAGGGACCTGCATTTAGGATTCCTCAAGTCAGTGGCTCTCTAGGGTCCCAGGAGGCAAAGGAGCAGGATCTGCAGGCTCCAAGGGCAGTAAGAAGGACCTCAGCAGTCTCTTTTGTCCCTTCTTTGCCTCCAGTTCCTGGGATGTGCAGTTCACTCTCGAGGCGTCCTCACCACAGCCAGGGCAGCAATTTCCCCCAACTTCCAAATGAGGTTTGATCGTGTTCCGGGACTTTTGACACAGGGTCCAGTGCCTGGGCACATTCTGTCCTATCCCAAATCCTCATCCACCCGAACCACCAAGCCTCTCTCTGCTCTGAAGGACCCCCAGAGTGAATAGCTTTTTTCAAGTGTTTCAGCAAACACGGGGTCATTCATAAAAAACCAAGGTCAACAAGCACTATCAGAGCATGTGGAACCCTACGGTTTCATGCTCTAAGCACCTCACATTATATACAGGAGAAAACGGAGGCTTCATCTCCTGTAGCCCCTGTCTACACTAGGGCAGGTGGGATGGTCGTAATTCCAGGTGCCCACAGAGGTGGACTGCAGGACCCCAGTTCTGTCCTTTCAAGGCTGTGCTGGGCATGGCCCTGGCCCAGGCAGAACCCTGGGAAGCTTGCAGATTCTCCTGCCCATGCTCTAGGCCCTTGTCTGAGCCTTTCTCTAAACTCAGCACATTGAATAGGGCTTGCTGGCTACACGTAGGTCAAGAGTGTAACCCCCATATCTCTAATTCCTCACAGAGTTCTCACTATATTCTCCTACCCACCCTGTTCTCAGACCTCCAGACTCAGAGAATAGATAGGCTACTGCCTGGTAACTCTATCTGGATGTCTAAGAGCAAACCCTACATAGCAAATTGTGCCAACACTATATATCCACCACCCACAAACCCATGCCGATCATAATGCCCATATGGAAACTAAATACTTGGATTAGTCCCATATGCAGAAAAAGGCAAATTATAAACAAAAGATTGTTATTAGGTTGGCGTGAAAATTATTGCTGTTTTTGACATTACTTTTAATGGCAAAAACTGCAATAACTTTTACACCAACCTAATAGGAGTGTGTGAAATGAACAGGTCTAGTTTGTCATGCTTTTCTATTTTCCATTTGTTCATATTTGTTGCTTTCTGTGTATCTTTGAGAGTTTGGAGGAATTTGTGAAAGGAACCAGGATAAACATTTTTTCTTGCTATTTGAAGGCTGCATTTTTTATCTATGTTACATCTCTAGTAATAGCTTTTTCAAAATTCTGTTTCATCTGCATACCTTATGTTCTTAATTGGTATTGCTACTAATATCAAAAATTATTTTCTTATTTTAATATTTTGTCTTCTGTTATTTCTTAGTTTATGTTACTTAAATTTGTTATGATTTTTGTTTACTTGTATGCTTTTTCTAGGTTTTCAGATGGATGATTTAGTTGTTTTATTAGATTTTCAGTTTTTTCTAAAAAATGTACTTAAAGTTAGAAATATGCCTCCAATTTCTGTTTAAATGAATTCTCAAAAACTTACATATCTAAAGGTATTTATCATTATACTACATTGTTTTCATAATTCACCTATTGTTTTCTCTCTAAATTCAAGATTGCTTAATAATGGTCTTAGTGATTTCCAAATATCTGAAAATTTTAATTATTGCTGGCTTTGAGGAATACAATATGATATTGACGATTTAGAATACATTGATTACTCATTTGTTGTCTAATTCATGACCTACATTTGAAAACATGATGAAATACAAATGTACATTTGTATACTTTTAGATAAAGATATTGACCGTGTTATTTACATCCTTTTCAGCTTTTTTACTTTTGATTTTCAATATTATTGTGCTGGCTTACCAAAGAGCTAGTTAAAATTAATTTTCTACCTATTTCCCTATCCCACTTGTTTAAATTAAAATTTCAAAATTATACTTTTAATTATACTTATGTTACAGATTTTCATATTTTTTAATCAATGTTTCTTTACCACTGTTCCTTATAAAGTCATTTTTGGTATCCTGTGATTGGCCCTTTAAGTGGTGATGAATAGAAATAATAAAGCAACTGAAGCAAGGTGATAAGAAAAAATGAGAAGACAGAAACAAATCAATGTGTCCATTTATGTAAATTTAACTGTGTAAGAGCAATAACAAAAAAAAACCCAGAAAGTTATTTTTCAAAACTATTCATAGAAAGTGAGATTACACACAGAGAGAGAGAGACAGGCCCGAGGTAAAGACCAGGCTCCTCATAGAACTCTGGCCCCAGGTGGACACTGAACTCCAGGTGTACATTAGGCCCCCAGTTGATGCTCAGGCCCCAGGAAGGTAACCAGGCTTATGAAGGGTATATGGCTCCAGGTGGATACCCAGGATCCAGGTAGAAATCAGGGACAAGTGGGCACCAGGCCTCAGAGGGATACCTACGACCTTAGTGACCTCAGGCCCCAGTTGGACAGTAGGGCCACAGGTGAACTCCAGTCTTCAGGTGGACATCAGGCCCCAGGGGAAATACAGGTCTTAGGTCTACTCCTAAGACACAGGTGGACACAGGTCTTAGGTTTACCCCTAGGACCCAGGTGGACAACAGGCCCTGGGTGGCCACTGGCCCCAAGTATCCAGTTTCCTAAGAGCTAGGGTGGGCAGCCCCACTGGGCACTGTGGCCAGGCCTGCCATGTCTTCTTGTTCAGCTGTCACATTCTGGTGGGGTGGGCGGGAGGTGTCAAGAGACCACAATCTAAGTTCTTATTACCTGATTTTATTTCACCTCCACTGAGTGCTCACTCTCCTCTCACCTAACAGATTTACTCTCATCTGCAGGTGGTTTAAACGCAAAGGTTTACTGAAGATTTAAAGAGTGTTATCCAGTTGGGATGATTTAAACTAACAGTACACGTTGCATTTTAAGAAAATAATCAATCCCCAGAGGAGGTGTGGGTTATGGAGCCATGACAAATTTTCAACATTGCTTCCCTTACTTGTTGTTTCCAAATAAAAGATTTTTGATTCCCCACTGATGTTGGATGAGAACGCTGAGTGTGCAAGCAAAATATCATTTTTTAACTAAGGGCCCAATAGTGTCTTAAATATGCAGAGATGAGTCTGCAGGTGGAGAGTGACAGGTTTGTTCAAAACGTGGTATAGAGTGGCCTTGGGTCTCACCTGCCGGCCTTTCCATCCTGTGCCCTCCCAGCGAGGCACCCAAGCCCCGCCTTAGGGCACACCCCTTCACAGGGCCACATAGGCCCCAGTCCTCACCTATGCGGTCGTCTCCAAATGGCACAGCAAGACCTTCTGTCCAGGCCCAGGCCAGGGTCCCAGTATCTCCAGGGGGGCCTGGCATCCAGGCATCTGTTGAGAACTGGCCCAACGTTGGGGTCTGAGCTAGCCTATGGGACCTGGACGTGTGGGGCAGCTGCACAAGGACTCATGCCTGGCTTTATGTGTAGCATCAGGAAAGGCACTTTAATCGTATTCATTTGTTGCTCACAAAACCTCTGAGGTGGGTGCCTTCCCCATGTCACAGATGGGAATGACAAGAAATAATAAGGTTAAAGAGCATGCTGATGGTTGAAACCTGGTCAGGAACTGAGAACTGGAGTCTGTAGACCCCTACCTGTGACCTCTGTGGTCTGAGCTAGCCTATGGGACCTGGACGTGTGGGGCAGCTGCACAAGGACTCATGCCTGGCTTTATGTGTAGCACCAGGAAAGGCACTTTAATCGTATTCATTTGTTGCTCACAAAACCTCTGAGGTGGGTGCCTTCCCCATGTCACAGATGGGAATGACAAGAAATAATAAGGTTAAAGAGCATGCTGATGGTTGAAACCTGGTCAGGAACTGAGAACTGGAGTCTGTAGACCCCTACCTGTGACCTCTGTGGCCAGAGGACCCTCTCTCACCGGGTTTGTGTTTGCAGCATGTCCTGTCCTTCCCTAAGGGTCTCAGGTTCTGAGGCATGGTGAGGGCTGCTGGAGCCCATCACTGAGCTGTAGAAGGAAATACTAACGCTGGCCATGCCACCCTCCAGGCAGACACAGCTGGGGTTGAAAATCGAGATGGGGCAGGGTTGCCAGGAACAGAGGGAGGCAGGTGGAGAATAACTCACCAGTGAGGGGTTTCCCTGCTACAGCTTTCCAGGGCCATTTCCACTTTCTGGGTGGCATTTTGGGGCAGCTCACACAGTACACTCACATAGCCAGTCCCCAGGGTCACAATCCCCAGATGTTGGTCATCTTGGTGACAGGCCCTGTGCTTCTCCAGGAGCCTTTGTGTATGGGCCCTTCCCAGGTAAGCGTGATATGTCCTGGTTGTCCTCAGTCCAGGGCACTGCCAGCATTTTCCTTTCTGGTCAGGGTCAAAGCTTTGTTGACCATCTCCAGGATACGATGGCCAGCTGGCCCTTGGAGAGCCAGTCACTCCAGGTGACACGGTTTGGTACTGGACGTCCGCGGTCCCCTCTCCCACGCCGCCCCATACTGGGCCCCGTATCCAGCCGCCACCGCTGCTACAGAAAGAACAGCCCCACTGCCTCCGCGCAGCTGCCATTGTTTAAAGGGACCTCAGCCTGACTTCCAGGAGCTACGGGACTCGGCTCAGTAAATGCGCATGCGCGAGGAGCGAGCTGCTTCTCCCAGTCACAGCGATTCCCAGGGTTGTGGTAGAAACCACTCCCTGAGGCTTGGCAAAGCAGGAGCCCTCCGTGGCAGGGCTTCGGTGTCGGGGCTCCGAGGCTCCGGCCTGACTTCTCCACGGGGTCCACAGGAACGTCTCCGGATGCCAGGACTTGAAATGGGCCAACCAGGATGGCGAAACCACAGGCAGAGTCCGGGGAAGCAGAGCGGCATCCCATCCTCAGGCCTGACCGGATGGTGTTCGGGTGAGTCTCCCCAAAAGTCATTCCCCCGTAATCTGGATGACAGGTCTGCCTGTGTGTCCGTGGGCTGCTCTCTCACCCGAGGGTCATTCGCGTGGAGAGCAGAACCCGGCAGCCTCAGGGGTTGCCTGAGGGCTGAGGTGGGGGTGTTTCCGTGACACCGCTGTATGACTGTGTGTGTGTGTGTGTGTGTGTGTGTGTCCCATTCTCTCCTCTCTCGCTGTCACTCTCTGTCTACTTCTTTCCGTCTCTCTGTCAGTTTGTGTGTGTGTGTATGTGTGTGTGTGTGCCATTGTGCGTGTGTGTGTTTGGACGAATGTGCCCTGTGCGCCAGAAAGCGATTTCTTGCATGTCGGCCGGTCTTTGGTGAGCCTCTTTCTGCATCTCTGCCTGGGTCATGTGGCCGGTTGTCAATCATTTTCCTGGCGGTTCCACTTTGGGTTTGTGAAGGCCTCTACAACGTGAGGAGATGCGTGGGTCCTGGAGCAATTGAAATCTCATCCCCATCCTGAGTGGCCTCTTTTCTAGGATCAAGATGACCACACTCCAGCCAAGGATAAAAGCCCCACAGGAGCTCACTCTCCTGCAGGAGAGGAGCAGACCCACGTCCAAGAAGATGGCTGTATCTTTTCACCGCTCTTCTCTGAGAAATGAAGCCACACCATGATACAGTCTTGAAGAGGAAGCTGAGAATGGGAGATGGCAACAATCTCTGTCATGGTGGCCTCTCTGGACAAGTTACCCGTTTGGCACCCCTCCCCTTATGCCCGTGGCAGTGGCACAGTGCTGTATCCTGCCTGGGCTCTGGCCCCTGCTCTGTCCTCCCTCTTACTCTGTCTCCCTTGTTTCTGAGAGGCCTAGAAGCTTCTAGGTCTGGCTGAATGTCTTCAACAAAGATCACTTCCCAGTCCATCATGGAGTCAGTTGGTGGACATCCATTTCATGATTGTGTCTCTCTCCAAACCTGTTTCTGCTTGATTGGGCAGGTTTGATGACCCTGGGCTCTTAGCTTCCATATGTGTCTCAGACAGGGAAGCTACCTTGGTCTCCATGTTTCACCTCATGGGTGGGTGGATTGCCTAGAAGCAACGGTAAACGACCATGGCTGGCCTTGTCTTCTGTGACAGCTGTGGTGTCGCATTTCCTCTGCATCTCCTGTCTCATTCTTGAGGGACGTCCTCTCCTCTGCTCCTGGGTAGACTGACTCCCTGAATCTTTTGGCCTCCTGCTGGATCCCAGGTGTTCTTTGATTTTGCTTGGCATTGATGGAAAGGTCACTTGTACCCCCCTTCAGCTGGGTACATGCCTGGACACCATTGGTTGTTTCGCCATCGCCCCATATGCCCTCAGTGACACACATCCACACCATCTGCTCTGGGATACGCCACTGCCATGCGTGGTCGCCTTGGTTCCACCTCGGAATAGCCCCGTCCCTGTTTGCCTGTGTCCTGGAAAGTGGTATCAGCTTGCAGGAGCCCCTGGGCTTTTAGAAGCGGGGCAGGCCACTGCTCTTTCAAAGGAGGAGGGAGGCAGAGGGCTCATGGGTCAGTGAATTTTCAGCTGACACTACAGTCTTCAGGCCCATGGGAACATTCTGTGCTGCAGCGAGGCCCTGCCTGGTCAGCGGATGTGGTGAGCCCATCCTTTCTCACCCAGAGGGGTCCAAGATCCGATCCAAAGAGGAGTCCTGAGACTCCAGCAGGAGCCCTAGAGCTCTCTCTTCACTAGTGGAAGTTGGCTCAAGGAGGTCCTGAAGACAGGACTCCTGAGGGTTTGGCCCTAGGTCACCCGCGGACCCCTCTCCCACGATGCCCCCTACTGGATCCCGGATCCAGCCGCGGCCGAGGTTACACCAGGAGCGCGCCTGCCGCCGCGCAGCCTCCATTGTTTCAAGGGGGCGCAGCCTGACTGCCAGGAGCCCAGCGCGAGTCGGCCCCACCAATGCGCATGCGCGAGGCGCCAGCAGCTTCTACCTTCAGTGATTCCCACGGTTGTCTTAGAAACCAGTCCCCCAGGCTTGGCAAAGCCGGATCCCTCCGTGGCAGTGCTTGGGTGTCGGGGCTCCGAGGCTGCGGCCTGACCTCTCCACGCGGTCGACAGGAACATCTCCAGATGCCAGGAGTCGCAAAGGGCCGACCATGATGACGAAACCACAGGCAGAGACCTGGGGAACCAGCGCGGCATCCCAGCCTCAGGCCTGCCAGGACGGTGTTCGGGTGAGTCTCCCCAAAAGTCCTGTCCCCGTGATCTCGAGGACAGGTCGGCCTGCGTGTCGCTAGGCTGCTTTCTCATCCAAGGGTCGTTCTCGCAGAGAGCAGAACCCCGCAGCCTCAGGAGTTGCGTGGGGGTGTATGCTTCTGTGCCACTGCTGTATGACTGTGTGTGTGTGTGTACGTGTGTGTGTGTGTGTGCGTGTCTCCCATTCTCTCTTCTCTCTGTCTCTCACTCTCTGTGGGCTTCTTTCTCTCTCTCTGTCATTGTGTGTGTGTGTGTTCCCATCTGCGAGTGACTTCGGAAGAATGTGCCCTGTGCGCCAAAAAGCGACTTCTTGATTTTTGGTCTGTCTTTCATGAGCCTCTTTTTAGGTCTCTGCCTGGGTCATGTGGCTGGTTGTCAATCGTTTTCGCCGCGGTTCCACTTTGGGTCTGTGAAGGCCTTGACCACGTGAGGAGATGCGTTGGTCCCGGAGCAATTGAAATCTCATCCCCATCCTAAGCGGCCTCTTTTCTAGGATCAAGATGACCACACTGCAGCCAAGGACAAAATCCCCACAGGAGCTCATTGTCCTGCGGCAGAGGAGCCGACCCACGTCAGAGAAGATGGTTGTATCTTTTCACAGCTCTTCTCTGAGAAATGAAGCCACATCACGATAGAGTCTGGAAGAGGAAGCCGTTAAAGGGAGATGGCAACAATCCCTGTCACTGGAACGCTGGCCTCTGTGGACAAGCCACCCTAGTGGCACCCCTCCCCTTATGCCCGTGGCGGTGGCACGGTGCTGTATCCTCCTGGGCTCTGGCCTCTGCTCTGGCCTCCCTCTTGCTCTGTCTCCCCTGTTTCTCAGGGGCCTGGATGCCTCTCACTCTGGCTGAATGTCTTCAACAAAGATGACTTCCCAGTCCGTCAGGAAGACACTTCCTGGAGACCTGTGTCGTGATTGTTTCTCTCTGCAAGCCTGTTTCTGCTTGACTGGGCAGGTCTGATGACCCTAGAGCTCTTGGCTTCCATATGTGTCTCAGACAAGGAAGCTTCCTTGCTCTGCATGTTTCCCCTCATGGGTGGGTGGATTGCCTAGAATGAGCGCTAGGCGACCATGACTGGCCTTGCCTTCTAGGACAGGTGGTGTCGCATTTCCTCTGCACTTCCTGTCTCATACTTGAGGGACATTCTCTCCTCTGCTCCTGGGTGGAAGGACTCCCTGGATCTTTTGGCCGTATTGAACGTCACGGAGCCAAAACGACTGGGCTGGGGCTGGGGCTGGGGCTGGGGATGGGGGCAGGGGAGGTTGCATCAGGGCTACCTGGACGGTGGAGGGTTGGGGGTGGGGTGAATGTTGCAGAAACCTCTTTGCTCCTCTGGCAGATGTTTCAAAATGTGGCTTGGACTCAGGCACAGGCCACCTCCTGGTTCCCAGGTGTTCTTTGATTTTCCTTGGCATTGATGGAAGGGTCACTTTTTCACCCCTTCCATTGGGCACATGCCTGGACACCACTGTTTGTTTCAACATCGCCCCAGATGACTCCGGTGACACACATTCACACCACCTGCACTGAGATACGCCAGTGCCACGCGTGGTCGCATTGTCTCCACCTCGGATTCCCCCCTGTCCGTGCTTGCACGGGTTCTGTAAAACGGTGTCGGCTTGCAGAAGCTGCAGGACTTTTAGATGCGGGGCAGGCCACTGCTCTTTCAAAGGAGAAGGGAGCCAGAGGGCTCACGGATCAGTGAATTTTCATCTGACACCACGCCTTGAGGCCCATGGGGTCATTCTGTGCTGCAGCGAGGCCCTGCCTGCCTCACCAGATGTGGTGAGCCCATCCTTTCTCACCCGGAGGGGGCCAAAATCGGATCTGAAGGATCCCCAGCAGGCGCCCTGAAGCTCCCCCTCCTTTCTCACCGGGTGGGTCCAAGATCAGACCTGAAGAGGAGTCCTGAGACCCCAGTAGGTGCCCTTGAGCTCCCTCTCCACTGGTGGAAGTCGGCTGAAGGAAGTCCTGAAGACAGGACTCCTGAGGGTTTGGCGCTATTCACTTGCGGCCTCCTCTCTCACGCCGCCCCCTACTGGATCCCGGAT
The DNA here is from genome assembly GCF_028885625.2 of Pongo pygmaeus. Lineage (NCBI taxonomy): Eukaryota > Metazoa > Chordata > Mammalia > Primates > Hominidae > Pongo > Pongo pygmaeus. The sequence goes on along the minus strand of NC_072392.2, from coordinate 25,437,593 downwards.
CCAGCGGTGGCTGAGGCTGCAGCAGGAGCGCCCCTGCAGTCGCACAGCCGCCATTGTTTCAAGGGGACGCAGCCTGATCCCCAGGAGCGGAGCCTCAGTCGGCCCCGCCAATGCGCATGTGTGAAGCACCAGCTGCTTCTGCTATCACAGTGATTCCCACGGTTGTCAGAAACCAGTCCCCGAGGCTTGGCAAAGCAGGAGACCTCCATGGCAGTGTTTGGGTGTTGGGGCTCCGAGGCTCCAGCCTGACCTCTCCACGGGGTCGACAGGAATGTCTCCGGATGCCAGGACTCGCAAAGGGCCGACCAGGATGAAGAAACCCTCGGCGGAGTCCAGGGGAAACACCGCGACAGACTAACCTCAGGCCTGCCCGGACGGTGTTCGGGTGAGTCTCCCCAAAAGTTGTGCCCCCATGATCTCTAGGACAAGTCGGACTGCGTGCTCTTGGGCTACTCTCTCACCCAACAGTCGTTCTCGTTGAGAGCAGAACCCCGCAGCCTCAGGGGCTGCCTGTGGGCTGAGGAGGAGGTGTTTCCGTGCCACTGCTCTGACTGTGTATGTGTCTGTGTGTGCGTGTGGGGGGGGTGACTCCCATTCTCTCCTCTCTCGCTGTCTGTCACTCTGTCAGTTTTTTTCCCTCTCTCTGTCGGTTTGTATGTGTGTGTGTGTGTGCCCTTGTGCGTGTGTGTCTTTGGACAAATGTGCCCTGTGTGCCAGAAAGCGATTTCTTCCATGTCGGCCGGTCTTTGGTGAACCTCTTTCTGCGTCTCTGCCTGGTTCATGTGACCGGTTGTCAATCATTTTCCTGGCCCTTCCACTTTAGGTTTGTGAAGGCCTGGACACATGAGGAGATGCATTTGTCCCGGAGCAATTGGACTATCATCCCCATCCTTAGCAGCTTCTTTTCCAGGATCAAGATGATGACACTCCAGCCTAGGACAAAGGCCCCACAGGAGCTCATTGTCCTGCAGGAGAGGAGCAGACCCACGTCAGAGAAGATGGCTGTATCTTTTCACGGCTCTTCTCTGAGAAATGAAGCCATACCACGATACAGTCTTGAAGAGGAAGCCGGGAATGGGAGATGGCAGCAATCCCTGTCCCTGTGACGCTGGCCTCTCTGGACAAGTCACCCATTTGGCACCTCTTCCCTTATGTCCATGGCAGTGGCATGGTGCTGTATCCTCCCTGGGCTCTGACCTCTGCTCTGGCCACCCTGTTACTCTGTCTCCCCTGTTTCTGAGAGGCCTAGATGCCTCTTGATCTGGCTGAATGTCTTCAACAAAGCTCACTTCCCTGTCCATCAGGGAGACAGTTGGTGGACATCCATGTCATGATTGTTTCTCTCTCCCAACCTGTTTATGCTGGATTGGGCTGGTTGGATGACCCTGGAGAGCCTGACTTCCATAGGTGTCTCAGACAGGCAAGCTACCTTGGTCTCCGTGTTTCACCTCATCAGTGGGTGGATTGCCTAGAATGAGCAGTAGGCCACTGTGACAGGCCTAGTCTTCTGGGACAGGTGGTGTTGCATTTCCTCTGCACTTCCAGTCTCATTCTCGAGAAACATTCTCTCCTCTGCTCCTGGGTGGACTGACTCCCTGAATGTTTTGGCCCCCTCCTGGATCCAGGTGTTCTTTGATTTTCCTTGGCATTGATGGGAAGGTCACTTGTGCCCCCCTTCCACCTGGCACATGCCTGAACACCATCTTGTGTTTTGCCATTGCCCCATATGACTTCAGTGACACACATTCACACCATCTACTCTGGGATACGGCAGTTCCACATGTGTTGGCATTGGCTCCACTTTGGAGTTGCCCTTGTCTCTGTTTGCATGTGTTCTGGAAAGAGGTATCAGCTTGCAAGGGCCCCAGAGCTTTTACAAGTGGGGCAGGCGACTGCTCTTTCAAAGGAGGAGGGAGAATGAGGGTTCATGGATCAGTGATTTTTCCACTGACACCACGCCTTGAGGCCCATGCGATCATTCTGTCCTGCAACAAGGCCCTTCCTTTGTCAGCAGATGTGGTGAGCCTAACCTTCTTCACCCGGAGGGGTCCAAAATGGGATCTGAAGAGGGGTCTTGAGACGCCAGCAGGTGCCCTGAAGCTCTCTCTCCACCGGTGGAAGTCAGCTCAAGGAAGTCTTTAAGACAGGACTCCTCGGCGTTTGGCCCTGGGACCCCCGCGGCCCTCTCTCCCCTGCCGCCCCCTACTGGAACCTGCATCCCACCATCGCCGCAGCTGCAGCAGGATTCCCCCTGCCACCGCCAGTCGCCATTGTTTAAAGGGGCCACAGCCTGACTTCCAGGAGTGGAGCGCGAGTCGGCCCAGCAAATGCATATCCACGAGGCTCTAGCTGATTTTCCCGTCACATTGATTTCCATGGTTGTCTTAGAATCCAGTCCCTGAGGCTTGGCAAAGCAGGAGTTCTCCGTGGCCCCGCTTCATTGTCGGGGATCTGAGCCTCCAGCCTGACTCGCAAGGGTTTCAATACCCTTCTCATCCTCAGCTGCCTCTTTGCTAGGATCAAGACGACCATACCCCAGCCAAGGACAAAGGCCTCACAGTTGCTCATTGTCCACCCGCAGGAGGGTGCCCACAGACCTTCAAGAAGATGGTTTCCACTCCTCTCGCACTTTGCCCTCCTTGAGAAATCTAGCCACAGCTAGACACAGGGACGGAGAAGGAAGCCGGCAACGGGATGCGGCAAGCATTTCTGTCACCCAAACGCTAGCCTTCCTGGCCAAGTCACCCGTTTGGCACTTGTTCCCGGATGCCCGTGATGGTGGCATTGTGCCGTATCCTGCCTGGGCGCTGGCCTCTGCTCTCTGCTCCTTATTTCTCTGTCTGCCCAGTTTCTTGGAATCCTAGAGGCTTCTTAGTCTGGCTCAACGTCTTCAACAAAGAACACATCCCAGTCTATCAGGGAGAAATTTCTTTGGGGTCCGTTTCATGATTCCTTCCCTCTCCAAACCTATTTCTGGATGATTGGGCAGGTGTGATGATCCTGGAGCTCTGGGCTGCCATACCTGTCTTGGACAGGAAGCTCCCTTGGTCTCCATGTCGGAATTGAGGGCTGCGTGGTCAGTCCAGGAAGAGCGGGAGGCGACCCCACCGTGGCTGACCTTTGCCTTCTAGGAAAGGCAGTGTTGCATCCCACCTGTGCTTCCTCTCTCATTCCTAAGGGCCATCCGGTTGCTCTGCTCCTGGGGAAAGTGCCTTCAAGCAGTGAATCTTTTGGCTGCCACTGATGTGAGGGAGCCAAAGGGACTGGGTTTTGCTGGGTTTAGGGGAGGTGGCGTCAGGGGTTCCTACCCGGTGGCGGGGTGTCAGTGTGGTGTCGTTTGTCGAAACCTCTGGGCCCCTCTGGCAGGCATCCCTGAATGTGGCTTGGACTGGGGCACAGGCCCTGCCTCGCATGTTTTCAGGTGTGCTTGGCTTTTCCTCAGCTTTGTGTGGAAGGTCCCAGTGGCCCACGGAGGCATGCCTGGACGTCACTATCTGTCTCGGCATTGCCCCATACGGCCTCAGAGACACACGCTCACTCCATCTGCTCTTGGGGGACGTCAGTACCACGTGTGGTCACATTGGCTCCATCTCGGACTCACCTCTGTCTCTCTTTGCACATGTGGCAGAAAGCAGTTTCGGGATGCCAGAGCTCCGGGCCTTGGAGATAAAGGCAGGCCACTGCTCCACCCAGGAAGAAGGGAGGCAGTGGGCTCATGGATTGGTGCATTTTCAGCCTACAGTATGCCTTGCGGCCCTTGGGATCTTTCTGTGTCCCACCGAGACCCTTCCCGCCTCACTACATTGTAACCCCATTCCTGATCACCCGTTCGGATCCATAATCAGATCCGAAGAGGAGTCTGGAATGCCCAGCCGGCACCCTGAAGCTCCTCCACCACTAGGAACTGAAACAAAAGACCGATCAAGAAGGTCCTGATGACAGGACTCCTATGGGTCCAACCCTGGGTCTCCTGCAGGCCCCCTCCTAGTACTCTTCCCACCCGCCATCTCGGACTTCGCCGCCGCCCCAGTCCCCGCAGCCCGTCGTGTCGCCGCCATTTTTTAAAGGGTCCGCAGCCTGACTGTAGGGAGCAAGGGGGGAGTCGGCCTCGCCAGTGCGCATGCAGGAGGCCCGAGCCACGGCTTTGGTAACAGTGACCGCCACTGTTGCCCAGAAGTGGGTCCCTGAGACTTGGCGATGTAGGAGCCCTGCGTGATAGTGCGTCAGAGTGGGGGCTGAGATCAGTCCTGGCCAGGGTGTTAACAGGATGGTCTCCGGAGACCGGTATTCTCGGAGGGTCAAAAACCAGGAAGAAACCTCAGGAGCAAGAAACCTCAGGCAGATCACAGGGGAGGCAGCGCGAGATCCCAGCCTCAGGCCAGGATTTGCCGAGGGTCGATGAGGCCCCTCTCCCAATCTTCACCTCACCAGCCACCGCCCCAGTCCCCGCAGCCGCCTCTCCACCATCATTTATTTTATTATTTTTTTTTAACAGTCCGAGTCTCGCTCTGTCACCCAGTCTGGAGTGCAGTGGCGGGATCTCAGCTCACTGCAAACTCTGCCACTTGGGTACAAATGATTCTCTTGCCTCCACCTCCCGAGTACCTGGGATTAGAGGATTAATCAGAATCGGGGCTAAGACCAGTCCTGGCCAGGGCATCAGCAGGATGGTCTCTGGAGGCCGGGATTCACGGAGGGTCGTCCAAGCGGAAGAAACCGCGGACAGAGGGCCGAAGAAGCAGCACGGGATCCCAGCCTCACGCCTGCACAGACGGTGTGCCAGTGAGTCTCTTCATAAAAGGAGAGGCTTGCTTGTGTGCCCGTGGGCTGTTCTCTCACCGGTGGGTCATAGTTGCGGAGAGCAGAACCCGGAAAATTCAGGGACTGCCTGGGGGTGGGTGTTACAGTGCCACTGCCCTACGTCTTTGTGCGTTTGTGTGTGTGCGTAAGTCTCTCTCTTATTTCTCTCTCTCTCCTTTCTCGCTCTTTCGCTCTGTGTCTGTCTGTGTGCGCGTGTGTGTGTGTTGGGACACATGTGCCCTGTGTGCCAGAGGGCAGTATCTTGTACGTCGGCCTTTCTTCTGGTCAGCCTGTCTCCGCCTCTCTGCCTGGGTCCTGTGGCCGGTTGTCAGTCATTTTTCTGGTGGTTCCAGTTTGGGTTTGTGAAGGTCTGGTGAGGTGGGGAGCTGCGTCTATCTCATAAGGATTTAAATCACCTCCCCACCCTGAGAGCCCTCTTTTCTAGGATTAAGGCCTCCACCCACCAGCCAAGGATAAAAGCCTCACCGGAGAGGTCATTGTCTACCTGCAGGAGCTGTGTAGAGCGACCTGAAAAAAGATGGTTCTCATTCCTCTCTCTCTTTCTTCTCGTTGAGAAATCTAGCCACAGGGTAACACAGGTTTTGAGAGGATGGGAACGGGACATGGCAAGGATCTATGAGTGTGCAGGCTGTGTTTCACATATCATTAAACGTAGTCTAGTGAGGGTTCTGCAGATAGCTGGCATTTAAGTTTGTTTTATTGAATCAAGGAAAAGAAAAAATGCTGAGAAAAAATGACACATCATGACTGCCAGCCCATCTGATTGTTACAAATTTAATAGTAATTTTAATTTATCTTCTCATGTAAAGGTCCTTGGCAGTGATACCTAATTTCCTAAGATAGCCTTGCTTTATTTCCTATGATTAAGATGTCATGCTTATCAGAGTATCTGGAAATTCTTCCCAATGCCCTTGACATATGTGATTAATCACATTCCCAAAATAACATACCAAAACAAACAACAGAAAATTATTTGTTACTTGGTTCCTTCAAATTTGTTTATCTAATTTGTGGTTCCTTCATACACAAAACATTTCTTGTGTGTCTGGCACTCTTCTGGTCACAAATTTCATCTTAAATAACCTAAGTATTGAAATGCTTGTGCCCTTTGATTAATTTTTACTAAATAAATACTTTGATAAAAAGCTACACTGAGGCTGGGTGCAGTGGCTCACACCTCTAATCCCAGCTCTTTGGGAGGCTGAGGCCAGCAGATCACGAGATCAGGTGATCAAGACCATTCTGGCCAAGATGGTGAAACCCCGTCTCTTCAGAAATACAAAGAATTAGCCAGGAGAGGCCAGGCACTGGCTCATGCCTGTAACCCCACACTTTGGGAGGCTGAGGTGGGTGGATCACCTAAGGTCAGGGGTTCAAGACCAGTCTGCCCAGCATGGTGAATCCCTGTTTCTACTAAAAATACAAAAAATTAGCCAGGTGTGGTGGCAGGTGCCTGTAATTCCCAGCTACCCAGCAAGCTGAGGCAGGAGAATCACTTGAACCCAGGATGCGAAGGTTGCACTGACCTGAGACCACGCCACTGCACTCCAGCCTGGGTGACAAGAGTGAAACTCTGTCTCAACAAAACAGAAAGAAAGAAAAGAAAAGAAAGAAAGAAAGAAAGAAGGAAAGAAGGAAAGAAAGAAAGAAAGAAAGAAAGAAAGAAAGAAAGAAAGAAAGAAAGAAAGAAAGAAATGAAACCTTGTCTAAAAATACAAAAATTAGACCCTGAAGGTCACATCTGAATGAGAAAGACATTGTTTGGCTCAAATTGTCTGACACTAAGGAATAGTGCAGACTGGACAAGTGAGGTGACTCACACCTATAATCCCAGCATTTTGGGAGGCCAAGGCAGGTGGATTACCTGAGGTCAGGAGGTTGAGACCAGCCTAGCCAAGATGGCAAAACTCTGTCTCTACTAAGAAGACAAAAATTAGCCAGGCGTGGTGGTGCACATCTGTAATCCCAGCTACTTGGGAGGCTGAGGTGGCAGAATCACTTGAACCTGGAAGGCAGAGGTTGTAGTGAGCTGAGATCATGCCACTGTACTCCAGCCTGGGCGACAGAGCGAGACTCCATCTCAGAAAAAAAAAAAAGAAAAGGTCACTAATGTATCAAATAAAACAGTCATTCATGTATTGCAAATAAATACTCAACCAAGACAAAAAGGCATGTCACATCTTATGGGAAAAGATTGAAATGATGGTGAGAAGAAAACTGTGACCCTTGAATGTAAGACAGAAAAAAATCAGGGCACGATGTTAAGGAATTGGAAATAATTCTCCATATTAAAGGGATACAAGAGACAGAGAGGAGAGAGGGACACGGTAGTCACAGACTGCAGGGGTGTGGGTTAGACGGGAATCAAGGAGGCAGAGAGAGCAGTGGGAATGTACATAAAATCACCCTCCAGAGCTGTGTTGTCCGATAAGGTTGCTGAACAGTTGAAAGATGTCTATTTCAATCTGAGAAATGCTGTAAGTGGAAAACACATTTTAAAAAAATTCTGAATACTCAGTATAAAAGAAAGAATGGGGTGGTGTGGGGGCTCACATTTGTAATCCCAGCATTTTGGAAGGCCCAGGTGGGAGGATTGCTTGAGCCCGGAGTTTGAGACCAGTCTGGGCAACACAGCAAGACCTCATCTCTTCAGAAAAAAAAAAAAAATTAGGCCAAGTGCAATGGCTCACACCTGTAATCCCAGCACTTTGGGAGGCCAAGGTAGGTGGATCACTTGAGCTCTGGAGTTCGAGACCAGCCTGGACAACATGCCAAAACCCTGTCTTAACAGGGTTTTTTGTATTTTAAAAATACAAATTTAGTCAGGCGTGGTGGCACATGTTTGTGGTCACAGCTACTTGGGCGGCTGAGGTGGGAGGATCATTTGAGCCCTGGAGGTTGAAGCTGCAGTGAGCTGACATTGTGCCACTGCACTCCAGCCTGAGTGACAGAGTGAGACCGTGTCTTTAAAAAAACATTAGCTGGGCATGGTGTTGGTCAGGACCAGCCTGACCAACATGGAAGAGCCCCGTTTCTACTAAAAATAGAAGTAGCCAGGTGTGGTGGGCCATGCCTATAATCCCAGCTACTCAGGAGGCTGAGGCAGGATAATCCTTTGAACCCGGGAGGTGGAGGTTGGAGAGAGCCGAGATTGCACCACTGCACTCCAGCCTGGCAACACAGTGAGACTCTGTCTCAAAAAAAAAAAAAAAAAACAATATATATATATATACACACACACACACACACACACACAATTTTGAAGCAAAGTTTCAAAATCAATCAGTAAGCACCCCCCGAGGTTTATCCTTACGTAAAGTGCCCCCTCTGCACATGCAGGATTAAATGAACCTTGAAAATATGCTAAGTGGAAGAAGCTAGTCACGAAATATCACATGTAATTCCATTTAAATAAAATGTCCAAAAAACACGAATGCATAGGACAGAAAGTAGATTAGTGGTGGCCCAGGGTTAGGGGAATTGGGGAAATGGAGGGATATGGGGTTTACTTTGGGGTAATGAAAATGATCTAAAATTTATTGTGGTGATGTTTGCACAATTGTGCAAATATACTGAAATCATTGAATTTTACACTTTAAATGGGTGGCTTCTGTGATATGTTAATATTTCTCAATAAAACTTCAAAGAAAAAGAGTACCTGTGTGCCTCCAGAGTCCACATTTTTACACTTGATGAAGAAATCAAGATATTGTTTCTTCTTCTTCTTTATTTTTATTTTATTTATTTTATTTTTTGAGGCAGAGTCTCCCTCTCTTTCCCAGGCTGGAGTGCAGTTGCACGATTTCAGCTCACTGCAACCTCCCAGCTAATTTTTGTATTTCTAGTAGAGACAGTGTTTCACTGTGTTGGCTAGGCTGGTCTTGAACTTCTGACCTCAAATGAGTCCACCACTTTGGCCTCCCAAAGTGCTGGGATTGCAGGCATGAGCCACTGCACCTGGCTCAAGATTTAGTTTCCATTGTTTCAGATGCCTTAGGACCATTTTATTCAACTTTAATTTCTGATGCATCACCTCAGTGGAAAGTTTACATTAGTTCCCAAAGTATTTTACTCTGTTTAAGATTTTATCAGCTGGGTACACTGGCTCACACCTCTAACTGCAACACTTTGGGAGGCCAAGGTGGGAGGATCAGTTGAGCCCAGGAATTCAAGACCAGTCTCTGCAACATAGTGAGACACCTATCGCTACAAAAAAAAAAAAAAAAAAGTTGTTTAATTAGGTGGGTGTATTGTTGCATGCCTGTGGTCTCAGCCAGTAGGTAGGCTGAGGTGGGAGGATCACTTGAGCCCAGGAGGTCGAGGCTGCAGTGGCCGTGATTATACCACTGCATTCCAGAAAAAATATTTTTAATTACATTTTTTTAAGAAAACAAAATATACGCTTAGTGACTTGATACAAATGAATGACTTTTGTAATCTACAGAAACCAAAAAATAACAATAATATAAACCCACAGCCATTCTTCTTATGTGAGTCTCTGGTGTCTCTGAGTTGTAAGAATTGTGAATTATGATTAATAACAAATATGCATGACGAGGACTCAATAAGGGATAGGCATTGATAAATTGCAAACCACACTTACTGAACTAAGCTCTTTAACGTTGTACAAGAAAAAGAAAAGGCATTGAAAAACTGCATTGGCTACCAAAATGCTAAAGTTCACCTAAGTCCATTAATCAGCACACACACACACACACACACACACACACACACACACACACACACAATGGATGTGTAAAATGGTCAACACAGTCTCCCGTGAATGTATCCTCTTATTAATAGGTCTGTGAGGATAAGAGATGAGGTTCTATAGATCCTGGAATCAGGGATGGGGAAATTGTGGGGTCCCTGGGGTGAGAGATGAGGGTCTGTAGATTAGTGATGGGTGGTCTTTTGGATAGTGATGAGGTCCATGGAATCAATTCTTGTGGATATATAGGGTCAGTGATGAGGGAATCTGGTGTCAGTGATGGGATGTGTGTGGAATCAATCTGTGAAGGCCAGATTTGTAGTGTCATCTCTCAGGCTGTTGCATCCTGATCTGTGTGTCAGTGGTGGAAATTCTATGGGGTCAGAGTGTGACAGTCAGGTCCCTGCCACTGGGTGTTCTGGGTCCAGTCAAGTGCACAGATTCCCTTACCTGATCCTGGCTGGAGAGGTCCTTCTCACGCACTCCTCATGTGAAAGGTGGGTTGTCGGCAGTTTTTGTTTTTGTTTTGTTTTGTTTTGTGATAGGGCTGGGTGGGTTGGCTTTTTCTTTAGGGTTTGGTTTTGCCTCTTAGAGACCACAGACACATGCAGCTTTTAGGAAGACATTTTTGTCTGGGCGATCTCTAGGTCCTTTGGGCCAAGCCATCTAATGGGAACGAAGCTGACCATTTCCTCAGAGCAGTTCAGATCTAGACGGTCGCTTAAAGGTGTCCACAAGGGGGCCTGCAAGTGGATTGTGGCTTTGAGTGGCAAGTGAGCGGAAAGAAACAACTAAGAAAGACACAGGAGCTGTCCTCAGGCTGCATCTGGCGTAGCTGGAAAAACAGCCTCCCTAACCCATCAGGCGCCAATAGGATGTGCCTCTGGGCTGTGTGAGGCTGCGGAGGCGGGACTTCCAGACCCAGAAAGTCTGGGCACAGAAGCCTATTACTGCCAGACACTGAGGCGTTGCCGTGGGAACCAAGGGCCTTTTGAGTCAGATCAGAGCCTTTCTCAGACAATTCTTTGGGTAACTGGAGAGCTACTGTCCAGCGCACGCCCCTGTGAATGCTTATGTGCCCTCTCGGGCAGAGTCTTCTTTGGTCTGAGAGCCACTTGTTTCTTAAATCCCTGCGCTGATCTTGCCGTCTGCTCCTACGTAGCCCAGGCATTTGCTGCATGCTGATCCTTTCTTTCCTGACAGGCGGGCCGCCTCTCCAGCTTCTGGGAGGACAGTTCAAATTATGGAGGAGGGAGAGGTGCAGGGCAGCAGTGCGGAGGGGAGTACGGAGGAGTTGGGGGAGCAGGGGCTCATTATTCTTTGTAGCTCAGATTCCCAAGCCTGTGACTTTGAGAATCTCTGTCTTCCTTGCAACGTTTCAATCTGAGGCTCTTGGGGAGAGGGCAGAGTTGGAGCCGGGTGGAAGAATGGTGGGGAGAGGAGTGGGTGGAGGGAACGTAGAGAATGTGTCAGGCGGTGTCTTTATTCCTGGCACCTTACTTTGCCTACTAGAGTTTCCCAGTCTGTTCCAGACGCACTCTCTGGACCCTGAGGGTGCCTGAGGAGGCCTGAGGAGGCTTGTTAGTTGCCAGTGTGTGCTCCCCTGGACTCGATTGGAATTGGTCCCACAAACTTTTTTTTGAGGGAGTCTCACACTGTCACCCAGGCTGGAGTGCAATGGGGTGATCTCGGCTCACTGCAACATCTGCCTCCTGGGTTCAAGCGATTCTCCTGCCTCAGCCTCCCTAGTAGCTGGGACTTCAGGTGTCCGCCACAACACCTGACTAATTTTTTTCTACTTTTAGCAGGGACAGGGTTTCACAATGTTGGTCAGGCTGGTCTCAAACTCCTGACTTCAGGTGATCCACTGGCCTTGGCCTCGCAAAGTGCTGGGATTACAGGTGGGAACCATCACGCCCCACCAATCCCACAAATTTAGACATTATGAGACATTGGAGCCACCACGCCCCACCAATTACACATATTTAGGCATTATGATATATTGCTACTTTTAGATCACTTGGTTTTTATATTGTGTTTTTTCCCCTCCATTTGTTTGTTTGTTTGTTTACTTATTTATTGAGACAGAGTCTCACTGTGCCAGCCAGCCTGGAGTGCAGTGCACGATCTAGGCTCACTGCAACCTCCACCTCACAGGTTCAAGCAATTCTCCTGCCTCAGACTTCCGAGTAGCTGGGATTACAGGTGCATGCCATCACCCCCGGCTAATTTTTGTATTTACAGTAGAGACAGGGATTCACCATGTTGGCCAAGGTGGTCTCAAACTTCTGACCGCAAGTGATCCACCTGCCTCGGCCTCCCAAAGTGCTGGGATTATAGGCATAAGCCACCGTGCACCGGCATCCCCTCTTTTTCATTCAGGGATTTTAAATGTTTTATTTGCTCCGTCGGTTATGTATGATTGCCTTGACGATTTCAGCTTGAATTAAAATTACATATTTTTGCCTGTGTTTATTAATATTTAAACATATTAAAATAATACATGTTCATAATGAAAATGAAACATTACAAATAAATGCACAGGAAAGGCAGTATTCCCCCTCCAGTTCCACTCTTGAAATAACCAGATAACAAGATGATGAACATCTTTCCATGATGTTCTCCAAGATTCATATAATTATTTGCGATCATCCAATGGCATATATGGGCCAGGTGCGGTGGCTCACACATGTAATCCCAGCACTTTGGGAGACTGAGCCGGGTGGATCATTTGAGGTCAGGAGTTCAAGACTAGGCTGTCCAACATGGTGAAAACCCATCGCTAAAAAAAACACAAAAATTATTTGGGCGTGGTGGCGGGCGCCTGTATTCCCAGCTACTTGGGAGGCAGAAGCATGAGAATCACTTGAACCTGGGAGATGAAGGTTACAGGGAGCCAATATCGCATTACTTAACTGCCACCTGGGTGAGAGAGTGAAATTCCATCTCAATAAATAAATAAATAAAGATAAAGAAAGAAAGATGAAAGAAACAAAGAAAAAAGAAAGAGAGAGAGAAAGAGTCAGAGAAAGGAAGCAAGGAAGCAAGAAAGCAAGCAAGCAAGCAAGCAAGCAAGCAAGAAAGAAAGAAAGAAAGAAAGAAAAAGAAAAATAGAAAGAAAGAGAGAAGTCGTGTGCTCAGGTTGCTAAGATCGATGGTAAGAACAAATCCTTTAATGGTGAAAGTGTAAGAAGGAAAAATAAATTTCTGTTAGTCTTGTTTGTTGCACCCCAAGCTCTAAAAAGTACAGCCATGTGTGTGATAAGTGCTTAGTTAAGATGAAAAAGGCATTAAATTTGTGCGTGGAAATCGTAAACAGAAATGCGCTCTGATTGACGGCAATTGGGTCAATGCGATCCAAGGTTCAGGCATCCACTGCGGGTCTTAGAACGTGTCTCCTGCAGATAAGGGAGGGCTACTATGTAACATTTCTTTCTTTTTTTCTTTAATTATAAAGCATTCTCTTTTTTTATACAACAATTTGCCATTGATATCACTTTAGGTATAAAGGTATTAGGATGTCTTTATAGTAGATAAAAAGCTAACTCATTATTTGTAAGAGTTAAAGTATCTTCAGCTTGACTCAGTTTTAAGAATCCTTCTAATCAATCACTGAAGTTTTGGGACCCCAAAACACAACGTTGTTTCTTCTTTAATTGAATTTTCCATGTTATGTAAGAAACCTATGTGCATAACTGAAAATCCCACACTAAGAAAGAGCTTTCCATGCAGTCTACTCCCCCACCGTTTCTCCAATGCTCCCAAGTCTACTTTCTGAATAATCAAATGTTTAAATTTTCTCAACTATTTATAATCTATATATCTGAGTGCTTATCTCTGTTATATAATAGGTAGATCCTCTTCCTTCTGTTTTTTATTTTTATTTTTTCTGAGACAGAGTCTTGCTATGTCACCCAGGCTGGAGTACAGTGGCGTGATCTCAGCTCACTGCAAGATCCGCCTCCCAGGTTCACTCCCTTCTGCTGCCTCAGTCTCCCCAGCAGCTGGGACTACAGGTGCCCGCCGCCACACCTGGCTAATTTTTTTGTATTTTTAGTAGAGACGGGGTTTCACTGTTTTAGCCAGGATGGTCTCGATCTCCTGACCTCGTGATCTGCCTGCCTCAGCCTCCCAAAGTGCTGGGATTACAGGTGTGAGCCACCATGCCTGGCCCCTCCTTCTTAATATATCAACTTGATATATTACCTGATGGCTTCCTGTTCTGATAGCTGATGACTTGGCTGACACTCACCCCTTAATCCAGTGCCTGAACCACTTTTCTTATGTGGTGCTCTCACTATTTTCTTTTTTCTTTTGTTTTTTTTTTTTTTTTTTGAGACAGAGTCTTGCTCTGTCACCCAGGCTAGAGTGCAGTGGTGCAATCTTGGCTCACTGCAACCTCTGCCTCCCAGGTTCAAGTGATTCTCCTGCCTCAGCCTCATGAGTAGCTGGGATTACAGGCATGAGCCACCAAGCCTGGCTAATTTTTGTATTTTTAGTAGAAGCGGAGTTTCACCATCTTGGCCAGTCTGGTCTCGAACTCCTGATCTCGTGATCCACCCACTTCAGCCTCCCAAAGTGTTGGGATTACAGGCGTGAGCCACCGACCCGGCCACTGTCACTATTTTCAATGGCTCTGTTGGTTACCATTCACAACATTCAACAATTAGACATACCTCATTTATTTATTTATTTTTAATTTTTCTATTTTTATGTTTAAGGGGTACATGTGCAGGCTTGTTACATGGGTAAATTGCATGTCACTGGTGTTTGGTGTACAAATGAGATCATCACCCAGGTAGTGACCACAATACCCAATAGTTTTTTGGCCCATAGCCTCATGCCACCCTCCCCACTCAAGCAGGCCCCAGTGTCTGTTGATCCCATCTATGTGTCCATGTGTACTCATTGTTTAGCTCCCACTTATAAGTGAGACCATGGGGTATTTGGTTACCTGATGCTGCATTAATTCGTTTAGGATAATGGTCTCCAGCTGCATCCATGTTGCTTCAAAGGACATGGTTTCTTTTTCTATGGCTATGTTGTGTTCCATGGTATATAATTACCACATTTTCGTTATCCAGTCCACTGCTAATGGGAATAATATATGCACCTTCAAACTATACTACTAGGCTACAGTAACCAAAATAGCATACTAGTGGTACAAAAACAGACACATAGACCAATGGAATAGGTTAGAGAACCCAGAAATAAAGTCACACACCTACAACCATCTGATCTTTGACAAAGTCAACAAAAGTGACCAATGGGGAAATGACTCCCTATTCAATAAATGATTCTGGGATAACTGGCTACCCACATGCAGAAGACTGAGTCTGGGCCCCCTAACCAGACACCATATACAAAAATTAACTCCAAATGGATTAAAGATTTAAATATAAGACCTCAAACTATAAAAATCCTGGAAGACAATAGTCTAGGAAATAGTCTTCTCAACATCGGCCTTGGCAAGGAATTTTTGGCTAAGATTCCAAAAAAGCAATCACAGCAAAAACAAAAATAGACAAGTGGTACTTAATTAAACCAAAAGCTGGAGGCCAGGTGGGGCGATCACAAAGTCAGGAGTCTGAGACCAGCCTGACCAACATGGTGAAATGCTGTCTCTAATAAAAATACAAAAATTAGGTGGTGGTGGTGCACACCTGTAATCCCAGCTATTCAGGAGGCTGAGGCAAGAGAATCCATTGAACCCATAAGGCAGAGGTTGCAGTGAGCTGAGATCACACCGCTGCACTCCAGCCTGGGTGACAGAGCGAGACTCTGCCTCAAAAAAAAAAAAAAAATTAAAGTAAAATAAAAGTGTAAACACAACAAGACAAACTATCAACAGAGCAAAACTACAGAATGGGAGAAGATACTCTCAAACGATGTATCCAACAAAGGCCTAATAATATTCAGAATCTATAAACAACTTAAACAAATGGAACTTAAACAGAACCCTTACTCTGTAGCAAGTTCTGTATGCATAAGCCTCTCTTTGTTCTTATTTTGGTGGCCTCTGTTTATTTACACAAAGAGAAAGGACTGCTATTCCTATAAATCATGGCTTTGAAAATGGTCACAGTTCACTGGGCATCCTTGCTCATGCCTGTAATCCCAGCATTTTGGGAGGCTGAGGCGGGTGGATCATGAGGTCAGGAGATCGAGGCCATCCTGGCCAACACGGTGAAACCCCATCTCTACCAAAAATACAAAAAAATTAGCCGGGATTGGTGGCATGCACCTATAATCGCAGCTACTCGGGAGGCTGAGGCAGAAGAATCACCTGAATCTGGGAGGCAGAGGATGCAGTGAGCCGAGATCATGAGACTGCACTCCAGCCTGGAAGACAGAGTAAGACTCTGTCTCCAAAAACCCAAACTGGTCAGGCTCGGTGGCTCACACCTGTAATCTCAGCACTTTGGCAGGCTGAGGCAGGTGGATCATGAGGTCAAGAATTCAACACCAGCCTGGCCAAGATGGCGAATCCCCAACTCTACTAAAAAATACAAAAATTAGCCAGGCACGGTGGCAGGCACCTGTGATCCTAGCTACTTGGGAGGCTGAGGCAGGAGAATCGCTTGAACCCAGGAGGCAGAGTTTGCAGTGAGCTGAAATCTCACCACCGCACTCCAGCCTGGGCAATAGAGTGAGAATCTGTCCCAAAAAAAAAAAGAATAAACATGGAGAAACTCCATCTCTACTAAAAATACAAAATTAGCCAGACATGGTGGCACATGCCTGTAATCCCAGCTACTTGGGAGGTTGAGGCAAGAGAATCACTTGAACCTGGGAGGCAGAGGTTTCAGGGAGGTGGAGGTTGAGGTGAGCCAAGATCGTGGCATTGCACTACAGCCTGGGCAACAAGAGTAAAACTCTCTCTAAAAAAACAAACAAACAAACAAAACAAAACAAAGAAAAATACACACAACTTATTTCCTGGTTTGTGATAATCTGTGAAATATATTTTGAAATGAATTGGAATTCAATACAGTACTATTCACACTCCAAATACTCCTAGTATTTCCTTTCCCAGATGATGACCTTGCACTCTTCCTAGCTCTTGGCTTCTCCCTACAGGTCCCCAGTACAAGTATTTGTGATTCTGAGTCAATTCATTGTCTACATGTGTGACAATGCAATGCTCTTGTTGTAGAGTACCAAGACGAGTCAGGTCCAAACTGCACATTTGTAGAGAACATAGTATATGTGCAATTGAACTTGTATGTGGTTGTGATACTGAAAACAATACGAACATAGGCCAGGAGCAATGGCTGATGCCTGTAATCTTAGCACTTTGGGAAGCTGAGGCATGGAGATCACCTGAGGTCAGGAGTTTGAGACCAGCCTGGCCAACCTGCTGAAACCCCATCTCTACTAAAAGTACAAAAAATTAGCTAGGCGTGGTGGCAGGCACCTGTAATTCTACCTACTTGGGAGGCTGAGGCAGGAGAATCGCTTGAACCCGGGAGGTGGAGGTTGCAGTGAGCCAAGATCACACCACTGCATTCCAGCCTGGGTGACAAGAGTGAAACTGCGTCAAGAAAAAAAAAAAAAAACCACTGGCCTTGGGTATTTCTTTAGGTTTGCTCCTGTGTTCTATTTATAGCATGCCTTTATCAGGGGGTTGGGGTGTGGGACTAAATCCCAACTTTCTGGCACCATAAAGTGTTTTGATTCATCTGGTATTTTCCCTGACCCAGATGTGGAATAAACCATTTATTAAAAATCCTTGGTTTCTTTTATGGAAAAGTATTATTTACAAAGCACCAAAATCTTGGGCTGGGTGAGGTGGCTCAGGTCTGTAATCTCATCACTTTTGGAGGCTGGGGCAGGAGGATCCCTTGAGGCCAAGGGTTTGAGACAAGATTGGGCAACACAGTGAGACCCCCATCTCTATTTTTAAAAACAAAACAAAAACAAAATCACCAAGATCGGGGTGACACGTGTGCTCATTGCTATGGGTGTGTCATTGCTTCTAGGCCCTCTTAGTGAGCAGAACTAGGAAATATATCGTACGTATACTAACACACATGCCACATGCCTAATTTGTATATTTATTTAGCCTTACTGGAAGCATTTTTTTTTTTTTTTTTTTTGTTTTTGAGACAGGGTCTCACTCTGTCACCTAGGCTGGAGAGCAGTGGCATAATCTCGGCTCAATGCAACCTCCACCTCCCAGGTTCAAGTGATTCTCCTGCCTCAACCTCCTGAGTAGTTGGGACTACAGGTGCATGCCACCATGCCTGGCTAATTTTTGAATTTTTAGTTGAGACAGGGTTTCACCATGTTGGCCAGGCTGGTCTGGATCTCCTGACTTCAGCGGATCTGCCCCCCTTGGACCCTCAAAGTGCTGGAATTACAGGCATGGGCCTCTGTGCCTGACCAAGCATTCTTAATGGGAGTGATATTGCCCCTAAGAGGGTGAACATTGGTTATTGAAGGTAAAATGAATTATAGTTGTTGCAATGGTTTGTGGCCTTCCACAGTTATTTTTTTCGGAGATGGAGGCTCACTCTGTCACCCAGGCTGGAGTGCGGTGTTGCAATCTCTGCTCACTGCAACCTCTGCCTCCTGGGTTCAAGCGATTCTCCTGCCTCAGTCTCCCAAGTAGCTGGAATTACTGGCATACACCACCACGCTCAGCTAATTTTTGTGTTTTTTGTAGAGATGGAGTTTCACCATGTTGGCCAGGCTGGTCTAGAACTACTGATCTCAAGTGATCTGCCTGCCTCAGCCTCCCAAAGTGCTGGGATTACAGGTATGAGCCACCGTGCCTGGCCTATTGCACAAAATTTTACTCCTTGGTATTTAATTTCTCTCAAATATTAATAATTAATATTTTATGGAAGCATTAATCATTTTATGGAAGATAAAAAATCCATGCAAGATCAGGCCATGCACAGTGGTTCACACCTGTAATCCCAGCACTTTGGGAGGCCAAGGAAGGTGGATCACTGAAACTCAGGAGTTCAAGACCAGCCTGGCCAACATAGTAAAACCCTGTGTCAACTAAAAATACAAAACAAATTACCCGGAAGTGGTGGCACCTGCCTGTAATCCCAGATACATGGGAGGCTGAAGCAGGAAAATCGCTGGAACCCAGGAGGCAGAGGTTGCAGTGAGTGGATCGTGCCACTGCCCTTCATCCTGGGTGACAGAGTGAGCCTCCACCTCAAAAAATAATCATTGCAAGATCAGTGCTACAAAATGATGGCAAATTGATGGCTATACCTGGAAGACTTTTTCTTAATTGAATGCTCTATCCCAAAGTTATATGAGAGGTGGTCTGTGTGTGTCTGTTGGCTGCCTTGTGGATAGTATTTATGATTGATCCTCAGTGCTTTGGGAATTATGTAAAATAGTTTATATTTTATATTGAAAGCATATATTATGAAATATATACTTTATTTCATATTATGAAATAATTTGAAATATTATTTTATTATGAAAGTAATTCAACCTAGCATTAATTGTTTTAAGTGTTGAAAATGAAAAGAGTTGACTACATCTGAATGAGTGAATATCTGGCCAGCTGGTTTTGTTTTTTGTTTGTTTGTTTGTTTTTGTTTTTAGAGATGGAGTCTCACTCTGTTGCCCAGGCTGGAATGCAGTGGCATGATCTTGGCTCACTGTAACCTCCACCTCCTGGGTTCTAGCAAGTCTCCTGTCTCAGCTTCCTGTGTAGCAGGGACTATAGGTACATGCCACCACAACCAGCTAATTTTTTGTATTTTAATAAAGACGGGGTTTCACCCTGTTGCCCAGGCTGGTCTTGAAATCCTGAGTTCAGGCAATCCACCCACCTCAGCCTCCCAAAGGGCTAGGATTACAGGCATGAGCCATGGTGCCTAGCGTAGCTTATGGTTGTATTGAAAACCCCATTTAACTCAAAACAGCTTGTTTCTTATGAATAATAGCTTTTATTTGTTTGTTTTTTGTTTGTTTTTACAAACAGGGCTATGAAATCATCAAGATTTGTGGATCATCAAAAAAAGAAACATCCTGATAAAGTCGAGAAACAGAATATTTAAAAAGTTTAAAATAGAATTTTGAACTGTAACACTGTTACTTCTTATTTAAGAAGGACATGCCGCGGGGTGTGGTGGCTCACACCTGTAATCCCAACACTTTCGGAGGCCAAAGTGGGTGTATCACATGAGTCCAGGTGTTGGAGACCAGCCTGGGTAATATGGTGAAATCCTGTCTCTACTAAAAACACAAAAACTAGCCGGGCATGGTGTGTGCACCTGTAATTCCAGGTAATCGGGAGGCTGAGGCAGGAGACTCGCTTCAACCTGAGAGGCGGAGGATGCAGTGAGCCGAGATGGCAGCACCATGCTCCAGCCTGGACTATACAGCAACACTCGATCTCAAAAAAAAAAAAAAAAAGGATAAGCAAACAAATTATGATGAAATAATTGCCTTATAAAATTGCAGAAATAGGCCAGGCGCGGTGACTCACACCTGTAATCCCAGCAATTTGGGAGGCCGAGGCAGGCGCATCACCTGAGTTTGGGAGTTTGAGACCAGTCTGGCCAACATGGTGAAACCCTGTCTCTACTAAAAATACAAAGTTAGCCGGGCGTGGTGGCACACGCCTGTAATCCCAGCTACTCGGGAGGCTGAGGCAGGAGAATCACTTGAGCCCCGGAGAAGGAGCTTGCAGTGAGCTGAGATCATGCCACTGCACTCCAGCCTGGCTAACAGAGCGAGACTCTGTCTCAAAAAAAAAAAGAAAAGATTACAGAAATCATTGTAAAACTCCATAGTGCTTTATACTTGCTGAAACTGTCATAAGACTCACATTAGAGAAGGTAACTTCAATAGTGATGTAACACATTGCCACTATTTCACAATCACTCCTATTGAGCAATAATTCAATTCAAAGATGCATTAATGAGATGTCAGGTAATACCAAAGAGTAGCTGATTAATCAAGTAAGTTTAGTATTCAGATCAATGAAATCAGTTACTGAGAGTAAGGCCTGACAATAGGATTATGTTTGTTATTTCAATAATGACTGCAAACTAGAAGAAGAGATATTGTTTGTAAAATCTTTAGACGCTGACCCTACCAGAACATCTATTCTTGCTGCTATAAAAACTTGGTTTGGGGCTGAGTGCAGTGGCTCACGCCTGTAATCTCAGCACTATCATTTTCTCATATGAATTGGAAAATGCCGACCTCTGCATCCTAAATCTAAACTAATTTCCCACTCATTTGCTAAGCTTCAGTCACACCAGGCTGCTTTCTGTTTCCGGAACGCTCCAAGTGCTCTCTGATTTTTCAGGGTCTTCAGTGTAACTGTGCCTCTGCTTGGAATACCCTTCCACACTGCTGGCTCCTCACCACCAAAGCTCGAGGGTTCTCTCTCAGACACCCGTCCTATCAATGCTACGGGAAGTATCCCTCAAGTTACTGCTTATACCACCTATTGATTTATTTCATAGTATTTATCACAATATAAAATTACTTCATTTTCCCCTTTTAATTTAAAATCTTTTTTTTTTCTCCAGACTAGAATGTAACCTTCACGTGGGCAGCAGACACGTCTGCTTACTTTTTTTTTGAGTCTCGCTCTGTCACCCAGGCTGGAGTGCAACGGCGCGATCTTGGCTCACTGCAACCTCCACCTCCCAGGTTCAAGCGATTCTCCTGCCCCAGCCTTCCAAGAAGCTGAGATTACAGGCGCCCAGCACCAGGCCCGGCTAATTTTTGTATTTTTTGTAAGGGAGCAGTCGGGCTCTGGACATTTCCCAGAGGATCCCGCAGGCCAACACCAAGTCTCGCGAGATTTCGGCTTCCTCTTAGCCAGGTGGCAGAATCTTTCGCTGGGCGCAATTAGCTGCTGCCGCGCCTTGGAGTCCGGAGTCACTTGGCCAGGCTGGCCCCGAGCGGAACTAGAGAAAGCTGAGGATGAGGAATCCAGCTCCGGTCCTTTTGTGTGTGGAGGGCTGAGGAGAGGAGTTTGCGTGTGTGATTGCGATGGTTGTCGTGGGTCTTCGTGGTCTGTGACTGTGGCTGTGTGGTGCTGACTCTGGGTGATCAGGTGGGCGCTTGTGACTGTGTGCGCTCGTAGTGGATGTGTGTGTCCTGGACGAGCCGCGTTGTGTATGCGGATTGGGACAACCGGTGACTGTATGGTTGGGGCTGCGTGTCCCAGGGTGGGTGTGTAACTTTGCGTGTGTGCAGTACTGTGTGTGCGTGAGTTGCAGGTCTGTGGCCGTGCAGGTGCAACTTGTGTGGCCCCGTGGTCTGTGTGAGAGAGGAGAGTGTGATTGGCTGTGAGGCAGAGGGTAAGTGGATGTGGGGAGGCATGTGTGCGATTGGAACTTTGTGTGTCCCCTTGAGAGAAAAAACCCTTTAGGGAGTTAGGGTGGGTCCTTGGTAAAACTCCTTTAAACAGAGAAACAGCCTGAAAAATCAGGCTGCAGGCACAGAGAAGGAAAACTAGCAAAGGGGGTTGTCCTAAAGACATTCTTCAGCTGCATTGATAAGGGACCGAGGCCCACCATAGAAATGCCTTTGTCCTTTGTGTGACCAGCGGGCTTCCAGGAAATAGTAGCTTTTTTGTGGGCATGTATACGGTGAGCTCTGTTAGATTTTGAAGGGAAGGTGAAGGTTAAAGAAAGAGAGAGTTGGCGGCTCTATGGAGGGAACCAACTAAATGCCAGAGCCCACTGCCGCTTACAGGCTGGAGTAATTATAGGCCTGGGCAGGAGGGGTCTGGGCAGTATGGCTTGTTGCCTGGGAGAATGTTGATAAGGATGTTTCTTGGGCCTTTTCCCAGCAGGATGTGATAAGGAAGTCAGGCGGTTGGGGAGGATGTTTCTCGCAACCCAAACCCCAGTGGAATGTTTCCCTCTGACCAGGGTCTGTGAAATGGTGGGGGCTTACAAAACGGTGCAGCTTGGATTAACAGGTTCCGGCGGCCACTTTCCTTTTCTGGACATGCTTTGGACTGTGAGCCGAACCTCAATGAATCATCACTTCAGCCCCTGATTGGTCCTGGGCCCAACTTTCACTTAAGCCCCTGATTGGTCCTGGGCCAAGCTTTCACTTCAGCCGCTGATTGGTCCCAGGCTAAGGTCCCGGGCCCAACGAAGTAGTGCTTTCTCCAAGACAGCCCACAGACCAATGAACACATTCTTCCCCTTCCCAGTTCACAAAACCCCCAGATTCAGCCTCTTAGTTGGCAACCCTCTTTCGGGTCCCCTCTCCGCTGGGGAGAGCTTTCTTCTTTTGCTTCTTAAACTTCTGTTCCAACCTCATCCTTTGTGTCCTCCTTCCTTAATATTCTTGGCTGTGAGAGAAAGAAGGCAAAGACAAGAGTCTTTATCCTAACAACTCAATTGCTGGAGAGAAGATTCGTGCATATTCTATGTGGCATCACACGCCATAGCCCTGGGATTGAAATCCATGCAGTTTATGGGATGGTGCTAATCTCAGTCCAAATAGGTAATAAGATCTTTCACTTTGCTGTATTTTAGGCGTAGGAATGAGATTAGGGGTTTGATCAATAGTTTGTACCCACAGGACCAGGGATTTGCCCAGTCATCTGTGAGTAAATGCTTGGGCCAGTTTCCATGTCTGTATTGAATTAAATACTCATACGGTTCTGTGATTTTGTCAAATACAGATTCGGTCTTTGTCCCAATTTCCTGGCATACAACTCCTAAAATCCTTGGAATGTCCTAAGGTCTTGCTTTTTTTGTTGTTTTTTGTTTTTTGTTTTTTTTGAAAACGGAGTCTTGCTCTGTCACCCAGGCTGGAGTGCAGTGGTGCAATCTCCACTCACTGCAACCTCTGCCTCCTGGGTTCAAGCAATTCTTCTGCCTCAGCCTCCCGAGTAGACTACAGGCATGTGCCACCACACCCGGCGAATTTTTGTCTTTGTTTTATTTTTTAGTAGAGACGGGGTTTCAACATATTGGCCAGTCTGATGTCAAACTCCTGACCTCAAGTGATCTGCCTGCCTCAGGCTCCCAGTGTTGGGATTACAGGCATGAGCCACTGCACCCAGGCTTTGGCTTTTTATATGTTAGTGATTGAGCAATAGCTTCAGGATGTGGGCTGGTCATCAGAAAGACCAAGTCAGGATTAGAGGGTTAGGACTTTCAGCCCCTACCCTCCCACCCCTGGGGAGTGGAGGGGACTGAGGATTGAGTTGATGGCAAGTGGTCAATGGTTTAATAAATCATGCCTACGTAATGAAGCCTCCTTACAAACCCAAAAGGAGTGGATTCGGAGAGCTTCCAGAGAGCTGAACACGAGGTTCCTGGAGGGTCATGCCCAGGGAGGGGATGGAAGCTCTGTGCCCCTTCTCCTATACCTCACGCTAGGCATCTCTTCATCTATATCCTTTGGAATGTCCTTATAATCAAACAGTAAATGTGTTTCCTTGAGGTTTGTGAGGCATTTTATTCTAGCAAATTAATCAAACCCAAAGAGGGGGTCATAGGAACTCCAAATTAAACCCATCAGTCATAATTTCCAGAGGCTGGGACTTGTGACTGGTGTCTGAAAGGGGGGCAGTTTTGGGGGCTGAGCCCTCAATCTGTGGGGTGACACTATCTCATGGTAGATAGTGTCAGAATCGAATTGGTAGACACCCAGCTGGTGTCTGCTGCAGAACTGATTCCTTGCTTGCTGATAGGGAGAAATCTCATATTTTGAGGCCACAGAAGTCTTCTGGGTTGATTGTTGTGGTTTTGGTGTGAAGCAGAGGAAGAACACAGGTTGAGTTTTTTCCAAACGGGTACACGTTGGGGGTCTTCAAACTCAAGTCCATCAACTCCATCGCTGAATTTTTATTCATGTATTTATTTTTATTTTTGAGGTAGGGTCTCACTCTGTCTCCCAGGCTGGAGTGCAGTGGCACGATCTCAGCTCATTGCAGCCTTGATCTCCTATGCTCAAATGATCCTTCTACCTCAGCCTGCCAAATAAGCTGAAACCAGAGGCACACACTAGCACTGTGGCGTAATTAAAAATAATTTTCAGTAGGGAAGAAGACTTACTATGTTGTCTGGGCTGGTCTTGAACTCCTGAGTTCAAGTGATCCTCCCCCTCTGCCTCCAAAGTGCTATGATTACATGCATGAGGTGACTCACCTATCACTGATTTTCTTTTTCTTTCTTTCTTTTTCTTCTTTCTTTCTTTCTTTATTTATTTATTTTTTATTTATTTTATTTTATTTTTTTGACAAAGTCTCACTCTGCCTTGTCCAGGCTGAACTGCAGTGGTGCAATCTCGGCTCACTGCAGCCTCCGCCTCCCAGGTTCAAGTAATTCTCCTGTCTCAGCCTCCTGAATAGTTGGGATTACAGGTACCTGCCACCACACCCAACCAATTTTTGTATTTTTAGTAGAGACAGGGTTTCACCATATTGGCCAGGCTGGTCACGAACTCCTGATCTCAGGTGATCCACCTGCCTTAGCCTCTAAAAGTGCAGTGGCAGGATCATGGAATACTGCAGCTTTGACTTCCAGGGCTGAAGGGATCCTCCCTCCTCAGCCTCCCAAGTAGCTGGATTGTAGGCGTATGGCACCATGCCGGGCTAATATTTGTAATGTTTGCACAGACGGGGTTTTGCCATGTTGCGCAGTCTGGTCTTGAACCCCTGAGCTCCAGCAATCTTCCCACCTGAGCCTCCCAAAGTGCTGGGATTACAGGGAAGAGCCACTGCACCCAGCCTATCACTGCATTTTTAAAGGGAAGGAGGACTATAGTGAGATTCACTAAGGCTTACAGAAAATGTAGAACCCTAGATAGATTTAAAGACAGAGATTTTAATATCCTTGAGATGATAATATCCAAATTTAGCTTTCATAGATAGGGAAATTTGAAGTACATCAGACTATAAGGTGGCATTTTGTGCAACTAATTAAAACTATGTTTGAAAGGGAGCAATTGCATTTTCATTACTAATATTAAGCAACAATGAAAAAAGTAGAAATAACCAAGAAATTGTTATATTTAAATCCTCCCTCCTTTTTTGGAAAGACAAGTATTGATATTTTTAGATTCTAATCAAAACTTCTCTTTTAAAAAAAAATTGATGATTCTATGGAGATGGGGAAGGAATAACCTATGTTTATTGAACACCTAATATTCCACTTACCCGAATGTCATTTATTCTATATTCTAGTTTTTTTGTTGAGACAGGGTCTTTCTCTGTTACACAGCCTAGAGTGCAGTGGGGTGGTCACAGCTCCCCGATGTATACCACCATGCCTGGCTTATTATTTTATTTTATTTTTGCAGAGACAGTGTTTCCCTATATTTCCCAGGCTTGACATGAACTTTTGGGCTCAAGCGATCCTCCTGCCTTGGCATCCCAAAGTGCTGGGATTATAGGCATAAGCCACTGTGCTCAGCCAATATTATAGTCTTGATAGTAGAAGTGTCTCAGTGTACTGGAAAACTTTGTCTAAATTTTGAAAAAATATTTAAAAACACGTTGGTTTTATTTAGCCAATAGTGATTTCTTTGTTCCATCATTATTTATTGGCTTTATGAGCCTGTTGACTTTCAATTTCCTTACATCTCTTTCACTCCATTTCTTTTACTTTGTCCCCCAAATAGAAATTCTTTTTTTTTTTTTAGATGGGTTCTCGCTCTTGGCTCTTGTGACCCAGGCTGGAGTGCAGTGGTGCAGTCTCAGCTCACTGTAATCTTCACCTTCCAGGTTCAGGTGATTCTCCTGCCTCAGCCTCCTAAGTAGCCTAGATTACAGGCATGTGCCACTACACCCCACTAATTTTTTGTATCCTTTTTTTTTTTGAGATGGAGTTTCACTCTTGTTGCCCAGGCTGCAGTGCAATGGCACGAACTCTGCTCACTACAACTTCCGCCTCCCAGGTTCAAGCGATTCTCCTGCCTCAGCCTCCCAAGTAGCTGGGGTTAGAGGGTGAGCCACCACATCTGACTAATTTTTGTATTTTTAGTAGAGACAGGGTTTTGCCATGTTGGCCAGGCTGGTCTGCAACTCTTGATCTCAAGTCATCCGCCTGCCTCGGCCTCCCAAAGTGCTGGGATTACAGGCATGAGCCACTGTGCCTGGCTTTTTTGTATTTTTATATTTATTTATATTTTGGTAGAGAGTCTCGCTCTGTTGCCCAGGCTGGAGTGCAGTGGCACAGTCTTGGCTCACTGCCACCTCCGCCTCCCAGGGTGAAACAATTCTCCTGCCTCTGACTCTCGAGTAGCTGGTATTACAGGCACCTGCCACAATGCCTGGCTACCTTTTGTATTTTAATTAGAGACAGGGTTTCACCATGTTGGCCAGGCTGGTCTTGAACTCCTGACCTCAGATGATCTGCCCACCTTAGCCTCCCAAAGTGGCCTTGCTTGAGGCCACGAGTTTGAGACCAGCCTGGCTAACATGGTGAAACCTGCTCTCTACCAAAAATACCAAAAAAAATTAGCGGGGTATGGTGGTGTGTGCCTGTATTCCAAGCTACTTTGATGGCTGAGTCACAAAAATCACTTGAACCCAGGAGGCAGAGGTTGCAGTGAGCTGTGATCACCTCACTGCACTGTAGCCTGGGTAACAGATTGAGACTTGTCTCAAAAAAAAAAAAAATCTTGGCAGGATGTGATGGCTCACACCTGTAATCCCAGCAATTTGGGAGGCCAAGGTGGGTGGATCACCTGAGGTCAGGAGTTTGAGACCAGCCTGACTAATATGGAGAAACCCCGTCTGTCCTACAAATACAAAATTAGCTGAGCGTGGTGGTGCGTGCCTGTAATCCCAGCTACTCGGGAGGGTGAGGCAGGAGAATCGCTTGAACCCAGGAGGCAGAGGTTGCAGTGAGCAAAGATCACACCACTGCACTCCAGCCTGGGCAACAAGGGAGAAACTCCGTCTCAAAAAAAGAAAAAAACTTCTTTACTTTGGATAAATACTTAGAAATGGAATTTCCAGGTCAGCCTTTAGATATTATTAATGGATTTAATATGAAAAACCTTTACTTGAGGATGTATAAAGCTTTAAAAGACAGGGTCCCTATTCTTAAGTTATAAATAAAGGAGCATTTGTAAGGTAATATTCAGAAAACATCAGATAATATCCTATAAAGTCCTCCTGTTCATGCTGATGACATTGGATGGCCAGTTAAGGATGACACTCCATTCTGTCCCCTGCAACCATGGTCCTGACATGTCTAAATGATACTGGCCCTATGAGAACACTGCGGATGTGAAAGCATTTCCTCAAGTTATCTTTTTGGCCTGTTGGTTTTAATCTAATGATGGGATATTGAAAGTGAATCTAATGGAGTGACATGATTGTGCATCTGTTAGGGGGAATGAGAGACAGCTAGAGCAAGGGCAGAGCTCTTGTCTTAAGAGCTGAAGCAAGCAGCAGTGTTACTAGCAGAGCTACTGCACATCTGTACACATGGCTCCAATGGCTCTGACCTGTTTTTTTCCCAGTATGAACCTGATACATGAGGCAAGTTAGAAAATCAGAGTTGGCCAGGCATGGTGGCTTATGCCTGTAACCCTAGTACTTTGGGAGCCAACGTGGGTGGATCACTTGAGGCCACGAGTTCGAGACCAGACTTGGCAACACAGTGAAACCCCATCTCTACTAAAAATACAAAAATTAGCTGGGTGTGGCGGCAGGCACCTGTAATCCCAGCTATGGGAGGCTGAGGTTGCAGTGAGCCAAGATCAGGCCACTGCACTTCAGCCTGGTTGACACAGCAAGACTGTCTCAAGAAAAAAAAAAGGGAAAGGAAAGAAAATCACAGCTTGTTAGCCACTGGCAGCTAAACACATATGCACAAAAATTATTCAGTAAAAGCAAAACAGTTTTGGTGTATTTTGAGATTTTGTTTTATATCCAAAGGAAGACAATATCTTTTATCTATGAACTACTGTTTGGAAAATGCCTTCTATATAACAAATGTTATGGTTTTCTTCTAATTGGATCTTGAGGTCTCTCAGGAGAATGGCTATAAACTCTACCTCACTCTAATGGAGCTCTAGGGGAGGGGCCTGTGGGTCTTTAGAGTAGCCTTTCACCAGAAATTTCTTTTTCCTGGCCCACAGCCTAATGCTCAAGTGTCTGACCCATGACCAGGTGTCTCACAGGAAGCTTGTTTATACTGGCAGAGGCCCTTGTAACTTTTGTCTGACCTGTGTGCAGTTTATTCCTACCATGATACCCACACTTTTTTTTTTTTTTTTTTTGAGATGCAGTCTCGATCTGTTACCAGGCTGGAGTGCAGTGGCATGACCTTGGCTCACTGCAACCTCCACCATCTGGGTTCAAGCAATTCTTCCTGCCTCAGCCTCCTGAGTAGCTGGGACTACAGGCACGCGCCACCATGCCAAACTAATTTTTGTATTTTTAGTACAGTCAGAGTTTCACCATGTTGGCCAGGATGGTTTTGAACCCTTGACCTCATGATGTGCCCTACTCAGCCTCTCATAGTTCTGGGATTACAGGCGTGAGCCACCGCGCCTGACTTTTTTTTTTTTTTTTTTGAGACAGGATCTTGCTCTGGTGCCTAGGCTGGAGTGCAGTGGCAGGATCACAGCTCACTGCAGCCTTGACCTCCTAGGCTCAAGCAATCCTCCCATCTCAGCCTCCCAAGTAGCTGGGACTAGAGGCATGTCCCACTACATCTGGCTAATTTGTATATGATATATATTTTTGTAGAGATAGGGATTTGCCATGTTGCCCAGGTTGATCTTGAACTCCTGAGCTCAAGCAGTTCACCTGCCTTGGCCTCCCAAAGTGCTGTGATTACACGTGTGGGTTACCACACCCAGCCAATGTACATTTAATTATCAAAGTACTATCTATACTATTTTATGGAAGTACTAATTATCAAAGTGCAATAGAGGTTTTGTTGTTGTTGTAATTGTTGTTTTTCTTTTGAGACAGAGTTTCACTCTTATTCCCAGGCTGGAGTGCAGTGGTGCGATCTCGGCTCACTGCAACCTCCACCTTCCAGGTTCAAGCGATTCTCTTGCCTCAGCCTCCCAAGTAGCTGGGATTACAGGCATGTGCCACCACACCCAGCTAATTTTGTATTTTTAGTAGAGACTAAAATGGTCTCTCCATGTTGGTCAGGCTGGTCTCGAACTCCTGACCTCAGGTGATCCATCCACCTTGCCCTCCCAAAGTGCTGGGTTTACAGGTGCAAGCCACTATGCCTGGCCAATAGAGGTTTTTAAACTTTTTGTAGATATTTTTGAAAGATCCTGTCTTCCTTTAAGAAAAGAGACAAGGCTGGGTGTGGTGGCTTATGCCTGTAATCCTAGCACTTTGGGAGGCCAAAGATGGATTGCTTGAGCTCGGGAGTTTGAGAGCAGCCTGGCCAAATGGCAAAACCTCGTTTCTACTAAAAATACAAAAAAAAAATTAGCTGGGCATGGTGGCGCATGCCTATAGTCAAAGCTAATACAGAGGTTGAGGTGGGAGGATCACCTGAGCCTGGGAGGTTGAGGCTGCAGTGAGCTGTGATTGTGCCACTGTACTCCAACCTGGGCAACAGAACGAGACCCTGTCTTAAAGTGAAAACAAAAACAAAAAAATGAAACGAGAAAAAAAAACAAGAAAGAAAATGGTAAGGGGGAAGTGCCTATTTATTAAGCTTTTGTTGTAAATAGTAACTTGCATATCAGATGTTTACTGTAATATTCTTGAAGCTTTGCCAGGCCTACAGCTTGCTGTGTGCTTTTCAACTCTATTTCATTTATTTGGGAAATAATATTATATATCAATGTACTTTATTCATTCTAAGCTCTAACCATGGAATACTGGGAATGTCCCATTCTATGAAGGAGGTTTGCTGGCCACAACAGGAATATTCATGAACACGGAGGTACTTTGTTGAAGTTACACTAATTTTTTTACTCTTCCCCACTCTCAGCCTAGCTGGTCCACTCACTATATTCTCTCCATCCTTCAGCACCTTTCCATCTCTTCCTTCATCTTAAAAACCTTTCCTTTAATTTCAACAGTGCTGCCTAGGTTTGTCATTTCAGGGGTTGGGCATGTTCCAGGATCTGTCTATAGACTTCTCTCAGGAGGAATGGGAGTGCCTGGACGCTGCTCAGAAGGACTTATACAGAGATGTAATGATGGAGAAGTATAGCAGCCTGGTCTCACTAGGTAAGGATGTCTATCCCCAAAGAACTCATGAATTTTGGGTGTAGCTTTCACTTCTCTGGGTGACTTTTCACCTGCTGCCTAGGGAATTGTTTTATGTTTTGTAGATTAATAGATGGGGAGCTCTTTGGGGTCACTCCATCTTCTCCATGCTTCAGAACTTTACACCTTTCTCTAGTCCTTCATGAGTACTAAGGGACTAACTGAATTCAGGTACAGCACGAGTATGTCTTACTTCTTTTCTTTCTTTCTTTTTTTTTTTTTTTTTTTTTTTTTGAGATGAAGTCTCACTCTGTCAGCCAGGCTGGAGTGCAATGGCGCGATCTCAGTTCACTCCAACATTCATCTCGGGTTCAAGAGATTCTCATGTCTCAGCCTCCTGAGTAGCTGGGATTACAGGCAACCGCCACTAGGCCTGGCTAATTTTTGTGTTTTTAGTAGAGACGGGGTTTCACCATGTTGGTCAGGCTGGTCTTGAACTCCTGACCTCAAGCAATCCACCTGTTTTGGCCTCCCAAAGTGCTGGGATTACAGGAGTGAGCCACTGTGCCTGGCCATCTTACTTCTTTTCTTATAAACAGGTCTCTCTGTCCAAAGCCTGAAGTGATTTCCTTACTGGAGCAAGGGAAAGAGCCCTGGAGGGTTTCAAGGGATGTACTGGGAGGATGGTGCCCAGGTGAGTAAGGACTGAGAAGATGGGGAAGGCACTGCTGTTTAGAACCCAGCCCATCAGGGAGGCAGCACCGTAAAGGTATTGGTTGAGGAATCTCTTCCACAAGGTACCATGTAAGAGTTGTGGCCTAAGACACATGGAGAAAATCAAGATACCCCCACCACACACACTTTTTAAAAAATTTTTTTAATTTGAGAGAGAGTCTTCCTCAGTCACTCAGCCTGGAGAACAGTGATGCTATCTCGGCTCACTGCAACCTCCGCCCCTGGGTTGAAGCAATTCTCCTGCCTCAGCCTCTAAAGGAACTGGCATTATAGGCACCCACCATGCCCAACTAATTTTTGTATTTTTAGTAGAGACGGGGTTTCACCATGTTGGCTAGGCTGGCCTCCAACTCCTGACCTCAGGTGATCCACCTGCCTTGGCCTCCGAAAGTGCTGGTATTACAGGTGTGAGCCACTGTGTCTGGCCAAGAACTCCCTTTTACCTCCATCTCTTCAGTCTGTGCTACCCTCTTGTCATAATTTCTTTCCATTTCAAAGAATAATGTTCCCTTTTCAGAAGCCATCCTGTTTCCTCTCTCTCAGAGCTACTTCTTTCCCTTTAAAATTTAAACCCGCGTTGTTGCTTTAAAAATAAATCTTTTAAAATATATTTATTTTTCATACTGATCCTTGACTTTTTTTTGCCTTGTCTTTTCTTGGCTAGTTTTCCTTTAATGCAGCCATTTCATGCGTCAATGGATATTCATTCACTATTTTTTTTTTTTTTTTATACAGAGTCTCACTCTGTAGCCCGGGCTGGAGTGCAGTGGCGCGATCTTGTCTCACTGCAAGCCAATAAGAAGCTCTTGGGGATGACCTGCCTACAAGCGCAGCAAAACCTTTCCTGCGCATTTCTGCTCTGGAACGCCTACCCGCCCCACCAAACCAAAACTTTACTATCACCCTTAGTGCCGTTTCCTGCACTTTCTTGCAGATTTGTACCAGGCACTGGAGACCTTCCCACCTGGTTCACGCCCACCGCCCGGTGAGCACCCAGACCAACCTTGAGCACCGCCAGTCTTGTTATCAACAAACAGGCTAGTAAATTATAAAAAATAAAATAAAGGAAATGTAGCTGGGCATGGTGGCATGCGCCTGTAATCCCAGCTACTCCGGAGGCTGATGCAGGAGAAGAGCTTGAACCCAGGAGGTGAAGGTTGCAGTGAGCCGAGATCGCGCCACTGCACTCCAGCCTGGATGGCAAGAGCGAAACTCCTTCTCGAAATAATAAATAAAATAAAGGAAATGGGGCTGGGTGTTGTGGCTCACGTCTGTAATTCCAGCAATTTTGGTGGCCGAGGTGGGCGGATCACTTGAGGTCAGAAGTTCGAGGCCAGTCTGGCCAACATGGTGAAACCCCGTCTGTACTAAAAATAAAGAATTAGCCAGGCATGGTGGCGGGCGCCTGTTATCCCAGCTATTTGTGAGGCGGAGGCACAAGAATCGCTTGAATCCCGGAGGCAGAGGTTGCAGTGAGCCGAGCTCGTGCCACTGCGCTCCAGCCTGGGCTACAGAGCAAGACTTCATCTTAAAATAAAATAGGCCGGCCGAGGGTGCTCATGCCTGTAATCACAGCTCTTTGGACGCCGAGGCGGGTGGATTGCCTGAGCTCAGGAGTTCAAGACCATCCTGGCCTACATGGTGAAACCCCATCTCTACTAAAAATGCAAAAATTAGCCGGGCATGGTGGCGCATGCCTGTAATCCCAGCTACTTGAGAGGCTGAGGCAGGAGAACGGTTTCAACCCAGGAGGCAGAAGTTTCAGTGAGCCGAGACCACCACATTGCACTCCAGCTTGGACAAGAGGATTGAAACTCCGTCTCAAAAAGACACAAGTAAACAAATATAAAAGAAATAGACAAAGCAGACCTTAATGCATGAACTCAAACAAATGCTTTCACTGCCAGACTCCATCTTTGCAAAACTGAACCTAGGACAATGTGCACGTTTCTAACTAGCAATTCTGGAGGACAGATCAGGGAGGCAGCGTGAGCTTGCTTTTCTGCAATTTAATTGAATGGTCAGTAAAGTCAGTGTTCGCAGGCATTTTCGATGTTCTGTAGTGGGCTTCAGTTACTATGGCAGTGTGGCACGCCAGGTTTCCAATAGCAACCGGAACAGTTTCTACTAACCCTTTACTATAATTTTGATGAATGCATAAGTTAACGTTAAAGAAATGAAGAAACTGGTGCCTGAGTATCAGGGATGGAATGTGAAAACCAACCCATTGAGACCCCACCTGGGTTTTCTCCGACCCTAAATTCTGAATAGAACAATGATAGCATTCTTACACATTCACCTGGGCCTGTCTTAAGATTCAGAAACTTACCAAGACTCTAGAGAAATCTTTCCAGACGCTAGACCCGAGTTAAAAATTAGCTGCTGATTGAATGAAACACTCCTGCTTGTAGGTGCAATCCCACATGGAGCTTAAGAAGTATATAAGCACTAGAAAAAAAAAAAACTTGTAACTTTGAGTTGATCTGGTGAGTTACCCGGTGCTTCTCCCTGTAAGTGGCTGCAGAAATAAACTTCCTTCTTTCCCAGTCTGTCTGTGTCTTGTTATTGAACCATTGCGATGGACCTGCCCAGCAAAGTCCTCTTTTGTGTGGTTATCTGGGACTCCTTTTGGAGGGAACATTTAAAATTTTCCATTTCAAAGCATTCTGTTGGCACTCTTCCACTGTTTTTCTCTGCCTACCCTGGGACCTGTGTTCTCCTGGACGCGAATCTCCAGCCACAGAGCCTAGAAGCCCATTCTTACACATTCTGTGACTGTTCCCCAAACACAGGGAGAATTTGCAGAAAATAAGCCTAAAAGTCTTGCCATTCTTTGCGATAAAACCCCACATTACAAACTGCTGAAAACAGGATTCTAGCCTGAATAGGTTTTTCCTCTATTTGAAACCAATCATTTCCCTTTAGAATTTTGGAGGGAAGTTTCCAAATCAATCAGTAAGCACCCCCCATCCCAGGTTTATCCTTATGTAATGTGCCCCCTCTGCACATGTAAGATTGAATAAACCTTGAAAATATTATGCTAAGTGAAAGAAGCCAGTCACAAAGGACCACATGTTATGTAATTCCATTTAAATAAAATGTCCAAAATAGACCAATACATAGAAACAGAAAGTAGATTAGTGGTGGCCCAGGGTTAGGGGAGTTGGGGGGAAATGGAGGGATATGGTGTTTACTTCAGGATAATGAAAATGATCTAAAATTTGTTGTGGTGATGTTTGCATAACGGCAAATATACTGAAAACCATTGAATTTTACACTTTAAATCAGTGGCTTCTGTGGTATGTTATCAATATTTCTCAATAAAACTTCAAAGAAAATAGTGCCTATGTGTGTTTTTGTGTATTATTCCTCCAGAGTCCAGTCCATATTTTTTACATTTGATGAAGAAATTAAGATTTTGTTTCTTCTTCTTTTTTTTTTTTTTTTTTTTGAGACAGAATCTCCCTCTATTGCCCAGACTGGAGTGCATTGGCACAATCTTGGCTCAGTGCAACCTCCAGGCTAATTTTTGTATTTTCAGTAGAGACAGTGTTTCACCATGGTGGCTAGATGGTCTCAAACTTCTGAGCTAAAATGAGTCCCCCACCTTGGTCTCCAAAATTGCTGGAATTAGAGGCATGAGCCACCGCACCCAGCCCAAGATTTAGTTTTTGTTGTTTTGGTGCCCTAGGGCCATCTTATTCTACCTTAATTTCTGACGCATCATCTCAGTGGAAATTTTACATTAGGCCCCAAAGTATTTTCCTCTTTTTAAGATTTTGTCAGCTGAGTATAGTGGCTCACACCTGTAATCTCAACACTTTGGGAGGCCAAGGTGGGAGGATCAGTTGAGCCCAGGAGTTCAAGACCAGTCTCTGCAACATAGTGTGACACATATACCTACAAAAAAAATTTTAGTTAGGTGGGCATATTGGTTCATGCCTGTAGTCTCAGCTACTATGTAAGCTGAGGAGGGAGGATCACTTGAGCCCAGGAGGTTGAGGCTACAGTGGCCATGATTATACCACTGCACTCCAGCCTGGGTGACAGAGTGATACCCTGTCTTAAAAAACATTAATTGGAATTTTTTTTTAGAAAACAAAGTATACGCTTAGTGACTTGATACAAATGAATGAATTTGATAATCTACAGAAACCAAAACAAATAAATAAATAAAAACCCAAAGCCATTCTTCTTATGTGAATCTCTGGTGTCTCTGAATTACAAGAATTGTGAATTATGATTAATAACAAATATGCATGACAAGGACTCAATAAGGGATAGGCATTAATAAACTGCAATGCACACTTACTAGAGTAAGGCCTTTAAAGATGTACAAGAAAAAGAAAGAAAAGGCATTGAAAAATTGCATTGCCTACCAAAACGCTAAAGTTTACCTAAGTCCATTAATCAGCACACACACACACACACACACATGCAATGGGTGTGCAAAATGGTCAACACAGTCTCCTATAAATGTATCCTTTTATTAATAGGCCTGTGGGGGCAAGAGATGAGGTTCTATAGATCCTGGAATCAGGGATGGGGAATCTGTGGGGTCCCTGGGGTGAGAGATGATGATCTCTAGTGATGGGTGGTCTTTGGGATAGTGATGAGGTCCATGGAATCAATTCTTGTGGGTATGTAGGGTCAGTGATGAGGGAATCTGGTGTCAGTGATGGGATGTGTGTGGAATCAATCTGTGAAAGCCACATTTGTGGTGTCATCTCTCAGGCTGACACATCCTGATCTGTGTGTCAGTGGTGGAAATTCTATGGGGTCAGAGTGTGACTGTCAGGTCCCTGACACTGTGTGTTCTGGGTCTGGCCAAGTGCACAGATTCCCTTGCCTGGTCCTGGCTGGAGAGGCCCTTCTCAAGGACTCCTCACATGAAAGGTGGGTTGGTGGTGGGTTTTGTTTTTGTTTTGTTTTGTGGTGGAGGTGGGGGTGGGTTGGCTTTTTCTTTAGGATGTAGTTTTGCCTCTTAGAGACCACAGACGCATGCAGCTTTTAGGAAGAATTTTTGTCTGGGTGGTCACTAGGTCCTTTGGGCCAAGCCATCTAATGGGAGTAAAGCTGACCATTCCCTCAGTGCAGTTCAGATCTAGACGGCCGTTTTAAGGTGTCCTCAAGGTGGCGTGCAAGTGGGTTGTGGCTTTGAGTGGCAGGTGTGTGGGAAGAAACAACTAAGAAGACCCGGGAGCGCTCCTTGGCTGGATCTGTCACAGCTGGAAGAACAGCCTCCCTAACCCATCGGGCGCCAATGGGGGGTACCTCTGGACTGTGAGAGGCTGGTGGAGGCAGGACCTCCAGACATAGAGATTCTGGGCACAGAAGCCTGTTACTGCCAGACGCTGAGGCATTGCCACGGGATTCAAGGGCATTTCGGGTCAGATCAGAGCCTTTCTCAGATAATTATTTCGGTAACTGGGGAGCTCCTGTCCAGCGCACGCCCCCGTGAAGGCCTAATGTGCGCTCTCCCGCAAAGTCTTCTTTGGTCTGAGAACCACTTGTTCCTTACATCCCTGTGCTAATCTCACCATCTGCTCCTACATACCCCAGGAATTTGCCACATGCTGGTCCTCTCTTTCCTGACAGGCGGGCCATGTGTCCAGCTTCTGTGAGGACAGTTCAAATTATGGAGGAGGGGGCAGGTGCACGGCAGCAGTGCTGAGGGGAGTACCGGGCAGTTGGGGGAGCAGGGGCTCATTTTTCTTTGTAGCTCAGATTCCTAAGCCTGTGACTTTGAGTATCGGTGTCTTCCTTGCAATGTTTCAATCTGAGGCTCTTGGGGAGAGTGCAGAATTGGAGCCCGATGGAAGCCTGGTGGGGAGAGGGCTGGGTGGAGGGAACATGGAGAATGTGTCAGGTGGTGTCTATTCCTGGCACCTTACTTTGCCTGCTGGAGTTTCCCAGTCTGTTCCAGATGCACTCTCTCGACCCTGAAGGGATCTGAGGGGGGATGTTGGTCGCCAGTTTGTGCTCCCCTGGACTCAATTGGAATTGGTCCCACAAAGTGTTATTTATTTATTTATTTATTTATTTGGAGGGAGTTTTGCTGTCACCCAGGCTGGAGTGCAGTGGGGCAATCTTAGCTCACTGCCACGTCTGATTCCCAGGTTCAAGTGATTCTCCTGCTTCAGCCTCCCTAGTAGCTAGGACTACAGGTGTCGACCACCACATCTTGCTAAATTTTTTATTTTTAGTAGAGACAGGGTTTCACAATGTTGGTCAGGCTGGTCTTGAACTCCTGACCAGGTGATCGACCCACCTTGGCCTCTCAAAGTGCTGGGATTACAGGCGGGAGCCATCACACCCTGCCAATCCCACAAATTTAGGCATTATGGTACATTGCTACTTTTGAATCACTTATTTTTTACTTGTGTTTTTCCCCCTCCTTTTATTGATTGATTGACACAGAGTCTCACTGTGTCACCCAGGCTGAACTGCAGTGGCACAATCTCAGTTCATTGCAACCTCTGCCTCCCGGGTTCAAGTGATTCTCCCGCCTCAACCTTCCAAGTAGCTGGGATTACAGGTGCATGCCATCATGCCTGGCTAATTTTTGTATTTTCAGTAGAGACAGGGTTTCACCATGTTGGCTAAACTGGTCTCGAACTTCTGACCCCAAGTGATCCACCTGCCTTGGCTTCTCAAAGTGCTGACATAGGCATAAGCCTCCTTGCCCGGACTTCCCTCCTTTTACTTCAGGTATTTTAAACGTTTTCTTTCCTCCATCTATTTAATTATATGTGATTGCCTTGAGGATTTCAGCTTGAATTAAAATTACATATATTTACCTCTCTTTATTAATATTTAAACATATTAAAATAATGCATGTTCATAATGAAAATGAAACATTACAAATAAATACACAGGAAAGGCAGTATTCCCCCTCCAGTTCCACTCTTGAAATAACCAGTTAACAAGATGATGAGTATCTTTCCATGATGTTCTCCAAGATTCATATAAGTATTGGCCAGCAAACAACAGAATATATAGGCCAGGTGTGGTGGCTCATGCCTGTAATCCCAACACTTTGGGAGACTGGAACGGGTGGATCTTTTGAGGTTAGGAGTTCGAGACTAACCTGGCCAATATGGTGAAACCCCATCACTATAAAAAGTACAAAAATTATTTGGGCACGGTGGCGAGCACCTTAATCCCAGCTACTTGGGAGGCAGAGGCACGAGAATCTCTTGAACCCAGGAGGAGAAGGTTGCAGTGAGCCAATATCACATTACTGCACTCCAACCTGGGTGACAGACTGAGATTCCATCTCAATAAATAAGTAAATACATAAAATAAAGAGAAAAAAAGAAAGATGAAAGAAAGAAAAAGAAAGAAAGAAGAAAGAAAGAAAGAAAGAGGAAGGGAGGAAGAAAGAAAGAAAAAGAGAGAAGTCATGTGCTCAGGTTGCTAAGATCAATGGTAAGAACAAATCCTCTGACGGTGAAAATGTAAGAAAGAAAAATAAATTTCTGTTAGTATTGTTTGTTGCAACCCAAGCTCTAAAAAGTACAGCCATGTGTGTGATAAGTGCTTAGTTAAGATGAAAAAGGCATTAAATTTGTGCTTGGAAATCATAAACAGAAATGTGTTCTGATTGACAGCAATTGGGTCAATGCTACCCAAGTTTCAGGCATCCACTGCGGGTCTTAGAACACATCTCCTGCAGATAAGGGAGGGCTACTATATAACGTTTCTTTCTTTTTTCTTTAATTATAAAGCATTCTCCTTTTTTAATATAACAATTGCCCACATATATCACTTTAGGTATAAAGATATTAGGATACCTTTATAGTAGATAAAAAGCTAACTCATTCTTTGTAAGAGTTAAAGTATCTTTCATTATATGAGCATTTTAAGATATTAAAGTACTTTTGCCACCAACAATAGCGCTTCTGTAAATATTCTTCTACTTATATCTTTATTAATTTTTACTTCTGCTGAAACAAATTGCATGAGGAAACAAGTGTATGTGTATAAAGTGTAATATAAGTATATATATTTAATATGTGTATATACAACTTAATATATACACATACATACAATAACATACAATTTTTTTGTTTTGTTTTTTTGAGATGGAGTTTTGCTCTCTCATCCAGGCTGGAGTGCAGTGGTGTGATCGGCTCACTGCAACTTCCACTGTTTGGTTCAAGTGATTCTCCTGCCTCAGCCTCCTGAGTAGCTGGGAATACAGGCATCTTCCACCATGTCCAGCTAACTTCGTTTTTTTAGTGGAGATAGGTTTTCACCATGTTGGCCAGGCTGCTCTCAAACTCCTGACCTCAAGTGATCAGCCCACCTTGGCCTCCCAAAATGCTGGAATTACAGGCATGAGCCACCGTGCCCGGCCTAACATATACAATTTAATGTATATAC
This sequence comes from Pongo pygmaeus, assembly GCF_028885625.2. NCBI lineage: Eukaryota > Metazoa > Chordata > Mammalia > Primates > Hominidae > Pongo > Pongo pygmaeus. The sequence goes on along the minus strand of NC_072392.2, from coordinate 25,397,823 downwards.
AAATATAGGTTGGGTGCAGTGGCTCACTCCTGTAATCCTAGCTCTTTGGGGAGCTGAAGTAGGGGATTGTTTGAACCCAGGAGTTTGAAATCAGCCTGGGCATCATGGTGAAACCCTATCTGTACAAAAAACACAAAAATTAGCTGGGTGTACTTGCAGGTGCCTGTGGTCCCAGCTACTCAGGAGACTGAGGTGGGAGGATAGCTGGAGCCTGGGAGGTCGAGGCTGCAGTGAGTTGTGATCATGCCACAGCACCCCAGTGTGGGTGACAGAGTGAGACCCTGTCTCAGACAAAAACAAAAACAAACCAAATATAATGTTTATGTGCTACACACTTGATTTCTTTCCAAAGGGTTATATAACACTGTACTTTCACCAGCAATATATGCGAGTAATCATTTCCTACATACTATCACTTGTGTGCATTCAAGGAAACTTAGTAGGCCTGAATTGCCCAAACCTGGCACACTCCAAAGAAAGGTTTGGCTCTAATCTAGCTCCAGGGAAATAACGTCTAAGTCCTTGGAATCTTCTGCCTATCTGGGAGTTAACAACGTGATTTATGATGGAGACCTTGGACCATGCAGTGTCAGCTTGACCTTGGGAAGGGTGGAGACAGAGAAACTAAGGTCATCCAAGTGGGTGCTCTTGTCCATGTGACCAACCTCCAGTAAAATGCTCAACACCAAGGCTCAGGTAAGCTTCTTGTTGGGGAGTATATTCTGTACTTTTTGCCACATATCACTGGGTGAATTAAGCACTGTCCACACGATGTCACTGGGAGAGGACAACTGGAAGCTTGTGTTTTGTCTCTCCTGGACTCTGCCCTGTGCACCTTTTTTTGCTGCTGATTTTAATTTGTATCTTTTTGTTGTAATAAACTATGAATATAACAGCTTCACTCGGTTTTGTGAGTCTTTCTAATTAATCACTAAACATTTGGGACCTCAGAACACAATGTTGTTTCTTCTTTAATTGAATTTTCCATGTTATGTAAGAAACCTATGTGCATAATTGAAAAATCACAAACTAAGAAAGAGGTTTCCATGCAGTCTACTCCCCCACCCTGTTTCTCCAATGCTCCCGGGTCTACTTCCTGAATAATCAAATGTTTAAATTTTCTAAACTATTTCTAATCTATATATCTGAGTGCTTATCTCTGTATTATATAATAGGCAGATCCTCCTTCTCAATATATCAACTTGATATATTACTTGATGTCTTCCTGACAGCTGATGACTTGGCTGACACTCACCCCTTACCCCAGTGCCTGGACCACTTTTTAAACATGGTGCTGTCACCATTTTCTTTTTCTTTTCTTTTCTTTTTTTTTTTTTTTTTTTTGAGGCAGAATATTGCTCTGTCACCCAGGCTAGAGTGCAGTGGCATGATCTGGGCTGACTGCAACCTCAACCTCCCATATTCAAGTGATTCTCCTGCCTCAGCCTCTGGAGTAGCTGGGATTACAGGGGCACACCACCACACCTGGCTAATTTTTGCATTTTTTGTAGAGACGAGGTTTCACACTCTCAGCCAGGCTGGTCTTGAACGCCTGACCTCATGATCCACCCATCTCAGCCTCCCAAAGTGCTGGGACCGCACCCGGCCACTCTCACTATTTTCAATGGCTCTCTTGGTCACCTTTCACTCGGGAGAGTAGCTGAGGCAGGAGAATCACTTGAACCCGGGAGGTGGAGGTTGCAGTGAGCTGAGATGGTGCCATTGCACTGCAGCCTGGGCAACAAGAATGAAACTCTGTCTAAAAAATGAATAAATAAATAAATAAATAAAACAGAAAAGGAAAGAAAAGTAGCTCTTCCTCCATATACCTGTAAGGATCTTTGTCTTAATTTTCTTCATGTCTTAATATCATTCTTGTCTTGTCAGAGATCATCCTATCTGAAATTGAAACTATTTACTGCTTCCCTTTTTTTCCATAGCACTTAAATTTTTTTTTTTTTTTTTTTTTTTTTTTGAGATGGAGTCTCGCTCTGTCACCCAGGCTGGAGTGCATTGGTGTGATCTTGGCTCACTGCAACCTCCGCCTCCCAGGTTCAAGTGATATCCTGCCTCAGCCTCCCAAGTAGGTGGGATTACAGGCATCAGCCACCATGCCTGGTTAACATTTTTTTTTTTTTTGTATTTTAGTAGAGACACAGTTTCATCATGTTGGCCAGGCTGGTCTTGAACCCCTTACCTCAGGTGATCCAAACCACCTCGGACTCCCAAAGTGTTGGGATTACAGGGGTGAGCCACCACACCCAGCCCTGGCTAATTTTTGTATTTTTAGTGGAGACAGGGTTTCACCATATTGGCCAGGCTGATCTCGAACTCCTGACCTCAAGTGATCTCCCTGCCTTGGCCTCCCAAAGTGTTGGGATTACATGCATGAGCCACTGTGCCTGGACTGATTTTTGACAAATCATCTCTGTTCTTCTATTATGTCCACTAGAATGTAAACTTGATGAGAGCAGGAGATATTGTCAGTTTTGTTCAATGCTATTTGTCCCTAGAGCATAGAACTGTACCATGCACATGGTAAGGAGACAAATATTTGTTGAATGAATATATTGAGCAGCTGTTCTCAGACTTTTTGGTCTCAGAAATTCTTTACTCTCTGTTTCTTTACTCCCGACGTCAGGTGATCTGCCCACCTTGGCCTCCCAAAGTGCTAGGATTATAGGAGTGAGCCACCACGCCAAGCCGCCCAACTAATTTTTGTATGGTAGTAGGCACCGGGTTTTGCCATGTTGGGCAGGCTGATCTTGAACTCCTGACCTCAAGTGATCACCCACCTCAGCCTCCAAAAGTGCTGAGATTACAGGCATGAGCCACCGCACACGACTAAATACACCAAAAACTTTAGATAAGTGAATTTGGAGGAAATATTTATAACAGATAAAATGGACAAACAGATAATTCTAATTTACTGTCTCTCTGACTTAATAAAATATTAGTCAATACCCTAAGAAGAAAGGAACAAAATCTAAAAATTCACCCTTCACAAACACAAATAGTCGGAAAACAAAGTCAAAACCTAAGAACTTGTTGACCACTTATCTCTCCGTTGAAAACAGCTCTTGAATGTTTTGAACTAGGATGGAATTCAGATTAGGAAATTTTTAAAATATTTTTTAAAGTTTCACTTTTTGGAATTTAAAATTAATCCAAATTATGTAATATACAACATTTGGAATTTACCAATCAGTACTCTATCATTTTATTTTTCACTCTTCAAATGATTTCTTGTTCAAGAGTTTAAAATGCTTTTAAAATTAATAGCTTCTGCAGGCTATAGTCTGTAGAGACTGTCTCTACAAAAAATAAAAATATATATACTTTTAAATATATATAAATTATATATTTATTTAAATGTATATGTTTTAAGTATATAAAATATATTTTTAAAATTTCATTTTTTTGCCAGATCGTATGGTAAGCATATGTTTAGACTGGCAGGAACTTGCAAAACTGCCTTCCACAATGGCTGTCCCACTTTGCATTCTCAGCAGAAATAGAGATGAGTTCCTGTCACTCCATATCTTCACCAGCATTTGGTGCTGGTATTTGCATTCAAGCCAGTCTAAGAGATGTGTAATGGTATCACATGGTTGTTTTAATTTGAATCCCCTTGTGATATATGGTGTTGAGCATCTTTTCAGAGGTCTAAGAAATGTGCTGGGCATGGTGGCACATGCCTGTGGTCCCAGCTACTCAAGAGGCTGAGGCGGGAGGGTTACTTGAGCCCTGGAGGTTGGGGCTGCATTGAGCCATGATTGCACCACTGCACTCCAGCCTGAGTGACAGAGATAAAACCTGTCTCAAAAAGATAAATAAGGCCAGGTGTGGTGACTTATGTCTGTAATCCAAGCACTTTGGAAGGCCAAGGTGGATGGATCACGAGGTCTGCAGATCAAGACCATCCTGGCTGACACAGTGAATCCCCATCTCAACTAAAAATACAAAAAATTAGCCAGGTATGGTGGCTGGTGCCCGTAATCCCAACTACTCAGGAGGCTGAGGCAGAAGAATCGCTTGAACCCGGGAAGCAGAGGTTGCCATGAGCCGAGATCAGGCCATTGCACTCCAGCCTGGGTGACAGAGTGAGACCATCTCAATAAATAAAAATAAATAAATAAATAAATGACTTAATTTTTAGAACAGTTGTAGGTGTACAGAAAAATAGAGCAGAAGGCATATTGAGCTCTAATATCTACCTCACACCATAGTACACACACTTCCTCTATTATCGTCTTGTTAGTGTGGTAATTTGTTATGCTTGATGAGCCAATATCGATATTATTAAGTTCATGGCCAATATTAAGATTCACTCTCTGTGTTCTACCATTTATGGGCTTTGACAAATGCTTAAGAACATATATCCACCATTATAGCATCACACAGAAAAGTTTCACTGCCCTAAAAATCTTCTGTGCTCCACCTATTCATCCTTCCCTCTGCTCAAGCCTCTGGCGACCACTGAACTTTTTATAATACCATCTGCCTGGTTTTGCCTTTTCTAGTATTCCATATAATTGGAACTCTATACTATGTGGCCTTTCTGTATTGGCTTATTTCACTTAGAAATATGTGTTTAAGATTCCTCCATGTCTTTTCATGCCTTGGTAGTTCATTTCTTTTTATTCATGAAGAATATTCCATTGTATGAACGTTTCAGAGTTAGTTTATCCATTTCTCTATTGTAGGATATGTTGGTTACTTCCAGTCTTTTTCAGTTGTGTATAAGCTACTGTAAACATTCACGTGCAGGATTTGAGTGGATATAAGTTTTCAAATATTTGGGTATATACCAAAGAATGCAATTGCCAGATTGTATTTAAACATACAAGGATGCAGATGCCATACACACAAATATGTATGTGTATGTCATACTCATATACAATTTTAAATACATATATATGTTCTATGGATATGTAAGTATTTCTCTATTTTCACAGAAATGTCACTCTAAATCAGTACCTAGGGAGGGTCATCATTTTCTTAATCTACAAATCAAGACACAGTATGAGTGGCTGCACCCTAGTTTAATAAGTCCTCTATTATTGAGGATGTTTTCCTGTTTCCTTTGTCATTGTTGTTGTTGTTTTGTTTTGAGACAGAATTTCACTCTTTTGAGTCAACTGGTGTGATCTCAGCTCACTGTAGCCCCCTGAGTAGCTGGGATTATAGGTGCCCACCACCACGACCAGCTAATTTTTGTATTTTTAGTAGAGACAGGGTTTTACCATGTTGGCCAGGCTGGTCTTAGCTCCTGACCACAGGTGATCCATCCACCTCAGCCTCCCAGAATGCTGAGATTACAGGCATGAGCCACCACGCTTGGCTGCTTTCACCATTTCAGACTGAGCTTGGAGAAGAACCTGAGGAAAAACATGACTTTAAAATTTTGATGAATGGAGAAATCTCTTTCCATTCACCTTCCTTTCCTCTATTTCACTCTTATTTTAAAATATACAAACAAAGATATGGATACATAGTTATTAAATAAACATCTGTGTGATACCTATCCTGGTGAAGAAATAGAGCACTATCACCACCGAGAAGTCCTCTGTATGCCCCTAACTGATCCTAAAGTCTTCCTTCCCCTTATTAGTAACAGATATAACAGATATCCACATTACCTGTGGATATCTGCCATCCTCTCCTTGGTTCTCTTTATAATTTTATTATGTATTTTATATCTTTTTTTTTTTTTGGAAATGGATCCTCACTTTGTCACCCAGGCTGGAGTGTAGTGGCATGATCTTGACTCACTGCAACCTCCACCTCCCAGATTCAAGCGATTCTCATGCCTCAACCTCCCAAGTAGCTGGGATTACAGGCATGGGCCATGTGCCACCATGCCTGGATAATTTTTGTATTTGTAGTAGAGATGGGGTTTTGCATGTTGGTCAGGCTGGTTTAGAACTCCTGACCTCAGTGCCTGGCCTTATTATGCATTTTTTATATGCCTAAAGTAAAGTCTGATTTTGCCTGGTTTTTCTCTTACATAATTGGAGTAAAAGTCTGTATCCTGGTGCATCTGGCCCCTTTTACTCAATATTAAGTATTTAAGATTCACACTTAGCATTGTTTCTGCATTCTATTAAAACAGTACACCAGCCAGGCATATGGCTCATGCCTATAATCCCAGAACTTTGGGAGGCCGAGGCAGGCAGATCACTTGAGGTCAGGAGTTCCAGACCACCCTAGCCATCATGGTGAAACTCCATCTCTACTAAAAATACAAAAATTAGGCCATGTGGTGGCTAATGACTGTAATCTCAGCACTTTGGGAGGCCAAGGCACGTGGATCACAAGGTCAGGAGAAGGAGGCAATCCTGGCGAACACGGTGAAACCACATCTCTACTAAAAATACCAAAAATTAGCCAGGCGTGATGGCACATGCCTGTAGTCTCAGCTACTCAGGAGGCTGAGGCTGGAGAATCACTTGAATCTGGGATGCAGAGGTTGCAGTGAGCCAAGTTTGCACCACTACACTCCAGCCTGGGTGACAGAACAAGACTCTGTTAAAAAAAAAAAAAAAAGATTAGACAGGTGTGGCGGTGTGTGCCTGTAATCCCAGTTATTTGAGAGGCTAAGGCAGGAGAATCAGTTGAACCTGGGAGGTGGTGGAGGTTGCAGTGAGCCAAGATGGCACCCTGTACTCCATCCTGGGCAATAGAGTGACAGTGTCAAAAAAAAAAAAAATACCCAGGCGCAGTGCCTGCCACCTGTAATCCCAGCACTTTGGGAGTCTGAGATAGGTGGATCACCTCAGGACAGGAGTTTGAGATCGGCCTTACCAACAAGGTGAAACCCCATCTCTAGTAAAAATATAAAAATTTACCAGGAGTGGCTGCATGCACCTGTAATCCCAGCTACTGGGGAGGCTGAGACAGGAGAATTGCTTGAACCCGGGAGGCAGAGGTTGCTGTGAGCCGAGATCGCACCACTGCACTCCAACCTGGGCGACTAAGTAAGACTCTGTCTCAAAAAATATATACAAATTTATATTTGTATACATAAAATAAATATAAAAAAATAAATAAAAATAGAGTACACCAGAGTGTATCCCTTCATTGTTGGTGGACATGTGGGTTGTGTTCATTTTTGTCAGTTACAAATGATGTTGTTGTGAACATGTTTGTATTTCTATTTGGTTACCATTAGTGAGTATTTATGTACAGTATAAAGCAAGAGGTGAAACCATAGGTTACAGGGTAAACATATCTTCAGTTTTACTAGGTATTATTGGTTTCATCCCAATGTTAACACACCAACGGACAGTCTTACAATGTCTGATAATTCCCAAATCTTTGCATTCTTCTTGACACTTAATTTTGTCAAAATTTTAATTTGAGTCTTTTGGTGGGTATGTGGCAATGATTGTGATATTAATTTACTTGGCCTTTTCTTCTCTGTAACAGGCCCTGTCAAGATACATGTGTGACGTGGCAGGGGTAGGAGCCCCTAGAGGTAGCATGGGCTCTGGAATCCTTAATCATCCTATGTGAAAAAGTTGGTGGGGCTGTGATTTTTTTTTTTTTTTCGAGACAGAGTTTAGCTCTTGTTGCCCAGGCTGGAGTGCAATGGCACTATCTCAGCTCACTGCAACCTCTGCCTCCCAAGTTCAAGTGATTCTCCTGCCTCAGCCTCCCAAGTAGCTGGGATTAGAAGCATTGCCACCACACCCAGCTAATTTTTTGCATTTAGTAGAGATGGGGTTTCACCATGTTTGTCAGGCTGGTCTTGAACTCCTGACCTCAGGTGATCCACCCACCTCAGCCTTCTAAAGTGCTGGGATTACAGGCATGCATCACTGCACCCCAATATTTCCTGTGTGCAATGGTGTAGCCAGGGTACAAAGCCAGTTCTTAATGATTCTGCCATCCAAATATTATATCTTCTCGATTCCCCTTGAGATATGCTCATTCCTCCATACAATTAAACAATCTCAATTACTCTTGAAGGAGCATAAAATCCTCCCTGTCTAATCATGGGTCCTTCCAAATTATTTGTTGGCTTGTGTTTAAAATATATAAAACAGAATGTAGATTTTGTTTTCTTCTTTCTGCTTAACCTGAACAAAATGTCATAGATACCTCTTAGCCTGTTGCTAAACCAAGAAGAGTCACTTGAATAATGAACAAGAGTGGAGGGAAACCACATGGATAATTTATCATTACACTATCATCACATACATGGAATGCATCAATGAAACTTATGAAAAAAATTGAGTCATTTGTGGAAAAGTGTAAAGAGAATATAGGAGATGTCTCAAGTGAAGAGAAAAAAGCTGCAGAAAATAATTACAAAAAAAGAGTGTTAAGATGTAAATACAAATTCAGAGATTCAGGAGCATGAAGGGCTAAGTTAAGGGAAAAAATAGTTATCAATATTTTCTTATTCATTATGGAGAGCAGGATGAATTCTTAAAAGGTCAAATAATTGTGAGTCTGATATATCTGATGATAATTTGTATTTTGTATTTCTAATGTTGTAAATGGTTATAAATTCACAGTCATTATTCCTATTTCCTTTAGACTAGTGACTATGGGTTTGATTGACAAAAACCCATTGGGTTAGTATCATTATCTATGTGTGTTCATCATGCTGTATGTTAAAATAAGTCCATCAATTTTTGTCTTGTGTTTGCTTTCATTTCATTTTAGTTTAGTTTCTTTGGACAGGGTCTCACTCTGTCACCCAGGCTGGAAGTGCAGTGGCATGACCAAAGCTCACTGCAGCCTGTATATCTCCAGGCTCAGGTGATCCTCCTACCTCAGCCTCCCAAGTAGCAGGGACTACAGGCATAAGCCACCACACTTGACTAATTTTTGTATTTTTTGTAGAGATGGGGTTTTGATATGTTGCTCATGCTGGTCTCAAACCCTTGGACTCAAGTGATCCCCAGCCTGTTTTTATTTTATTAATTGGCTGATTCATTCAGACACATAATTATCAAGTCAAATCTCACTCTCTCCTTAGCATTTCCCTTCAGTTTAGCTGAGAAAATCTATTCCTATTTTAAAACCTATAGGATTATTCGAGTGTGGTGGCACATGCCTGTAATCCCAGGTACTCAGGAGGCTGAGGCAGGAGTATCACTGGAACCCGGGAGTGATATAGTGATTATATATAGTATATAACTATATAGTGATTATAGTTTATAATTTTAACTATATCATGTCTTCTGCCTCATAAGTACCACTGGACAAGGTCCCTTTTATGTACTCAGCTTCTGTCAGAGGTAAGTGTATTTTGAAGTGGAGAGCAAAGATAAGTGCAAAATTGGCATGGGGAACTAAGGTAATTATGAAAGTTCCAGATACAAAGAGAGAGGGCTCAATATGCCAGCAGTTCTCTACCAATCCATCCTAGCATTCTTCTTTTAGGATTGCCTAAATAATGCAGGAGATGGGTGCAAGACACACAAGTGTTCCAGAAACATCTAAACAAGGTACAGAGAAGAGGATAAGATAAAATAAGATGAGATAAGAATATTAGGAATGTCTTGTTCAGAAGATTGCCTACAGAGGCAAAAGGGACAGTTTCATTTTGCTGAGGGAAACAAGGTGGTAAGAACCCTCCTGGGGAAGACCCCCGCTTACCCTGATACAGAAAGAAGGTGTAAAATATCATAATGGGAGAGCATCAGGCTGAGATAGCTCCCATGGCCTGGGTTTCTACATAGACAAAATGAAACAAGCTTAGCCCATCAACAAGTGGCCCACTGAGTATTAGCTGTGTAATGAGAGACCTACCACCAGGATAGTTCAAATAATGCAACTGCCCAAATTTTTGCCAATCAAATAATTTCTCTACTCTACTTCTATATTCACCCTATAAAAGCCTTCCTTACAAACACCTTCAGTAGATCCTCCAACCACTTTCAGTTTGGTGCTGCCTGATCCATGAATCTCTGTTTGCTCAAATAAACTCTTTAAAATTTTATAGGCTTAAGTTTATCTATTTTTTTTCTCATTTTTAAAAATTGAGATGGAATCTTCCTATGTTGTCCAGGCTGGTCTTAAACTCCTGATCTCAAAGGATACTTCTGCCTCAGCCTCCTGAGTAGCTGGAATTATAGATGTGTGCCTCCACACCCAGCTTACATTTATCTTTAAACAAGGGTTTGACCCCTTTCTGAAATATATTTCTGTGAAGACCTGTACCCTCAGTGACACGGCAGGCTCATTTTAGACCATCGAGCACTTTTGTCTCTGGACCACAATTTGCCCTTTGTGACCTGCTCTACTAAGAAATTCAAGTGTAATTCAAGTTAATTTACCCTCTGCTGATCAGGGGAGATTGCTCTGGGTGCAAGTTCAAGACAGGCACTCACATCTTCTTTGGTACCCAAATCTCAGCATCACACAATACACCCATGTAATAAACCTGCACAGATTCCCTCCGGAATCTAAAATGAAAGTGGAAATTCATTAAAATTTTAATTTCACTTTATTATAAAACAAAGATAAATTTACTTCTTTCCAATTTTGATATATATATTATACTGATGTACACTCTGTATTCTATGATGAATTATACTGATTGAATTTCACATTTTAAACTAACACTGAATTACTTTGAAAAACTCTATTGGGTCATAATGTATTATGTTTTTAATATATTTTAATACAATTTGCAAAAATTCTGTTTTAAAATTACATCTATGTTCCATAAATAAATAAATATGTAAAAAATAATAAATGTATTATTCAAGTAAAGATTATAGCAATATTTTTGAATATCTACTTAACCTCAACTAATTTTAATTCAGAAGTGGCAACTCCATAGAAATTCAACTTATTACTACCTTATTATTCATACTTGTCTCCTTGAAGAAGCTTCATTGCTATCATCCAGTTTAGACTGGGATGCCATAAATCTCTAGACTGAGTAGTATAATATTCACTGTTCAAATAAAGTCAAATTATTATTATAATGTTATGACACCTCCAAATACAAAAAGCAAGCCCATGGATGTCAGGTTAAGGTATAGAGACAAGTATTCCTACTTAATATCTTTTAGGGCAGACATATCCCAGCCAAGCTGATTGCAAAATGAAATGGACACCATATGGTGGAAGGGGACTTGGGACTCACACAGATTGGATTTTCATTCCAGCACTTACATACACAAGCTGCATGACTCTGGGTAGATTGCATATTCTCTCAGAGTTTTAATTTCCTCATTTGTGCAATGGCAGTTAATGCCTATGGGCTATGGCTGATGTGGGGATAAAAGAACCAACATGGATGCATGAGCAGGGCCTGGTCCATAGAGCAACTGGCATCAACAAATGGAAGACCCTTTCCCATCTTGTCTTTGCGTGCCCTACAAAATCCAGAATATGTGGGTATAAAAAGTACCCTTAAAAGAGACAGAATTGGAAACTCTTGCAAAAAGAGATTGGAAAGGTGTCACATCTTGTGGCATGAGGAGTTGTGGGCATACACTTGAACTTTGTGCTGTAAGGTATCCACAGAACTTCAGTAGCCTCAGAGAACAGTTTAGATGTCATTTTATTCATCTACCATAGAACTTCCTCTTCTTTTTTTTATTATTATTATACTTTAAGTTTTAGGGTACATGTGCACAATGTGCAGGTTAGTTACATATGTATACATGTGCCATGCTGGTGTGCTGCACCCATTAACTTGGCATTTAGCATTAGGTATATATCCTAATGCTATCCCTCCCCCCTCCCCCCACCCCACAACAGTCCCCAGAGTGTGATGTTTCCCTTTCTGTGTCCATGTGTTCTCATTGTTCAATTCCCATCTATGAGTGAGAACATGCGCTGTTTGGTTTTTTGTCCTTGTGATAGTTTACTGAGAATGATGATTGCCAATTCCACCCATGTCCCTACAAAGGACATGAACTCATCAATTTTTATGGCTGCATAGTATTCCATGGTGTATATGTGCCACATTTTCTTAATCCAGTCTATCATTGTTGGACATTTGGGTTTGTTCCAAGTCTTTGCTCTTGTGAATAGTGCCACAATAAACATGCGTGTGCATGTGTCTTTATAGCAGCATGATTTATAGTCCTTTGGGTATATACCCAGTAATGGGATGGCTGGGTCAAATGGTATTTCGAGTTCTAGATCTCTGAGGAATCGCCATACTGACTTCCACAATGGTTGAACTAGTTTAGAGTCCCACCAACAGTGTAAAAGTGTTCCTATTTCTCCACATCCTCTCCAGCACCTGTTGTTTCCTGACTTTTTAATGATCGCCATTCTAACTGGTGTGAGATGGTATCTCATTGTGGTTTTGATTTGCATTTCTTTGATGGCCAGTGATGATGAGCATTTTTTCATGTGTCTTTTGGCTGCATAAATGTCTTCTTTTGAGAAGTGTCTCTTCATATCCTTTGCCCACATTTTGATGGGGTTGTTTGTTTTCTTCTTGTAAATTTGTTTGAGTTCATTGTAGATTCTGGATATTAGCCCTTTGTCGGATGAGTAGGTTGAGAAAATTTTCTCCCAATTTGTGTTTAATTAGATCTCATTTGTCAATTTTGGCTTTTCTTGCCATTGCTTTTGGTGTTTTAGACATGAAGTCCTTGCCCATGCCTATGTCCTGAATGGTAATGCCTAGGTTTTCTTCTAGGGTTTTTATGGTTTTAGGTCTAACATTTAAGTCTTTAATCCATCCTGAATTAATTTTTGTATAAGGTGTAAGGAAGGGATCCAGTTTCAGCTTTCTACATCTGGCTAGCCAGTTTTCCAGCACCATTTATTAAATAGGGATTCCTTTCCCTATTGCTTGTTTTTCTCAGGTTTGTCAAAGATCAGATAGTTGTAGATATGTGGCATTATTTCTGAGGGATCTGTTCTGTTCCATTGATCTATATCTCTGTTTTGGTAACAGTACCATACTGTTTTGGTTACTGTAGCCTTGTAGTATAGTTTGAAGTCAGGTAGTGTGATGCCTCCAGCTTTGTTCTTTTGGCTTAGGATTGACTTGGTGATGCAGGCTGTTTTTTGCTTCCATATGAACTTTAAGGTAGTTTTTTCCAATTCTGTGAAGAAAGTCATTGGTAGCTTGATGGGGATGGCATTGAATCTATAAATTACCTTGGGCAGTATGGCCATTTTCACGATATTGATTCTTCCTACCCATGAGCATGGTATGTTCCTCCATTTGTTTGTATCCTCTTTTATTTCATTGAGCAGTGGTTTGTAGTTCTCCTTGAAGAGGTCCTCCACGTCCCTTGTAAGTTGTATTCCTAGGTATTTTATTCTCTTCGAAGCAATTGTGAATAGGAGTTCACTCATGATTTGGCTCTCTGTTTGTCTGTTATTGGTGTATAAGAATGCTTGTGATTTTTGTACATTGATTTTGTATCCTGAGACTTTGCTGAAGTTGCTTATCAGCTGAAGGAGATTTTGGGCTCAGACAATGGGGTTTTCTAGATATACAATCATGTCATCTGCAAACAGGGACAATTTGACTCCCTGTTTTTCTAATTGAATACCCTTTATTTAGACTCCCACACAATAATAATGGGAGATTTTAACACCCCACTGTCAACATTAGGCAGATCAACGAGACAGAAAGTTAACAAGGATACTCAGGAATGGAACTCAGCTCTGCACCAAGCGGACCTAATAGACATCTACAGAACTCTCCACCCCAAATCAACAGAATATATATTTTTTCAGCACCACACCACACCTATTCCAAAATTGACCACATAGTTGGAAGTAAAGCTCTCCTCAGCAAATGTAAAAGAACAGAAATTATAACAAACTGTCTCTCAGACCACAGTGCAATCAAACTAGAACTCTGGATTAAGAAACTCACTCAAAACCACTCAACTACATGGAAACTGAACAACCTGCTCCTGAATGACTACTGGGTACATAATGAAATGAAGGCAGAAATAAAGATGTTCTTTGAAACCAATGAGAACAAAGACACAACGTACCAGAATCTCTGGGACACATCAAAGCAGTGTGTAGAGGGAAATTTATATCACTAAATGCCCACAAGAGAAAGCAGGAAAGATCCAAAATTGACACCCTAACATCACAATTAAAAGAACTAGAAAAGCAAGAGCAAACACATTCAAAAGCTAGCAGAAGGCAAGAAATAACTAAAATCAGAGCAGAACTGAAGTAAAGAGAGACACAAAAAACCCTTCAAATAATTAATCCAGGAGCTGGTTTTTTGAAAGGATCAACAAAATTGATAGACCGCTAGCAAGACTAATAAAGAAAAAAAAGAAGAATCAAATAGATGCAATAAAAAATGATAAATGGGATATCACCACTGATCCCACAGATATACAAACTACCATCAGAGAATACTACAAACACCTCTACACAAATAAACTAGAAAATCTAGAGGAAATGGATAAATTCCTGGACACATACACTCTCCCAAGACTAAACCAGAAAGAAGTTGAATCTCTGAATAGACCAATAACAGGATCTGAAATTGAGGCAATAATCAATAGCTTACCAACCAAAAAGAGTCCAGGACCAGATGGATTCACAGCCGAATTCTACCAGAGGTACAAGGAGGAACTGCTACCATTCCTTCTGAAACTATTCCAATCAATAGAAAAAGAGGGAATCCTCCCTAACTCATTTTATGAGGCCAGCATCATCCTGATACCAAAGCCGGGCAGAGACACAACCAAAAAAGAGAATTTTAGACCAATATCCTTGATGAACATTAATGCAAAAATCCTCAATAAAATACTGGCAAACCGAATCCAGTAGCACATCAAAAAGCTTATCCACCATGATCAAGTGGGCTTCATCCCTGGGATGCAAGGCTGGTTCAATATATGCAAATCAATAAATGTAATCCAGCATATAAAGAGAACCAAAGACAAAAACCACATGATTATCTCAATAGATGCAGAAAAGGCCTTTGACAAAATTCAACAACCCTTCACCAAAGACAAAAACCACATGATTATCTCAATAGATGCAGAAAAGGCCTTTGACAAAATTCAACAACCCTTCATGCTAAAAACTCTCAATAAATTAGGTACTGATGGGACGTATCTCAAAATAATAAGAGCTATCTATGAGAAACCTGCAGCCAATATCATACTGAATGGGCAAAAACTGGAAGCCTTCCCTTTGAAAACTGGCACAAGACAGGGATGCCCTCTCTCACCACTCCTATTCAACATAGTGTTGGAAGTTCTGGCCAGGGCAATTAGGCAGGAGAAGGAAATAAATAACCTCCTCTTCTTTTCTGAGATTTCCAGACAGTAACTTTTACAGCTCTAATAAGGCAGTTCTTTCCCAATTGTTTGGACTATTCTAGTAGATACAAAGCAGTATTTCACCAGCAGATGCTACTGCAGTTCATATGATGATTTCAAACTGAGAATCCCTTTAAAGTTATGCAATACATTTTTTGGAAATAGGGTGAAAGTAGTTTAAGTTTAAAATCCTATAAAATAGATTTACAGTAAATAATTACTTGTTGCAATATCTATCATACTATCTTATATTCACACATGTATTGGTGTCCTAACACATATGTATGAGAGTGAAAGTTACCTGAGGTCAGAGACTGTGCCATATGTTCCCTGCACCACTGGTGCCTACCTCAGCACATGATATACAGTAGATGCTCAAAAAATACTTTCACTTAAAAAACGCACTAAGAATAAATCTTATTAGACATCAAAATATGTATGAGTACAATCTGGGGACATAGTCAGAAGCTCAAAATTCAATCTTATTTATTTTTTATTTGGAGACAGAGTCTCACTCTGTCGCCCAGGCTGGAGTTCAGTGGCATGATCTCAGCTTACTGCAACCTTCCTCTCCCAGGTTCAAGTGATTCTCCTGCCTCAGCCTCCAGAGTAGCTGGGATTACAGGTGCACACCAACAGCCCAGCTAATTTTTTTTGGAATTTTAGTAGACACAGGGTTTCACCATGTTGGCCAGGCTGGTCTCAAACTCCTGAGCTCAGGCAACCTGCCCACCTTGGTCTCCCAAAATGCTGGAATTACAGGTGTCAGCCACCACGCACAGCCACAAAATGTTTTAAAGTAGCTTCAAAACCCATTTGCAAATAGGTGTATTCATAACAAAATGAAAATAAGAAAACATTGAGCTTCATATAATAGAAGGGTTCTGCCTGGATTTGCATGTGGCCCCATCATTTGCTGTTGGGCCGTGGTCAGGTTACTTAGCTGCTCTCTGCCTCCACACAGGCTTTATGCCTGTGCATCCCTCATCTATAAAATGGGAATAATAAGAATATCTGACAATTAGAAGTGGAGAAAATATATGTAAAGGCCTTTGAAAAGAGCTTGTCAAAGCTCAATAATTGTCCTCAATAATTGCTCTCAATAAATGTCAGCTATTATTCAATAATAATCATAATCATAAAAATGTATGACTCAAAGAAAGATTCCTACCTCATATCCAGCTTCCCAAAAGAATATCAGACATTGGACCTGTGAAAGGAATGACACTGAGATGTATTTTCACATTGCTAAGTTGGTTTTTTCTCTTTGCCTTTCAATTTCTGCAGTCCCTACTCTAAGCCCATGGTCCACCTTTTTATTTTTCCTCCTAAAATGTCTTCCCTTCTTGTAAGATTTACTTTTCCTTAAAAAGGGCCCTTTTCATCTACCCACTCTTTTGCCCTTCCCAGAAGCTGGTTAATGGGCACAAAAATACAGTTAGATGGAAGGAACAGAAGAATTTCTAGTGTTCAATAGCACGGTAGGGTGATGATCATTAACAATAACTTATATATTTCAAAATGACTAGAGGAAAGATGGGGGATGTTCTCAACACAAATAAATGATAAATGTTTGAGGTGATGGATATGCAAATTATCCTGATTTGATCACTACACATTGTATGCATGTATCAAAATATCACATGTACCCTAGAAATATGTATAATTGTCATGTATCAATAAAAATAAAAAGGCCTATTTCTCTTTCCTTCCTCCCCACATTCCCTCCTGTCCCAGATATGTGTTGTTCCTGGTGCTCTCCTGCCTCATGTTCAGCCAGCACTGAGCCAGCAGGAAGGATCTCACAGGTCATATCCTGAGATCAACCCTCCACTCCTTCAAGTAACAATCCTCCTGCTTTTAGTCATTTATATCCTTTGGTTCACAGATATTTTGAGTCAAGTGCCTTCTAACTACTGACCTACATAACATCCCTTGGTTTTTAAAGATAATACAAAGGGGATTTTAGTAACAATATTGAGTCATCACAGAAGCTAATGAAGATGACAATGAAGTTTGCACATTGACTGACTCTTCTTTTCACAAAAGATTTCACTGTAGCATGCTATGCAGTTTGGTAGCACTTTACCCACAGTAGAATTTGTATCAAAATTGGAATCAAGCCTCTCAAACCCTGCCACTCCTCTATCAACTAAGTTTATGGAATATTCTAAGTCCTTTGTTGCTCTTTCCACAATGCTCACAACATTTTCACCAGTAGTGGATTCCATCCCAAGAAACTACTTTCTTTCCTCATTCATAATAAGCAACAATAATATATTATTTTATGTATATTATATATGTATTATTATATAATATAAATTCTATTATATATTAATTATATTAAATTATATATTGTAATCTATATTATGTTATTATATATTATAATATATTATATTACATTATTATATATTATAATATATTATATTACATTATTATATATTATAATATATTATATTACATTATAATATATAATGATAGTCTATATTATAATATAATATATAAGATTCTATATTATAATAAAATATGTAATAATATTCTATATTATAATATAATATATAATAATATTCGATATTATAATATAATAATATATTATTATATAATATAGAATAATATTCTATATTATAACATAATATATATTATAAGAGTCTATATTATAATATTCTATATTATATTATAATATTATATTATAATATTCTATATAATATTCTATATTATAATATAATGTATAATAATATTCTATATTATATTACAACATTCTATATCATAATAGAATATATATTACAATATTCTGTATCATAATAGAATATATATTACAACATTCTGTATCATAATAGAATATATATTACAACATTCTTTATCATAATAGAATATATATTACAACATTCTTTATCATAATAGAATATATATTACAACATTCTTTATCATAATAGAATATATATTACAACATTCTGTATCATAATAGAATATACATTACAATATTCTGTATCATAATAGAATATATATTACAACATTCTGTATCATAATAGAATATATATTACAATATTCTGTATCATAATAGAATATATGTTACAATATTCTGTATCATAATAGAATATATGTTACAATATTCTGTATCATAATAGAATATATGTTACAATATTCTGTATCATAATAGAATATATATTCTATATCATAAGATAATAGATATTACAATATTCTATATCATAAGATAACAAGTATTATAATATTCTATATCATAAGATAATAAGTATTATAATATTCTATATTATAATATAATATGTATTATAATATTCTATATTATAATATAATATGTATTATAATATTCTATATTATAATATAATATGTATTTTAATAGTTTATATCATAATATAATATATATTATAATATTCTATATAATATAATATGTATTATAATATTCTATATCATAATAGAATATGTATTATAATATTCTGTATCATAATAGAATATGTATTATAATATTCTGTATCATAATAGAATATGTATTATAATATTCTGTATCATAATAGAATATGTATTATAATATTCTGTATCATAATAGAATATGTATTATAATATTCTATATTTTATAAGCAAAAATGATATCTCTTGGTTTTTAAAGATAGTACAAAGTGGATTTTAGTAACAATCTTGAGTTGTCACAGAAGCTAAAGAAGTTGCAGATTCCATGAAGCCATCCAAGCATATAAAGCCCATTTACCTGAGTCCCTTTTCCTTAGCTCAAGGCCACAAAAAATCAGAACATGAATTCCAGACCTCATTTGCAGTATGTCTAAATAATTATGAGTTACAAATAAAGCTAACAAATAGTTAAATATGTTCCATTCTCCTACTTTGATAAATATACTGCCATAATAACCCACAAGGTCAAAGTCGAGTGTAGAAATCTCTGATTCCTTGGTGCCCTGCAAGCTAATGTGGTAGTAAAGGGAGAGCTGATCCTGAGCCCCAGGCTAAACTTTTTTCCATCTAATTCCATTTATTTCCATTAAGATTGCAGCAATTTGGCCGGGTGCAGTGGGTCATGTCTGTAATCCCAGCACTTTGGGAGGCTGAGTCAGACGGATCATCTGCGGTTGGGAGTTCGAGACCATCCTAACCAACGTGGTGAAACACCGTGTCTACTAAAGATACAAAATTAGCTGAATGAGGTGGCATATGCCTATAATGCCAGCTACTCAGGAGGCTGAGGCAGGAGAATCACTTGAACCCAGGAGGCGGAGGTTGTGGTGAGCCGAGATCGTGCCATTGCACTCCAGCCTGGGCAACAAAGAAAAACTCCATCTCCAAAAAACAAACAAACAAAAAGATTGCAGCAATTCACTCACATCTTCGGGCTCCACTTATAATTCTAGTTCTCTTGCTATCTTCACCACAACTGTGGTTCCTTCCTCTGCTAAGGTCTTGAACCCCTCAATGTCATTTATGAGGGTCGGAATCAACTTCTTCCAAACTCCTATTAATGCTGCTATTTTTACCTCCTCTGGTGAATCATGAATGTTCTTAGCGGCATCTATCATAGTGAATCCTTTCCAGAAGGTTTCCAATTGACTTTGCCCAGATCCATCAAAGGAATCATGACCTATGGCAGTAACAGCCTTATAAAATACATTTCTCAAATAATAAGACTTGAAAGTCAAAATGATGCCTCAATCCATGGAGGACAGAATAGATGGTGTGTTGGCAGGCATGAAACCAGCATGTGTTTCCCTGTACATCTCCATTAGAGCTCTTTAGTCACCAGGCACATTGTCAAAGAGCTGAAGTATTTGAAATGAATCTTTTTTTCTGAGCTGTAGGTCTCAACAGTGGGGTTAAAATACTCAGTAACCCATGCACTAAGCAGCTCTGATATCATCCAAGTGTTGTTGTTAAATTTTTAGAGTACGGTTAGAGTAGATTAAGCATAGTTCTTAAGAGGTGCCCTAGGATTTATGGAATAGCAAATGAACATTGGCTTGTAATAAGAAAGTCAGCTTGTCCTTTAAATCTTTTTTTTTTCTTGATATAAGGTCTCACTCCATTACCCAGGCTGGATTGCAGTGGCATGATCTTGGCCCACTCCATACTTGACCTCCTTGGCCCCACAATCCTCCCACCTCAGCCTCCTGAGTAGCTGGCACTAGTAGCATGCAACACCATACATGGCGTATTTTTATTTATTTATTTATTTATTTATTTATTTATTTTTTGTTAGAGACAGGGTTTCACCATATTGCCCAGGCTGGTCTCAAGCTCCTAAGCGCAAGCCATTCTCCCACTTCAGCCTCACAGAGTGCTGAGATTACGGGCGTGATCCACCCAGTCTGTCCTCTAAATTCGTGTTATGGAGACTCATTTTCATGGTTAAAATGTCCTGAATTGACTGTGGCCTGTTGAGAGGTGGGATGGAGGAAACTACTTATGGAAAATGAAGAAGAAAGGGAAGCACACCAGAAGCAAGAAAGTGTCATCAATTTTTACATCAAGGACTCCATGATAAAGAGAAAGTACAGGTGGCCTGTTATCATGGGTGACCATTGGACTGTGGACTGCAACTGCATGTACCAGGTTCTTCTGGATAGTCCCATTTTTAAATTTTTGACCTGATATTCATGAACACAGTGCTACTGGTCAGACCTTTGTCCAGGCTTAAGCTTCAGAACATAATGCCTTCATGCAGTGGGAGGCCCGGTTAGGGTTATGATTCTGCCCTAGGGCATCTGCCCCTTCTGACCTGGAGGTAAACTTGGCATCTACCACTTACCTCCACACTTGAACAGGCAAGGATGGGCTGAGCACAGAGGCTCACATCTGTAACTCCAGCACTTTGGGGGGCCAAGGCAGGAGGATCACTTATGGCCAGGAGTTCAAGACCAGCCTGGGCAATATAGTGAGACCTCTTCTCTGTAAAAACAAACAAACAAAACTGAGGATGGGTGGGTGACAGGGAACAGTTCAACATGGGAAACCATTAATCTGAGAGCTGGAAGGACCCTTAGACCAGCCCCCCCATTAACAGAGGAGACTCTGCCCTGAGATTATAGCCTAAGGTAATGCATTGAGCTTTTCTAGAGATTTGAAAATAATCAATCCTAAAACCCCCAAGCATACTGCTACTGTTTGCTATTGAATAATGTTTTCTAGTCTGGGTGTGGTGGCTCCTGCCTGTAATCCCAACACTTTAGAAGGTTGAGGCAAGTGGATCACCTGAGGTCAGGAGTTCGAGACCAGCCTGGCCAACATGGTGAATCCCCGTCTCTACAAAAATACAAAAAATTAGCAGGCCAACCTGTTGTACGCTGGTAATCCAAGCTGCTTGGGAGGGTGACACAGGAGAATCCTTTGATCCTGGGAGGCAGAGGTTACGGTGAGCCGAGATCACACCATCACACTCCAGCCTGGGCTGCAAGAGTCAAATTTCATCTCAAAAATAATGATAATAATAATGTTTTCTACAAGCAAGGAGTTACTTTGTACTGTGAACTAGTGTGAAATGATCCGCCATGTGTAAGCTTTTGGATTGATGACAGTTATTTCTAGATCACAGAGTTGGGAATGCTTGTTGATCATCTTCTATGTTGTTTGTTATATTGATTGATTTTTTTAAATTAGCATTTTTATAACAATAAGGTCATAAAAATAAGTAATTAAAATAAAGTAAAGTAACCTAAAAAGGTCAAGCGTGGTGGCTCACACCTGTAATCCCAGCACTTTGGCAGGCCGAGGTGGGTGGATCCCTTGAGGTCAGGAGTTCAGGACCAGCCTGGCCAACGTGGTGAAACCCCATCTCTACTGAAAATACAAAAATTAGTCGGGTGTGGTGGCAGGCACCTGTAATCCCAGCTACTCGGGAGGTTGAGGCAGGAGAATCGCTTGAACCCAGGAGAAGGTGCTTGCAGTGAGCTGAGATTGTGCCATTGCACTCCAGCCTGGGTGACAAGAGCTAAACTCTGTCTCAAAACAAAACAAAATGAAAATCTAAATGTAATTGAGTTGAATATTTACACTTTTAATCGACATTTCAAATTAGATTCTAATTCCATTTAAAAAAGCATGTCATAGAAGCAAATGTACTCAATTATATTAACTCTGTGGTTTCATTTAAGCAATTTGTTTTATGAAGGGACACAAATCCAACCAGATTTTAACAGTGTATAAATATGTGTTTATTAATTTAATTACAACGACAATACTCTCAACTCCCCATTTGAATAAAGGAGAGCATCTGATCTGTGTTCTGGGACAGTGTGCACTATAGGTGTGTGGAAATACCGATGCCCTCAGCTGTGTGGCAGGCTCAGGGGGACCTGGAGTGCAGGAGCCCCTGGGCCATTCACCTCTGGCCACAAAAGTCATTGTTCATTTACCCCCACCTGCTATAGAAATACTATTTTCAGTGGTTGTTATGATGCAAAAGAAAAGAAGCAGGGAGATTTATTAAACGTTTACATAAAAGATATGTTGGTAAATAAAGTCTACTTTCTTCTGGCTTGACTAAAAATCTATACTAGTATTTATGCCTTTTGGAAATTAGAGATGCCAATTTAAATATTATGAAGCAAAGCAACTGAGTATTAGGTAAGACAGCCAAGTACAACTGCAGAATTGTAGAGGTTATGGGTTACATGTATAAGAATATTTCATAGCAATAATCTTTTAGGACTCTGTGAAGACACTCCACAGTGAAGCAGAAATTAGAACAGAATTAATAATACTGTGTATGCTCTCAGTTCACCAATTTATCAAAACTAGCTTCATGATTCAGGAGGGTGTCTGCTCTTTTGCAATTGGAAGAAAAGAAAGAATATTTTATTTTTTGACTCTTTAGATTTTCTTCACTAACACTATTTCCAAGGCTAAGTAAGGGGGTTGCAAGTAACACCAAGGGAAAAAACCAGTCTTGAGCAGCTTTTTAAAAATGGTCTTTAAATATGGAAAATGAAGCCAGGTGTGGTGGCTCACTCTTGTGATCCCAGCACTTTGGGAGCCTGAGGTGGGAGGATTGCTTGAGGCCAAATGTTTGAGACCAGCCTGGGCAGCATAGCAAGATCCCCACCATTGCAAAAAATAATAATTTTTTAAAAAATTAGCTGGATGTGGTGGTGCATGCCTTAGAGTCCCAGTTACTTGGGAGGCTGAGGTAGGAGGAGCTCTTGATCCCAGGAGTTCAAGTCTGAAGTAAGCTGTGATTGCACCACTGGCCTCAAGCCTGGGCAACAAAGTGAGACCTCTCTCTTTCTCTCTCTCTCTCTCTCTCTCTCTAAATATACATATATATATATATATATATAAACACACATATGGAAAAGGGAAGGGCCAAGAATATCAAAGACATTGAAGAAGAGGAAAGATTTGTCCTGCCAAATATCAGAACTTTTATAAAGCTACAGCAATTAAGACAGGGTGGTCCTCACTGATAAACTGACTAATGAAACAGAATAGAGAGCTCCCAGGCAAATCTACACAAATTTAATCTTCGATATGTGTTGTAGGTGACATGGCAGATCAGCAAGGAAAGAAAGGACTTTTCAATAAATAGAATAGAAAAATAATGGTTATTGATATAAGAAACAAAGTGAAATTATATTCCTACTTCACTCTATATACAAACATTAAATTCCAAATGGACAAAGACTTACATGTCAGAAACAAAACTTTAAAACTTTTAGTAGAAAATGTAAGTGAATGAGACACAAAAAGCCCCTTAACCATTAAAAAAGATTAGACATTTTGACTATCACAAAATTAAGAATTTTTTACACCAAAAAGTGGAAAGATAGGCTGGGCACCATGTCTCAAGCCTGTAATCCCAACAGTACATCACCTGAGGTCAGGAGTTTGAGACCAGGCTGGCCAACATGGTGAAACCCCATCTCTACTAAAAATACAAGAAATTAGACTGGCATTAGTGGCAGACACCTGTAATCCCAGCTACTTGGGAAGCTGAGGCACGAGAATGGTCTGAACCCGGGAGATGGAGGTTGCAGTGAGCCACTGCACTCCAGCCTGAATGACAGAGTGAGACTCTGTCTCAAAAACAAAAAATAGAAATTAAAAAATAAAAGTAAAAAAGTCAAAAGATAAACTATAAATTATAGAAGATATTTGCAGTACCTATAAGCTACAAAAATTAATATCATATCAACTAAGTATAAGGAGCTCCTGTGAATTAATTTTAAAAATAGTAACCCAACACAAAATTGGGAAAAGACAGTAATACGGATTTCACGAAAGAGAAAGCCTGCAAAACATAAAAATTTTCTCAACCTCATTAGTAATCAGGGAAATGCACAAGATACTACCATCTATTCTCTCCAAAAATATTAAAAAGATTGGCAATACCAAATGTATTAGTCCACATTCACACTGCTGATAAAGACATACCCGAGACAGGGAAGAAAAAGAGGCTTAATTGGATTAAGGGATCCACATGGCTGAGGAGGCCTCAGAGTTATGGCGGTGGATGAACAGCAATTCTTACATGGCAGTGGCAAGAGAATATGAGAAGGAGGAAAAAGAAGCAAAAGACAAAGCCACTAACCCATCAGATCTTGTGAGATTTATTCACTATCATAAGAATAGCATGGGGAAGACCAGCCCCAAAGATTCAACTACCTCTCCTGGTTCCCTCCCTGAACATATGGGAATCCTGATCAATACAACTCAAGTTGAGATGTGGGTAGGGGCATAGACAAACCATGTTATTCTGCTCCTGGCCCCTCCAAATCTGATGTCCTCACATTTCAAAACCAATCATGCCTTCCCAACAGTCCCCCAAAGTCTTAACTCATTTCAGCATTAACCCAAATGCCCACTGTCCAAAGTCTCATCTGAGACAAGGCAAGTCTCTTCTGCTTATGACCCTGTAAAATCCAAATCAAGCTAGTTACTTCCTAGATACAATGGGGGTACAGGTAATTGAGTAAATACAGCTGTTCCAAATGGGAGTAATTGGCCAAAACAAAGGGGTTACAGGCCCCATGCAAGTCCAAAATCCAGCAAGGTAGTCCAATTTTTAAGCTCCAAAATGATCTCCTTTGACTCCATGTTTCACATCAAGGTCATGCTGATGCAAGACGTCAGCTCCCACAGCCTTGGGTAGTTCTGCCCCTGTGGTTTTAGAGGGTATAGCCCACCTCGTGGCTGTTTACATGGGCTGATGTTGAGTGTCCACAGCTTTTCCAGGCTCATGGTGCAAGCTGTAAGTCAATCTACCATTCTGGGGTCTGGAGGAGAGTGGCCCTCTCCTCACAGCTCCACTAGGAAGTGCCCCAGTAGGGACTCTGTGTAGGGGCTCTGACCCCACATTTCCCTTCTGCACAGCCCTAGCAGAGATTCTCCATCAGAGCACCACCCCTGCAGCAAACTTCTGCTTGGATATCCAGGTGTTTTCAAACATCCTCTGAAATCTAGGTGGAGGTTTCCAAACCTCAATTCTTGACTTCTATGCATGTGCAGGCTGAACACAACTTGGAAGCTGCCAAGGCTTGGTGCTTGCACTCTCAAGGTCATGGCCTGAGTTCTATGTTGTCCCCTTTCAGCCATGGCTGGAGGGGCTGAAATGCAGAGAATCCAGGCCCTAGACTACACACAGCACAGTGAACCTGGCCCAGCCCAGAAATCCATTTTATCCTCCTAGGCCCCGGGCTTGTGATGGGAGGGGCTGCTGTGATGACCTATGATATGTCCTGTAGACATATTCCCCATTGTTTTTGGGATTCACATTCAGCTTCTTGTTACTTATGCAAATTTCTGCAGACAGCTTGGATTTATCCTCAGAAAATGGGATTTTCTTCTCTACCACATTGTCAGGCTGCAAATTTTCCAAAACTGTATGCTCTGCTTCCTTTATAAAACTGAAGACCTTTAACATCACCCAAGTCACCTCTTGAATGCTTTACTGCTTAGAAATTTCTTCCAGCAGATACCCTAAATTATCACTCTCAAGTTCAAAGTTCCACAAATCTCTAGGACAGGGGCAAAATGCTGCCATTCTCTTTGCTAAAACGAGAGTTACATTTGCTCCAGTTCACTACAAGTTCCTCATCTCCATCTGAGACCACCTCAGCCTGGACCTTATTGTTCAAAACACTATCAGCATTTTTGTCAAAGTCATTCAGCAAGTCTCTAGGAGGTTCCAAATTTTCCCACCTTTTCTAGTGTCCTTCTGAGCCCTCCAAACTATTCCAACCTCTGCATGTTGCCAAGTTTCAAAGTCGCTTGCACATTTTTGGGTATCTTTTCAGGAGCACCCCACACCACTGGCATCAATTTACTGTGTTAGTCTGTTTTCACACTGCTGATAAAGACACTCAATTCTGAGAAGAAAAAGAGGTGTAAAGAAAAAGAACTGTAATTGGATTTACAGTCCCACATGGTGGGGGAGGCCTCTGAGTCATGGCAGGAGGTAAAAGGGACTTCTTACATGGCAGCAGCAAGAGAAAATGAGGAGGAAGCCAAAGCAGAATCCCCTGATAAACCCATCAGATCTCATAAGGCTTATTCACTATCATGAGAATAGCACAGGAAAGACTGGCCTCCGTGATTCAATTACCTCACCCTGGGTCCCTCCCATAACATGTGGGAATTCTGGGAGATAGAATTCAAGCTGAGATTTGGGTGTGGACACAGCCAGACCATATCACCAAATATGGAGAGACTGAATCAACAAGATCATCTCAAACTAATACAGGAGGTGAGAGTTTAAATTAGAACAACCACTTTGGAAAGCAATTTGGATTATCTTATAAATTTGAGCATTCTCATATGTTATGACAAAGTAATTCCTCTACCATAGGCCCTGGAGAAACTCTTGACAATATGTACCAGAAGTAGTTAAAAAAAAATGCTCATGTAATGCCATTCATAACAGCAAATATCTGCAAATAAGCCAAATGTTCATTAATAGGAGAATGGGTAAATTAATAGGAGAATGGGTAAATAAATTATACCCTTAAAAACTAAATAATATGTCATTTAGAGTAATCATATGTATGCAATAAAACAATGTTTTCTTTAAAGGAAGAGAATCCTAAACATAAATTCAGGGTAGTAGTTACCCTCGGGCTGAAGGGTGAAAATCAGGAAAAAGGACAGAGGAGGAGCAGATGTTAGGGTCAGAACCCTAGTTCTTTGGTTGTGTTGTGGGTTCACAAATGATTACCATATTGTTCAAATACATTTACACAGAGGCCCAGGCACAGACAAGGATGAAATAGGAGCCAAGGTGTGCTATGAGCCAAGGATTATGATTAATCCAATTTTGTGCACTTTAAGCCATTTGAAAAACAGAAAAGCAAAACAACAAAATAATTTTTAAGAAATTGAATATAGGGTGCTATGCTCTGAATGTGTCCCCCTAAAATTAATCACCAATGTCATAGGATTAGGAAGTAGGGCTTTTAGGTAGTGATTCAGTCATGAAGGGAGAGTCTTCACGAATGAGTTTAGGATCCTTACACAAGGACTGGAGGGAGTGGGCTTCCCCTGTTTTGCCCTTCCGCCTTCTGCCATGTGAGGACACAGTGCATCTCCTCCTGAAGACACAGTGCACAAGATACCATCTTGGATGCAGAGACCAGGCCCTCACCAGACACCAGTCCTGCTGGCACCCTGATCTTGGACTTCTAGCCTATGGAACTGTGAGAAATACATTTCTGTTCTTCAGAAATTACCCAGCCTAGTGTATTTTCTTATATAGTAGCACAAACTCATTAAGGCATAATGCCTGTTATCATTTTCTTCTACCATTTTCTTTGTTGCCTCTTTAGCACTGGGTCATTTTATATTTGATCCTTCATAATATCTCTTACTTTTGGTTTTTCACATTTCTGTTCCAAGTGTATTCTTAGATATATATTTTCCACGATTAGTATCCAGGTCAGAAAGTCCAGAATATGTTCTTTTAAGGGTTCCATTTCTGCAACAATAAAGTATTAATGCCTCCTGTAAACTGGGTATTTCCTTTCCAATTGTAACTGCCATCCGGAAGCAAAGTAGAATTACAGTCCATGAGTGTGGAGGTGATTTTTCAAGTATCTAGAGTATGGTTAAATGCTGGTTTTTAATGACACAGATACATTGATTGCTTGGCACACTAGGGTATCAGTTGCTAGTTATCTCTGTATTTATCCATATTGTTACAGAGGGAAAGTACAGACCATGAAGTTGGACCAGCTGTCATACCCACAACATTTGGGGAGCTTTGATTTTTTTTTAACCTTTAGCTGCTTAACTGTAACACGTAGCAGCTCAGGTGAAAAGCATCTTTATTGTGGGGACTTTCCCTTAGTGCTCTGTGGCACAAAAGTGCAGACCTATGTAGAAGCATTTAAGTATTTTGTGCATCAACAGGAAAATTAAAGGAACAAATTCTTATTGTATCCTTTAGTCCCTGAAGACAAAACCACAGTGACAGTAACTGGGTCATGGCATTGTATTCAGAGAGGGTCAGCCTTGGTCTTTGAGAGAGAAACCCCTTTACCCCACCATCAAGACTCACTGAGCAGATGGGAAAGTTCAGGTGGAACATGCAGTGAATAGCAAACATGGTGACAGGGGCTCACTGCCATGCACTGCCATGCCTGCCATGGTCAGCAGACCTGTCTTCTACTTGACAACAGGCAAGTGAGAAACATTTTCTTGGAGATTTTCTTGATTCTTCCCAGTTGTGGCAGGATGGACTGACTTAGAGGAGCTCAGGAAGGTTGTTAAACAACACAGAAACACAAGACGAATTGTACTCCTCATCACGCCTATGTTAGAGCAGCAGGTCCTTGAAGCCTCAGCCACTCCTGGACACAGCATAATGCCCCTAATGATTTGAAATTTGGCTGCTAATCCCTGTATCCAGGGACAAAAAGAGACATAAACAACAAAAAGTTATAAAATAAGTGTGCCTAACATCTGCTTATTGTGGGAGGTAGGGATTTAAGATATAAGAATTTAGCTGCATGTGGAAGCTCACACCTGTAATCTCAGCACTTTGGGAGGCCAACGCAGGAGGACGGCTTGAGCCCAGGTGTTTGACATGAGCCAGGCAACACAGTAAGTCCCCATTCGTACAAAAATATTTTTGAAGAAAAGTAGTTGAGTGTGCGGGCACATACCTGTAGTCCCAGGTACGTGGGACGCTGAGGCAAGAAAATTGCTTAAGCCTGGGAGATTGAGGCTGTAGTGAGCTATGATCACAACAATGCACGCCAGCCTGTGAGTCCGGAGACCCGAAACGGCACCCTCAAGCAGGGTCCACCTCCACCAGTAGAAATCGGCTCAAGGAGGTCCTGAGGACAGGACTCCCGGGGTCTTGCCCTGGGGGGCCGGAAGCCCCCACTCCCACAATGCCCCCTACTACATCCCCGCTCCAGCCACCACCGCGACTGCCACAGAAACCCCCGTCCACGCATCACAGAACCTGTTTAAAAGGGCTGCAGCCAGACCTTGAAGAGCAAACCAGGCGTTGCCCTGGGAAATGCGCATGCGCGAGGCGCGAGCCCATTATCCTGTCACAGTTACTCCAACGGTTGGCTGAGGACGACTCCCTGAACCTTATCAAAGCAGGAGCCCTTCGTGGCAGTGAGTTGGTGTTGAGGCTCCAGCCTGACCAATCCTGTGGGTCGACAAAACAGTTTCAGGACACCAGAATACACGGAGAGTCGACCACGATGCAGAAAGAGCAGAGGGAGTCCAGGGAAAACAGCTCAGCCTCACAGCCTCAGGCCTGCACGGACAGTGTTCAGGTGAGTGCCCCCAAAACAGCTGCCCCCCGCGATGTCGAGGACAGGTCAGCCTATGTGCCCGTGGGCTGCACTCCATCCTAGGGTCGTACTCCTGAAGAGCAGAACCCCGCAGCCTCAGGGATTGCCTGGGGGTGTGCGTTTCTCGGCCACTGCTCTATGTCTGTGGACCTGTGTCTCCCACTCTCTCTTCTATGTCTCTCACTCTCTGTCTGTGTCTCTTGCTTTCTCTGTCTCTGTGTGTGTGCCCGTGTGTGTGTGTGTGTGTGTGTGTGTGTGTGTGTGTGTTGGGAACAATGTGCCCAGTGAGCTACGAAGAGGTTTCTTGCATGTCAGCGTGTCTTCATGCAGCCTCTTTCTGCATTTCTGCTTGGCTCATGTTGTCAGTTGTCCATCGTTTCCGGGGCGGTTCCACATTGGTTTCTGAAGGCCTCGACGATGTGAGGAGATGCGTCTTCCACAAAGACATTGAAATTTCATACCGATCCTGAGCTACCTCTTTTCTACGATCAACATGACCACACTATAGGAAAACAACAACAACAACAAAAGCCTCACTGGAGCTACTTGTCTTGCAGGAGGGGAGCAGACCGACTTGAAAGGAGACGGTGCTATCTCCTTGTGGCTTTTCTCTGAGAAAAGAAGCCCCACACCGAAATCTGACAGAAGTTGAGAACGGGACATGGCAGGATTCCGGTCAACGGAATCCTGGCCTCTAAGGACAAGTAACCCCTTTGGCAGTCCTCCCCTTATGCGCGTGGCGGTGGTTTCCAGGTGTCCTTTGTCTTTCCCGTGGATTGATGGAAAGGTCACCTTTACCCCCCTTCCAAGGGGCACACGCGTGGACACCATTGTTGGTTTCGCCATCGCACCATATGCCCCGGTGACACACATTCACACCATCTGCTCTGGGATACACTAGTGCCACGCGTGATCGCATTGTCTCCACCTCGGATTCGCCCCGTCCCTGTTTGAACCTGTCCTGAAAGCGGTGTCGGCTTGCAGGAGCACCAGGGCTTTTAGAAGTGGGGCACGCCACTGCTCTTTCAAAGGAGGAGGGAGGCAGAGGGATCACGGTTCAGTGAACTTTCAGCTGACGCCATGCTTTGAGGGCCATGGGATCATTCTGTGATGCAGGGAGGCCCTGTCTGCCTCACCAGATATGCTGAGCCCATTCTTTCTCACACGGAGGGGTCCAAACTCGGATCTGAAGAGGAGTTCTCAGAACCCAGCAGCCGCCCTGAAGCTCCCCTTCCATCGGTGGAAGTCGGCTCAAGGAGTACCTGAAGAAGGGACTCCTTGGGGCTTGGCCCTGGGACATACGCGGCCCCCTCTCCAACGCCTCCCGAAACTGGACCCCGGATCCAGCCCCAGCCACAGCTGCAGCAGGAGCCCGCCTGCCGACGCGCAGCCGCCATTATTTAAAGGGGAGGCAGCCTGACTGCCAGGAGCTGAGCGCGGGTCGGCCCAGGCAGTGCGCATGCGCGAGGCGCGAGCGGCTTCTCCCGTCACAGTGCTTCCCACGGTTGTCTTAGAAACCAGTCCCTGAGGCTTGGCAAAGCAGGAGCCCTCCGTGGCAGTGCTTGGGTGTCGGGGCTCTGAGGCTCCGGCCTGACCTCTCTACGGGGTCGACGGGAACGTCTCCCGATGGCAGGAGTCGCAAAGGGCCGACCAGGATTAGGAAACCCCAGGCAGAGTCCGTGGGAAGCAGCACGGCATCTCAGCCTCAGGCCTGCCCTGACGGTGCTGTGGTGAGTCTCCCCAAAAGTCCTGCCGCCGTGATCTCGAGGACACGTCGGCCTGCGTGCCCCTGGGCTGCTCTCTCACCCGAGGGTCGTTCTGGTCGAGAGCAGAATCACGCAGCCTCAGGGGTTGCCTGCGGGTGTGTGTTTCAATGGCTCTGCTCTGTGACTCTGTGTGAGTGTCTGTGTGTGTGTGTGTCTGTGTGTGTGTGTCTGTGTGTGTGTGTGTCGTTTGTGTGTGTGTCTCCCATTCTTTCTTCTCTCTGTGTCTCTCAGTCTCTGTGTGTTTCTTTCCCTCTCTCTGTCGGTTTGTGTGTGTGTGCGCCCGTGTGCGTGCGTGTCTTTGGCCGAAAGTACCCTGTGCGCCACAAACCGATTTCCACCATGTCGGCCTGTCTTTGGTGAGCCTCTTTGTGCGTCTCTGCCTGGGTCATGGAGCCGATTGTCAATGGTCTTCGCCGCCGCGGATCCGCTTTGGGTGTGTGAAGACCTGGTCCACGTGAGGAGATACGTCGGTCCCGGAGCAATGGAAATCTCATCCCCGTCCTGAGCGGCCTCTTTTCTGGGATCAAGATGAACACACTGCAGCCAAGGACAAGATCCCCACAGGAGCTCTGAGAAATGAAGCCACACCACCATACAGTCTGGAAGAGGAAGCCGGGAATGGGAGATGGCAACTATCCCTGTCACTGGAACGCTGGCTTCTCTGGATAAGCCACCCTTTTGGGACCCCTCCCCTTATGCCCGTGGCGGTGGCACGGTTCTGTATCCTGCCTGGGCTCTGGGCTCTGGCCTCTGTTCTGTCCTCCCTCTTGCTCTGCCTCCCCTGTTTCTCAGGGGCCCGGATGCCTCTCGCTCTGGCCACATGTCTTCAACAAAGATGACTTCCCAGTCCGTCAGGGAGACACTTCCTGGGGATCCCTGTCATGATTCTTTCTCTCTCCAGACGTGTTTCTGCTTCATTGGTCAGGTCTCATGACCCTGAAGCTCTTGGCTTCCATACTTATCTCAGACGGGGAAGCTTCCTTCTTCTCCACGATTCCCCTCATGGGTGGGTGGATTGCCTAGAATGAGCGCTAGGCGACCGTGACTGGCCTTGACTTCTAGGACAGGTGGTGTCGCGTTTCCTCTGCACTTCCTGTCTCATTCTGGAGGCACATCCTCTCCTCTGCTCCTGGGTGGACTGACTTCCTTGATGTTCGGGCCGAAACGAATGTCAGGGAACCAAAGGGACTAGGCTGGGGCTGGGGCTGGGGCTGGGTGCAGGGGAGGTTTCGTCGGGGCTACCAGGACGGTAGAGGGTTGGGGATGGGGCGAATTTTGCAGAAACCTCTTTGCTCCTCTGGTAGGCATTTGAAAACGCGGCTTGGGTCAGGCACAGGCACCCCCACCCCCGCGGTTCCCATTCGTTCTTTGATTTTCCTCGGCATTGATGGAAAGTCCCTTGTTCCCCCCTTCCACCGGACCATGCCTGGACTCTACAGTTTGTTTCGCCGTCGCCCCGCCCCATATGCCTCCGGTGACACACGTTCACACCGTCTGCTGTGGGATCCGCCAGTGCCACGCGTGGTCACATGGTCTCCACCTCGGAATCGCCCCTGTTCCTGTTTGCACGTGTCCCGTAAGGCGCGGTCGGCTCTCCGGAGCCCCAGGGCTTTTAGAAGCGGGGCAGGCCACTGCTCTTTCAGAGGAGGAGGGAGGCAGAGGGCTGATGGATCAGTGAATTTTCAGCTGACACTACGCCTTGAGACCTATGGGATCATTCTGTGCTGCGGCGAGGCCCTGCCTGCCTCACCAGGTGTGGTGAGCCCATCCTATTTCACTCGGAGGGGGCCGAAATCGGATCTGAAGGGGAGTCCCGGGGACACAGCAGGCGTCCTCAAGCTCCCCGTCCCTCGGTGGAAGTCGGCTCAAGGAGATCCTGAGGACAGGACTCCTGGGGTTTGGCCCTGGGACAGGACACCCGCGGCCCCCTCTCCCACGCCGCCCCAAACTGGACCCCGGATCCAGCCGCCTCCGCGGCTGCAGCAGGAGCCTCGCTGCTGCCGCCGCCGCGCAGCGGTGGCCTAATTTAAAGGGGACGCAGCCTAACTGCCAGGAGCGGAGCGCGAGTCGGCCCAGCCAGTGCGCATGCGCGAGGCGCGAGCGGCTTCTCCCGTCACAGTGCTTCCCACGGTTGTCTTAGAAACCAGTCCCTGAGGCTTGGCAAAGCAGGAGCCCTCCGTGGCAGTGCTTTGGTGTCGGGGCTCTGAGGCTCCGGCCTGACCTCTCCACGGGGTCGACGGGAACGTCTCTGGATGGCAGGAGTCGCAAAGGGCCGACCAGGATGAGGAAACCCCGGGCGGAGTCCGCGGGAAGCAGCACGGCATCCCAGCCTCAGGCCTGCCCTGATGGTGTCGGGGTGAGTCTCCCTAAAAGTCCTGCCGCCGTGATCTCGAGGACAGGTCGGCCTGCGTGCCCCTGGGCTGTTCTCTCACCCGAGGGTCGTTCTGGTCGAGAGCAGAACCCCGCAGCCTCAGGGGTTGCCTGCGGGTGTGTGTTTCAATGCCTCTGCTGTATGACTCTGTGTGTGTGTGTGTGTCTGTGTGTGTGTGTGTGTGTCTCCCATTCTCTCTTCTCTCTCTTCCTTTCAGTCTGTGTGTCTTTCCTTCCCTCTCTCTGTCGGTTAGTGTGTGTGTGCCCTTGTGCGTGTGTGTCTTTGGCCGAATATGCCCTGCGCACCACAAAGCGATTTCTGGCATGTCGGCCTGTCTTTGCTGAGCCTCTTTCTGCGTCTCTGCCTGGGTCATGAGGCCGGTTGTCAATCGTTTTCGCCGCCGCAGATCCTCTTTGGGTGTGTGAAGGCCTGGCCCACGTGAAGAGATGCATCGGCCCCGGAGCATTTGAAATCTCATCCCCATCATGGACTGCCTCTTTTCTAAGATCAAGATGACCACACAGCCACCAAGGAAAAGAGCCCCAAAGGAGATCTTTGTCCTGCAGTAGGGGAGCAGAAGCACATCAGAGAAGATGGTTGTATCTTTTCACGGCTCTTCGCTGAGAAATGAAGCCACACCACGATACCGTGTAGAAGAAGAAGCCGGGAATGGGAGATGGCAACAATCCCTGTCACTGGAACGCTGGCCTCTCTGGACAAGCCACCCTTTTGGAACCCCTCTCCTTATGCCCCTGTCGGTGGCACGGCGCTGTATCCCGCCGGGGCTCTGGCCTCTGCTCTATCCTCCCTCTTGCTCTGCCTCACCTGTTTCTCAGGGGCCTGGATGCCTCTCACTCTGGCCAAATGTCTTCAACAAAGATGACTTCCCAGTGCGTGAGGGACACACTTCATGCAGATCCGTGTCATGACTGTATCTCTCTCCAAACGTCTTTCTGCTTCATTGGGCAGGTCTCATGACCCTGGACTTCTTGGCTTCCATACGTGTCTCAGACAGGGAAGCTTCCTTGTTCTCCATGTTTCCCCTCATGGGTGGGTGGGTTGCCTAGAATGAGCGCTAGGCGAGCGTGACTGGCCTTGTCTTCTAGGACAGGTGGTGTCGCATTTCCTCTGCACTTCCTGTCTCATTCTTGAGGGACATCCTCTCCTCTGCTCCTGGGTGCACTGACTCCCTTGATCTTGTGGCCGAAACGAATGTCAGGGAACCAGAGGGACTGGTCTGGCGCTGCCACAACCCTTCAGTTTGTTAAAAAAAAGTCTCAGTATCTGCAAAGTTCAATAAAGCAAAGCACAATAAAACAAGGTATGTCTGCCTGTTTGTGTCTTGTTGATTTCTGCAACGGAGGCAGAGAGTGATTTTTTGTTGTTATTTTTCTTCTTCTTTCTCCAGGCAAATTGTTTCTCGCCTTCACTCATGTGCCATGCTCTAAACGGCTTCCTGGCTTGGCAAGATTACTTTTAACGCATCTCTAAGCATCCCTTTTATTTGTCAAATCCCTGTTATTCTCTTAGAATCTATCTTGCAGCCAAAATAGCCTCAGGAGAAAAATAATGAAAAAAAGAAATGAATTAGGTGTGCCAGAAGAATGTGATGGTCGTGGGGAGGTTTATGCAGATAAATATGGTGGGTAAGAATGTCGCTCCTTTTCAATGTCTGTTTAAATGTTTCCATTTTCCTTGTAAAGGCACTCTAACAGAAGAAGTGCATTTGCAGAGAGGCCAAGGATCGGTCCCCGTGGACACATGATTTTGTAGCCTCCTTCCCCACCCCACCCCTGCCCCGCTCCAGTTGTGCCTTAGCAGATGTCATTCCCTGTTACTTCAGTCTCTGCAAGTGCAAGAATTTAGGGTGATAACAACCATACTTCCATTCCACGAATTTGCACACTTCTTACTCTCCACTCATCTAACACACATGTGCACAGTGTGAACCTTGGTCTGTTGACTTAACTTTGCCTGTGTGGGATGTTGTTTCTCTCCTGTCTGTGGACACTTATAGAGTTTAGATTCACAGGTGTGGAAAGAGCGAGGTCTGCAGTGCAAATGTTTTCGTAGTTCTCATTGTAGACTGTCCAATGACTTTTCAAAGTGCTCCTCAAGGCATGAATTATTCCACTGGGGGTCTCCTTGCCTGTAGTTTTGAACCCTGGCCTAGCCAAAGGCTCCCCTGCTCTTGGTGGCTATGCTGGAACTCTAGTTCCTTCCCTTTGGCCTGAGGTGGCCACACCCAGGGCTCCAGCCACATGACGTTTTGTGCCCTCACCCACCTCCTCCATGGTCTCCCCATTTGCTTAAGGAAACACCTGGATCGAGACAGAACCATCCAGTCCATGGCTTGGCCCCACTGGGCCTCCACCTTCAGGAAGTGCCCAGGGTCTAGCCACCTGCTCGTGCTCTGTTCCCGAGTCCAGCGGCAGGAAGTGGACACCAGGCCAGCCTTCTGCCCGGGAGCTCAGGTGCTAAAGCTTGTCTGCCCTCTGTGTGGCAGTGAGCCCAGCTTGCCCATTTGAGAAAGAAGCAGGGGCACTCCGAGGAAACGCTTCCTGAAGGAACCGGGTGTTTTAGGAAGATCTTCCTGGCGCTTCCCGCAGGTCTGGTGAATGGTATTCACCCAGGCTCCCAAGAGGCTGAGCCCCTCCTCACCTCTTTTCTGAGTGAGCTCATCTTCCTTGGCTGGGTGCAGACTTGGGAGATGTGCTCAGTCATTCCACAGCAAAATTCTGTCTCTTTGGGGTGGCGTGAATCCTCAGGAGTGGGATAAGACTGTTTAGGAATGACCAAAACTTAGGTTTGTTTTGTTTTGTAACTTTGTTAATATCCCATGGGTGTTTTCCGTATAAGTGAATATGGATGTGATTATTATTTTTAGTGACTTCATAGTATTTGAATCCCATTCTATGTTAGTACCATAAAATGACCAGAGCCCAGTTGCTGGCTATTAAAACTGCTTCCAGCTTTTTTTGTTGTGCATAATTCTGTAGCCTGCCCTTCCACGTAGATCTTTCCAGGCATGGTCATTGCCTTAGAACACATTCCTTGAAGGAGAATTGACCATTGTGATAAGTGTTTTAAATGAGATCATAGAGATTTTGTTTGCATGTGCCTTGCCCATTGAGACCCTGCTGCAAATGTGTCTTTGTGCTTCTGTCTCCTGGTCCTAGCTGTCTTGCTGTGGGACAACTAGGGACAGCATAGTTGGGAAGGTGAAGGTCAGAGGGGCAGCAAGTCAAGGTTACTGCCTTCCAGGACAGATCCTATGGTCTGGTTGCTCACCCATTTGTTCTACAAGTTTATCTTTTGCAAAGGGCTGTGCAGTTCACCAAGCCCTCTCCATACATCCAGGCTTACTGTGGACATTGCTGGCCATGGAACCATGGGGCTGTGTTTCTATTCCTATTTCCCTTCTTCCTTCCTTTATTAATTCAGCAAACAGGCATGGGCCCCTTCTCATGTCCGGGCCTTGGATAGATGAAGGGCAGGGTGAGGGTGCAGGGTTTCTCTGTGATGTAAGAACTTTTGTGGGGCCCTGAGGCCTGGGGCCAGAAGACCTTGCCTGATCCTCCCTGAGAAGGCCTTGCAAGGGAGACCTCAGTGTTGCATTTGGGGACCAATGCTCAGCTGAGTGGGGATGGGTGGGAGGGATGGAAGAGGGGAAAGGAGACCAAGGCATGGGTCTGGCACCCCTGTCAAGAGCCAGACAAAGTAACTAGGTTGTGGGGATGGGGGTGGGAGGGCAGGGACGTGGGTAGAGTTGATACGGCAGTGTTCTGGTCAGAGCATGAAAAACCTGGAATGGCCCAGTAGGCGGTCTGTGTGCCAGGGACCATCAGGAGTATCACTCATTCATTCAGCAAATCCTTAGCTGTGTTCTAGGCAGAGGGATCTCTGTGAACTGGGTGGACAGATGGACTAGAGTTTATGCCCTCTTAGAGGTGAGTTTTTCATACCCGATGACTATAAGACCAAGGTGGATGGACTTTTCCCTAGGGCCTCATGCAGGAGTGGCATAAACTGAGCAGGGATCTGGGGGAAGTGAGTCCCGTGTGCAAGGAACAGCAAGTGCTAATGTCCTGAGGCAGCACCTGGCTGAGGAAGTTGGAGAGCAGGCCAGAGATTGGCAGGGGCTAGATCGCGTTGGTCTGTGGGCTCATGAAAAGAACTTTTTTTTTTTGAGACGGAGTTTCCCTCTGTCGCCAGGCTGGAGTGCAATGGTGTGATCTCAGCTCACTGCAACCTCCGCCTCCTGGGTTTGAGTGATTCTCCTGCCTCAGCCTCCTGAGTAGCTGGGATTACAGGCACCCACCACCACACCTGGCTAAGTTTTTTTGGTATTTTTAGTAGAGACGGGGTTTCACCATGTTGGCCAGGATGGTCTCAATCTCCTGACCTCGTGACCTGCTCACCTTGGCCTCCTAAAGTGCTGGGATTACAGGTGTGAACCACCGCGCCTGGCCAAAAGAACTTTTATTTATTTATTTTTTAAGGGTATAGATTCTAAAAGCTGGGAGAGGGTTTTGTGCTACGTTGTCATGTCCTGATTCCTGTCTTAAGAAGCTCCATTTGGTTGGCCTGTGGATGCAGACAGATGGTCAGTTCAGTGGTGGATGGACCAGGATGGTGAGAGTGGAGACCGGGGAACTGGGCCTTTTTGGGGCTTTATTTTGCGGGGCTTGCTGACAGATTGGCTGTGTGCTGTAAGAGAAAGAGAAGGAGCCCGAAGGTTGAGACTTGACTGTGTGGGGAAGTGGGTGCTATTTGTGCAGACAGAGCAGCAGGGAGGACATGTTGGGGAGAAAACTGGGAGTTCTTATTTGGAGGGTTGAAGTGAGCAGTGCTTCAGGGATGGCCCAGTGAAGGTGGGAGCAGGTGGTGCTCAGGACTCAGCAGGTCAGGGGAGAAGAAGCCTGGAGCGGTCAGGACCGTCAGCCGGCAGACAGGTGGTGGGAAGGGTGACAGCCCGCCTAGGGGTGCATGCACACAGAGGACCTTTAGGTCAGAGCCCAGGCACCCTGAAACTTAGAAGTACCCAAGGGGATAAGACCCTCCAAAGGAGACAAAGGCAGGACCAGTGAGGTAGGGCATGGGGTCACAGCAACCAGGGAAGAAAATGCGTCAGGAGATGGTGTGTTCAAATGCGGCTGGGATTGGAATAAAGTGAGGGACAAGTGTCCCTTACTGGGTCTGACAGGCTATGGCTAGGTGGTGACTTATGGAAAGTTGCAGTGAGATGGGTTGAACATGGATTCTGGAGCCCATGAGCCTTTGGGTAAGGGGCAGTGACTATAGTCAGCCTTTGAGGAAGGCTTCCTGTAAGGGGAACAGCAGAGAAACAGGCCAGGTATGGGAAGGCTGGGTGGGCATCCAAGGAGGGTTGTGATTTCAAAGATGGGATGTGTTACAGCAGGCTGTATGCCACTGGGAAAGTTGGCACAGGCAAGAAAAACGTGAAGGTTAGGAGCTGGGGGGGCGGGGTGGGTGGTGACTCACCCCTATAATCCCAGCACTTTGGGAGGCCAAGGCGGGTGGATCACCTTAGGTCAGGAGTTCGAGGCCAGCCTGACCAACATGGTGAAACCTCAACTCTACTAAAAATACAAAATTAGCCGGGTGTGGTGGTGCATGCCAGTAGTCCCAGCTACTTGGGAGACTGACACAGGAGAAACGCCTGAACCTGGGAGGCAGAGGTTGCAGTGAACTGAGATCACGCCACTGCACTCCAGCTAGGGCGACAGAGTGAGACTCCATCAGGAGTTGGAGAATGAGAGCCAGGGTGGCTGGGGACAATGCTGGAGCCCACTGTGCATGTGCATCTGGGTTTGGCACCGGCAGCGATGCACATGAGCTGGTGAACTGCAGTGGTCTCCACTTTCTTCTGGGCTGAGGTTTGTTGGGAGGCTTTAGCTTGCGTGTCTTGCTGCACAGAGCAGCTATGCACTGATGAGTAAGGACTGTGGAGGGGTGGATGGCGGCGTAGACTCAGGGCCATGCTGAGGGCTCCTGGAATACGGTGACCTTGGCTTGCTGTCCCTCTGACCTTCATCTTCCCGACCTCATGCAGGGAAGATGCACAATGTGGACCTGGCCAGCTGATGGAACTATAGGATTGTCCCCAGTACCTTGTACTGGTGACTAACAGTGGACACCTAGAGGGCTGGGAGGAGCAGCTCCCGGAACCGCATTGAT
This sequence comes from Pongo pygmaeus, assembly GCF_028885625.2. Classification (NCBI taxonomy): domain Eukaryota; kingdom Metazoa; phylum Chordata; class Mammalia; order Primates; family Hominidae; genus Pongo; species Pongo pygmaeus. The sequence goes on along the minus strand of NC_072392.2, from coordinate 25,357,481 downwards.
ACAAGTGTCTTCGTGTCCAGTGTGTGCTGCTGTCCCCTGCAATTTCAGCAATTTCAGCAGAAGCATGCGTGCAAACCTAATGTCCCCAGGGCTCCACTGAGTGCTGGTTACTCCTTCAGGTCCCACCCACGCTTGCCCTCCACTCCCCGACACAGGCCCCTTATCTCTCTTAAATTCTTAGTCCAGTTGAAGTCAACACAATTCTTCGCTTTGCCCTCCACCCCACTCCACCCTTTGCTCCTGAGCCTCTGCTTACCTGTTTTGGGCAAGGCCCAGTCTACACTGGAGCCCGACACACACTGCCTCCCTCCCTCCTCACCCTGGAGGGTCCACCGCCTCCTTGGCTTTATCTTCTCTCTGCTCCTTTCTAGGCTAGAAACTCAGGAATGAATGAATGGACAGATGAACCCTGCCAGTATAATTGTAAACCATCTAATCAGAAACTCAAAGGGCAGCAGATAGGAGGCCACAGCTCAGGGTGTTCCAAAGGCCCAGCCCAGGGCATGACTGAGGGGTGTGGTAGTCAAGTGGGTGACCTTAAAACGTGGCGTCTGACTTTGTTGGTTTAGCCATTCCATCCGCAGCGCCTTTTGAGTACAGCCGTGTCTTACCAGGCGGGTGCTGAGCGCACACACTGAGAGACCATGGTCTTGGCACACGCGTAGTTTATAGTATGAGTGGGGTATGCCGCAAGGCCATGTCTGTTCCCTGCTAGCCTGGGTGGACAGTGATGGCTGTCACTGCAGGCACAGGATGAGAAGCTTCAGTGGTGAGGTGGGACTTGAACTGCCTTTTTCTTTGCTTGAATAACATTTAAAAACATTTTTTTTTTAACAAGGAGGATAAGAGGATTGTGAGTACTATGCTGTAAGTATACTTTAGTGATATTTAAAAAAAATTATGAGAGCAATACATCGAACCTTTTAGGAAGCTGAAAACAGATGTGTAGAAATTGCCACAGGCTCCCAGCCTCAACACCTCATTGTCCTGGGCCACCTGGCGGTGGGGGAGGGGGTTTCCTCAGGCTCTTATGCAGTAGATGTGCACAGGGCTGGGACGCAGGAAGACTGTAAGGAAGGAGCTCTCCTGCAGTGATGGCAGGTCCTGGGAGCTCAGTCCAGCTCCGGAACAGCAGTGCTGCTGTGCGGTGACTGTATGCGAGGCCAGGGGGTGCCCGACGTGGACGCCATGTGAGACAAGTGGCTCAGGTAAGATGCTTAAGGTCTGAGCCTCAGCCCCTCATTAGAAGCTTTTGAGGTCGGTTGCAATTTGATCATCCGCTTTAGCAGATGAAGAAACTGTGGCCCATAATAATTAATAATAAACCCGCAGGCAGTGAGTAGAGGAGTGGGGTCAGGGTCCGCCGCAGCTCTTGGCCCACCTCGGTCCAGGCCTCCTGGGGGAGGCTCCAGGCTACAGGAGAGCAGGGAACTGCCTCTATCCCCAAATCTCATGGCTCTGTGCTTCTTAACCCAACTACAAATCAGAGCCCCTGGGAAGACTGTGAAGAAATATCACTGCCTAGGGTTCCCCCAAGTCTGTGGTGTCCCCTCACAGTGGTGTAAGTGGTAGGGGTGGAGTTTGTGTGATGTTGGTATGTTTTTAACCAGCTCCTGCAGGGGATTTGAGGAGCAGTGTTGGCTGAGAACTGCTCAGGCTGCCCCCAGGTGGGATCCCCTAGGGCTTCATTACCCACAGTTCCAGATGTGGTCCAGTGGTCATTTTCTGATCTAAGTCAGGGAATGTTGGGGCATTTTCAGTCAGGAAGAAACCGGGGAGGTGTGAAAGGATGGGGGTCGATTAGAGAGGTTTCCGAAAGGACACTGGTAACTGAGATGGCTATCTGTGGGTGACCCGCCTCCCACTGCCCCAGCCTCCCCATGGGAGCCCCCCAAGGGAGGGAAGACCAGGCTGGGTCCTCTTGCCGCCAGCACCCTTTTTAAGGATCTGGCACAGGTTTTGAAGCTGAGCAGGTTGTTAAACTTGCTAGAGCCTTGGGCACCTTGTCCACATCAAACGGAGTAACAGAGATTTCTATGGGAGGGGAGTGTAGAAACCCCTCCCCTTTTGTGACCAGTGGCATGCACTACCATCTAGCTCTTCCTCAGTGTTCTAGAAGAGACCAGTCTGGCCAATATGGTGAAACCTGTCTCTACTAAAAATACAAAAATTAGCTGGGCATGGTGGTACATGCCTGTAGTCCCAGCTACTCGGGAGGCTGAGGCAGGAGAATCGCTTGAACCTGGGAGGTGGAGGTTGCAGTGAGCCGAGATTGCGCCACACTGCACTCCAGGTGACAGAGCGAGACTCCATCTCAAAAAAAAAAAAAAAGAAAAGAAAATGCCCTCTTATACATCTCAATGTATTATCACGGAAGAGTTTAAAAGGCCAGGCACAACACCAACAACTGCGTCCTTTTTCTCCACCCCCCTGGAGGAAGTGAACATACCTCTCTCTGATTTTAGTGTTCGAGGTGCTCAAAGTGGCAGAGTAAGTCCTAACACCGTGGATCTGGTCCAGGCTTTTCGTACAAACTAACTCAGCAGGGTTCTTCTGCTTGGAGTCAACTTGATGGTGAAGAAATGCTTGGCAAGGAGTGGAAAAGTAAAAAGTAAATCATGATGTCCTCAGCACAGGGCACCTCTTAACTAGACAGTTTCCTGTGTTCTCATTTTCGGTTAGAATAGGTGGGGCAGCTCATTTGACAGGAGGAAACTGGCCTGTCGGAAGTGCGGGGATGCTCTACTGATCCGTGCCTGGGTCCTGGGACACCCATTGGTAGCAGTAGGTCTGTAAGCTGGACCTGGGGACTTGGGCTTGTGGTTATTTAGCTCTGCGACCTCAGGCAGTTCTGGAAGCTATCACAGTTGGAGGCTGGAAGTCCAAGATCAAGGCTCTGGCAGATTGTCTGGTGAGGGCTGGCTCCTGGTTCATCCAAGGCACCTTCTGTCTGTGTCCTCCCATGGCAGAATGGGTGAAGGGTCTTGTGGGGTCCCTTTTTTAAAGGCATTAACCCCATTCATGCAGAGTCTCCCCTCATGACCTAAGCACCTCCCAAAGGCCTTACCTCCTAATATCATCACCTCGTGGGTGAGGATTTCAGTATATGGATTTTGGAGGCACACAGACAGCCCATTAGCTATGGGGGTCCGTTTTACCATGAGAAAGGCGTGCTCTGTGCTAGTGAGGGGTGGAGACAAATGGGCCCTTGTTTATCTCTCTGGCCGGGCACCCCCACCCCCGACCCATGGGTAGGTGAAGGAAGGAAGATGCTCCTCTTGGCACCAGCCCCTGACTCTTCCTGCTCCTCTGAAGGGAGGGAAGGGGGCAAGATCCTACCAGGGACTTAGCTGGAGGGGGCTGGGGAGCCACTTTAATTTAACACTTTTTTTTGCTCTCTTCTGCACAGTCTGTAATGAAACAGCTCTGTTTTGAGCAGAGAAGAGGGAAGAAGCACCCACTGGAGGTGAATTTTGTAAGGAAAGCATTTTTTATTTACTTCTCAAAGTCGGGGGAAGGAACTCTGTGATGAGTCAGAGCAGAGGGAAACGGAGAACAAATGCTAGTTTCCCCAGGGCAGGCAAAAACACCATGCAAAGGATGTCAGAAGTCACCATCTGTTTGTCAGAAGAAGCCCCGAAGTGTGGCAGTCGCAGAATGACATTTCATTGAGAGCCTGAGCCTGCACACCCCAGGGGACTCCCATGGGTGGGGACAGGCTGCGTGCCCGGGAACTTTGTAGCCAATGGAGATGTTTTGGTTAAACTGGTGGAATACATACACTCTCCTCTGTGGCCAGTGGACTCTCATTCATCACATATCTACTGAGTGTCTGTGTGATTTTCATGAGAAACAGTGTTGTGTAAAGGACAAAGCAGTACTGCTTTCAAGTGCTGCTTCCACCCGAGTGGATAACTCCGGCTTTGGACCATCTTGAGGGTCAGGCACTTCACAAATGGCATCTTTGATCATTAATACCACTCTGGGAGTTGGACTCCTCATCCCCTAGGATGTTGCTGGGTCAGTAAGAGCCTGGGCGAAAGCCCCCTCACCGCAGGGACTGGAAGCCAGCTCCCCAGCTCTCCAGTCTTTCAGGTGCCCCATGCACATATCCTGAGCCCCTGGGACCTCATGTACCCGAAAGTCCTCTGCTGGTCTTCCTCCTCCCGCATGGTCCTGGGGAACAGGTGGGAAGATGTTTGCTGGATAGGTGAGATGCAAGTGTGCCTGAACACTTCCTGAATGTCCCAGAGGGTGAGTGCCCTGGGAGGCACACTGTTACACTGTCCCTTCTGGATTTCGGATGGAGCACAAGCTGGCTGCACAAGGAAAGAGACAAGAGGGAGGATTTTCCCAAAGTCTGTGTTTGGACAGGGCCCAGGTACAAGACCTGCCCCTAGAGACAGAGTCTGGGACTCCTGCTGCCCAGGGACCAGTGTTCCCGCCTTTGGACAAGGAGAGAGGGCCAGGCTCAATTTCTGCAGATGAGAGCTGGCAACAACTTGCTGATGTCAGAAATTCCTTAAACTGAAGGCAGTCTTTTTCAATATCAGAGGCAAAGTGCTTTTTTTTTTTTTTTTTTGACAGTCTTACACTGTTCCCTGTGATTGGAGTGCAATGGCGTGATCTCGGCTCACTGCAATCTCTGCCTCCTGGGTTCACGTGATTCTCCTGCCTCAGCCTCCCAAGTAGCTGGGATTACAGATGCCCACCACCACACCTGGCTAATTTTTTGTATCTTTAGTAAAGACGTGATTTCATTATGTTGACCACACTCGTCTGGAACTCCTGACCTCATGATCTGCCCTCCTCAGCCTCCCAAAGTGTTGGGATTACAGGTGTGAGCCACCGTGCTCGGCCGTAAAGTGCTTTTAAATGTGCTTTAGGTGGCACATAGGAACTCCCTCACACTCGAACACCTTCAAGCCATGGAGCAGAGGGACTGGCCGTGTTAGATTTCGTGTCGACGCGCATGTAGTGGGTAGAGGAGAGCTGGGAGTCATCTGCCCAGAGTATCTGGTGGCCCCAACTGCAGAGCACTGAGGCTAGGAATCAGGAATCAGGGCTGGATCCTGCCAGGGCAGTGGCTCTGTGAGCACACATCAGAGGGACTAAGGATTTGGACTCTCCACCCCTCACTTGGGTTGTCTGGCCAAGGTGTGGTGAGGATTTGGTTTAGATGATGCCTCTCTGCAGAAACACCCAGTGGTAATGCATGTTCTCCTCTCTGAATCACAGGTGGTGCCAACCATGACTTGTCCCATCCAAGGTCATGGTCACCTTGACCCCTTGATTAGGTGGAGACTGAAGGCTTCTCTGTTGTTGACTTACTCTTTTCCCTTTAATAGTGAATAAAGGAAAATATTTAGAGACTATGTATTCTCTCTAAAGATCAACCAGTGACAGCCCATTAGATTCTGTCTCTCCACTGCACATAACTCCCGAGTCTCCCATCCCACGACGCATGGAAGCTGAGACCTTTACTCTTCCTAATAACCTGCTCTCAGGCCTCCCATTGCCTCTCGGAGACTGTCTCTGTGGTCATTTGCTTTTTTTTTTTGAGATGTAGTCTCGCTCTGTCACCCAGACTGGAGTGCAGTGGCGCAATTTCGGCTCACTGCAAGCTCCGCCTCCTGGGTTCACGCCATTCTCCTGCCTCACCCTCCCGAGTAGCTGGGACTACAGGCGCCCGCCACCACACCCAGCTAATTTTTTTTTTCTATTTTTAGTAGAGACGGGGTTTCACCCTGTTAGCCAGGATGGTCTCCATCTTCTGACCTCGTGATCCACCGCCTCAGCCTCACAAAGTGCTGGGATTACAGGCGTGAGTCACTGCACCCGGCCTTGGTCATTTGCTTCTATCAGTAGGGACTCAAAGAGTCTTGGATTCATATTGTATTCAATGGGTCGTAATCCAATATTATCACTATTTTGACGTCCAAGTCGTTTACAGTTTGCCTGGTGGGAGCCTCTTCAGGCTGGCCCCTGTGTCTTTTTGTTAAAAAACCCATTGCTCTGTGAGCGCTGTCTTACTTTCTGGCCAAAAAGAAGAGATTTCAGGCTCATTGGGGGTGACTGTTGCTATTGGAGCCTCCCCACCCTCCAAGGACAGATCTGGGAGTATCTCTGTGTGTGTGTGCATGTGCACTGGTGCGTATACACACATTCACATCTACTTTGATTTCTAGATGTATCTACGTCTCTAGATTGGAAACTCTGAGTCACACCAATACCTGATTCCTGTCTCCCAACACAGGGCTTAGTATAATGTTCCCCTTTCTAGACTAGCAAGCTCCTCCCCAATGGAAAGGAAGGTGGCTCCCATTTTTGTTCTCACAGATCCTTATGCTCAATCTTCCTGTGCATGACCAATCTCCCGTCACCTCTCCACTGCTATGGCCGTCCTCTCCCCTGTACATTTATCTGTGTTTCTAGGGCTGTTGCCCAAGGCTGAGGTTCTCTTACCTAGAGTTTCCATGTCCACTCCTGCTTTCTCCTGAGTGTCCTCCCAGGACTGCCAGGGGTCCTCCAGGATGAACATACACCTGTGATGCTTTTTCCTTTTTTCCAGTTATAGCTCCCTGTGACGTTGGAGTCCAGCCCAGCTCGGTACTGGGGCCTCCTTCCTTGTCACTGCTTTGTGCAATCCTGCTCACCACCCTGTCCTTGCTTCTTGAGCCCTGTCTACCCTCAGTGTCCCAACACAGCTGTGCATTAGCCACCCAGCCTTTGGCCAGTTCACCAAAAATATGGCGCTTTACCACCCTTGCCTCTCTTCACCTCTTTTCCTGTCTGGAAAGTGTCTGCTTCTGCTTCAAGTCACAGCCCATTCATGGAGTTCTTCCCATGATCTGTGGACTCCGTGCCCCCTCCTAATGCTGTGTGTAGATCGTCCCTCTGGAAGGGGCGGAGTGAGCCAGCCGCTGTATTTCCTCTGACATCGAGCACACACGTTGTTCACATATCTGTGGTTGAATACATGATCGTGTGAGGGAATGGACACATAGAAGCAGCCTCCAGTTTCCAGTGACAAAACAAGGGCACGAGTGGCCCCTCAGCTCTCCCCCAGGGAACCTTGTACTTGGTGTTAAAGTCTGACTCATGGAGGGGCTCATGTCCCTAGTTCCAGCGGGGTTTCCAACCCAGGTTGAGATGTAGCCTCTCTTCCTGATGGCTGGTTTGCTGATGTCTGCCTTAGCCGTCTGGAATTCATCCTCCCTGGGAAGAACCTCATTTTGTTCCTGGGAAGAACCTTGTTTTGTTCCTGGGAACCAAGTGCAGTCAGAAGCTAGGGGGAGACAACCCGGCGAGTATAAAGCACAAAGGATTGTGGCAAAGCACGAAGAAAATTGGAAGCTGGGCAGCAGCGCAGAGCTCACTGTGGCCTTAAGATGGAGTGAGGCCAGTCTGCCACCCAAGTTTTGAGGTGAGGGTCTGTGCCTGGAGGAGTCTGTGCCCTGGCTTCTGAGTCTCTTCGCATCCCCAGACCCTCAGCTACAGCTTACTTCTGGGAGGACTCAGAAGGGTGTGGTCTGAGACAGGCAGTGAACACCAGTGTTGATGTGGTGGAAATACAGCAAAGCAGAATGTTTTCATTCCTGCACCAGTGTTTATTGCTCCTGCTTGGTGCTGTGTGTAGAAAATCCCAGACAAGGTTAGGACTTCCTATTGGAGGCACAAGACTTATGACCACACTAGAGTGTCAGGGCCCCAACCATCCTTGGGTGGCTCAGCCATGGAGGATGATAAACCAGTCTGGGAGGTCCGATGGGAGGCAGATCTTCAACTGAGCCTAGGACAGCGGTTTTCAGCCAGAAAGGAGAATGGGAAACTGCCTTGGGAGAAACCCCAAGTGAGCCCAAGGGCGCAGAGCAGAAGGACCCTGGAGTGTAAGAGCCTAGATTGCAAGCCTGGCAGGAGGCGGTCAGAGTGGGGGGGCAGGGAGAGGGGCTGGAGAGGCGGCCTGCTGATGAACGCAGATTCGCCTTAGGATTGAGCACTGTTTCTTGCCAGTGAAAAATCAGTTTGTTGTCCTCACCGGGGAGGTTTATCACATGCATGTTATTTGTTACTAGTAATGAAGTGTGGGAGTTTTCTGAATGGCTACTCTTTTAAATAAGTAAGAGCAGATTCAGGGTATCCCTGTAATAAAAAGCCACCTTCAACCATTTGCCTTCCACTCTGGCTTGCATAGGCAGTGGGCTGGCCTGTGCTCCTGGCCATTGTTCCTGGGTGGACCCCAGAGAGTGTGAATCCTGGTACTCAGGTTGGAGGATTTTTATCCTGCTGGGGGCTATCTGTTCATTGCTGAATTCAGATTTCTTTGGCCGGTTCCTGTGGGCACCGTGGTAAGGGCGGTGGTAGATCCAGCTGACCTCTGGGCGTGTTTGCCCTGGGTAAACCATGACAGCAGCACATCTTGTTCTTAGCTGTTTGTAGGCACTGCTATGTACCTCGTATTGTGTCAGATGTGAAGGAATCTGGAATGAATACGATACAGATGTGTTCTCAGGGAAGGATGTTTGAAAAGACTAGAGTTTGGATATGCTATAGGAAAACAATGATGAACGAATACAGAAAAATAAATGAAGGAATGAATATAGAAAAAGGTGAATAATAGTGTCATTTGAAGGACAGGGGGAAATAAGAATGCCTGCTTGTCTGCCAGGTGATGATTTAGTGAGGAATTGGAACCCAGAATGGTGTGTTCTAGGAGGAGGTTTTTTGCTTTGTAGTTGAAAGTTGAAGAGCAGCTTTACTCTTCTACTGCAGAAGCAGAAAGATGGATATTTAGTGCCGGAACTTGAGAGGTTAACGTCGGCCAGTTGAATTGATGGCTGGAATTTGCACATATGTCAGCCATAAAGGCCACGACTTAGCCCACCCAGACTGCTCCCCACATCCAAGGCATGTGGAGTTGCAAGTGGAGCTGTAGATCTGAAGTTAGGGTGTTGGAGCCACAAAGGCTGAGCTCTGGGACACTTCCCCTAGGCTGGGCCTGGAGTGAAGGCCAGTGGTAGGAGTACAGGGTTAGCTGGCCTGAGACTAGAAGGCCCCCTATCCTGCTCTGAGGCAGGGGTCTCTTCCGCTGCCCCCCGTAGACCACAGGTAGTGGCTTCATCTTAAACATGTTCTTTTAGTTTTAGACTTGCCACAAAGCTTCTTGTAGACAGCCAAGATCCACTGCCCCGGGAAGGCTGGTGAAGTCCGACAGGCATTGAAAGGCGGGATCTGCCTGTGGATCTTGCCCGCCTCTCCTCCTGGCGTTTCTAAGTGACCCTTCCTTCAGGATCCTGGCTTGTCCATCTTCTGCCATCACCCTGTCATCTTCACCTCCTGAACTTCGGGTTTCTAATTTCCTTCTAAAATCGCAGACCCATAAAGGAAGAAGGCACTTCAGATGTGTTGTGAATTGTCCTGATTTGCCAGGAGCAGGATGGCGGGGGGTGGGGGTCGGGGGGGGGTGAGGGAGGGATAGGCTGGGAGATAGGGAGGGGGGCAGGGAGGTGCAGCCCAGCCCCGAGGTGTGCAAGGCCCCGGGCGGTCCTGTGCTTTGACCTTTGCTTGAAATCCTCACCTGGTTAGGCGTGTCCCTCTCTGCAAGGCCAGGCTCCTAGTTTTTCTTAGTTGAAGAGGCAAATTAGAAAAAAAGCCTTTCTGCCTCGGTGTTTCCCTGCTTTCCACTCCAAATGCCCTGTTTGCTAGTTAGATTATCAGGGTAGTGTAGATTACTGTTCATTACAGATGCAGAGTTGACTGGATAATAATCAAGATTTAGAAATTCCGAAAGCCAAAGAGCTTGCTCGGTTTTGATTCTTTTAAGCACCTAGCCAGCGTTCTCGGAGCGGTTTGAAATCCTAGTAAAGCTGAACCCTGCGCCAAGCGCGGCGCGTCGGTAATTCCAGTCAGATGGCGGCTGCAAGACCCCGCTCCCCCCGCCTGGAAGGCGTTTCTTCACCCACTTTCCCAGTGTTTGGCGGCTCAGCCTGTGCCTCCGCGCTTGTTCAGAGCTGCGGTTGGGGCGGGCGGGGGAGGGAGGGCTAATTCCTGTCAGATGGAGGGACGCCGTGCGGGACCGTGCGCTAGCGCCTGGCTTTTGTTCCCGGCGTCTGACTTCTGACGGGCAGGAGTGGCTGTGGAGGCGGCGGCGCGCGGCTGGGACCTGGGCCGGCGGCCACGGAGAGCCCTTGGCCCCTCCCGTGTTGGCCATTTCCTGGGACTTGTGTCCGCAGGGGACTCGGGAGGCATCCTCCCCCCACCGATAGCCGCTGGGGAGGGGTCAGCGGCCGTCCTCGCCTGGCCGGACCCGGCTTCCCGCGGGCGGCAGGGGCGGCCATGCGGCTGCGGGCCCTGACCCCCAGGCCACCGGGAGGGTTCGCGCGCGGAACCCGGTCGCGCCAGCGCCGGCGCCAGGTGAGTGCAGCCCGGAGCTGGTGTGCAGGGCCAGGGGCGCGAGGCACGGGCGCCTTCAGGGCTGCATGCACGTGGGCTGCGCCGGGTGTGCACTGGTGCCCGTGGACGCTGTGCCGGTGTGTACCCGCTTGTGCTCATGTGTATGCGTGTGCCCTTGTCAGTGCGCGTATGTCGGTGTGTGTTTGTGCACCCCGTCTGCACGTCCACGCGTGTGTGCTTGTGAGCGCGCGTCTGTGTGTGCAGGCATGTGTGCGCTGGTCCGTGCCTGAGTCCTGGTGGGTGCGTGTGTACCCTTGTGTGTGCGCGCGCAGGACAAGGAGCGAGAGGGCCAGTGGAGCTTTGCCTAATGGGGGAGTCTTCTGGTAAGCGTGGAAGAGGGTTGGGGCTTAGCTCTTTCTAACCCAACTGCCTCTTGAAAAGGCTTCTTGGGTTCCTTTCCCTGCAATGGAATTGGGATACTGGCCATTGCGCAGACCTGCTATCCCTCGCGTGTTTCTTGCAAAGGTAAAGGGCATTTGAGCTCTGCAATGACGTGGGGGATGCGCTGGGATGTAGGAATCCTTACAGGTTCCCTGGGGACCGCATGGGTTCCAGCGGTGCTCTGTGGTCCACAAGACGGCCCTTCACGGTGTTTGAATTAAACAGAGCAGTGCTAGTTGGCTCCCCGCTAGGTTCAGCCTCCCTTTCCCCAAGTCATTGCATTTGTTTTTCTGAAACTTTTATAAGGTTCTGTGGAGTGAAAAACTGTCAAAATTTCAGCTGGTTACTTGAGGTGTACTGCGTTCCCTTTTAAAGTGTAGTGGTCAAACGCTGCTGCCTGGAAGTGTGGGAACAATATGTGCTGGATGTGGAGGGTGTCCCTCTTGCCCCAGATACCGCCCCCCTGTGGGCTGGGAAATATCCCCGAGGCCTGGAAGTGTTCCTGGCTGTTTAACATCAGAGTGAAGTTGGGCTGGGAATGTGTTTTTGATCAGTGTCTGCCTCTCCAGAATGCCTCTGAAGGTTTCCCAGGTGCCTGAATGCCCACCTAAATCCTCTTACTATGGTGGAGCTGAATATTTCCTGAAAGGAAAACGTAGCTGGGATTGTGCTGATGCAGCTTTGCACTTTTGCGTGTGTAACCATTTTGCCAGGGCGACCTTTAGCCGGGAGAACCTATCCGAGAGGTCCCTGCGGTTTTGCATTTCGGCAGAGTGGAGCATTCATGTGGAGCACCTCCCTGTTCAATTTTGCAGAGATTTTTCTTTCTCAAAAGAGACCTCACAATCAAGACCAGCACTAATTACTGTGTCCCCCTCAGGGAGTCCTTGTGGAACCAGCAGCCTGCTCTCTACCCTTCCAACATTTTGTTCCTAACAATTAAGTGCAATTTAGATTCCTGAACTGAGCCTGCTAAATGCTTCAGCATTGCTGCCTCCTCTCCCCCTTTGGGAGAAATGAAAGCACAGTATCAGGTGAAAACAAGGGCAGTCTAATCCCGTCTGGTCTCATTTCACAATAGAGATGTTATGTACAGATGAAGCGTGAGCAGATGTTATTACACTATCTTAAATGAACTCCTCAGGGATCCAGCAATTCAAATGGCTGAGCCCTCGCAACAGTGCTTATGCTGTTTCCCTCTTTAAGTTTTCTAGCTGTGGACCACTGGGCAAGAAAGCTGCAGGAAAACAGTGCCTCTTTCTCCCTGGTTGGAATAAAGGTATTTGTAAGGAATAAAAGGTCACAGTATCTTTCCTTGGCCCACAGACTGTGGCTAATTCATTTGGTCAACAGGTATTAATTGAGGGTCCATGGTCCACTGTCTGCCAGGCGCTGGGCAGGGCCCTAAGAGGACAAAGGGGAAAGAGCCTGGTGTCCTGCATCTAGGAAACTGCAATCTAGCACAGGAGAGAAGGCATATAAACAAATAACTGCAATACGAGTGAAAAGTAAGTACCAGCTGCTGCATTGCAATAGAGAGATGTGTTTGTTAGGTGTTTGAATGCTACTCTTGTCTGAGCGTGAGACTGGGGCTTGAGGCATATGGGGCCTGAGTCCCATATGCCTCATCCATTGGCTGTGTGGTGCTGCATCTCGGTTTTGCATCTCACCATCACGGTTTGTAGACTAGTGGTGATTACAGTAATGACACAGAAGCACTTGGCTAGTGTTACCAACTGCATAATTAGCAGCATCATTATCCTTCTTTTGCAGAGCATTGAACACACAATCTCTGTTATCAGAAAGGATGCAATCTCTTTGAAAAAACCAGATACCGACATAGGAACAACTACATAATAACAGTGCCTTAAATGTATATAGATACTTATAATATAGTCTGTTATATACAGTGGTGATTCTGTCTTGGCCGCAAATTGGAATCACGGGATGGAGTTGGGGTGGGGGGTTTGACAACAGTCCAGTGTTCTGATTCAGCCTCCAGGTAATCTGATTTAATTGGTCTGGGGTGGAGCCTGGGTCAGCTGTTTTAAAAGCTGCCCCAGTGATTCTTATGAACTGATAGATGGTATAGCGTTTGGTCATTTACAATAGCTGTTAAGAGACAAGAGGGGGAGGATATCTTTTCTATTTAAGAGAGGTTGTGACTTGTCCTGGGCCACAGAGCTTGTAGTGTAGGTATCAGAACTTACATGAAGGCTTCTGCTTGGTTCAGGACCCTTTCCCTTAGTTTATTTATTTTTTCTTTTTTTTTTGAGATGGAGTCTCACTCTGTCAACTCAGGCTGGAGTGCAGTGCCATGATCTCAGCCTACTGCAGCCTCCGACTCCTGGGTTCAAGCGATTCTCCTGCCTCAGCCTCCCGAGTAGCTAGGATTACAGGTGCCCACCACCACACCCAGCTAATTTTTGTATTTTTAGTACAGGCGGGGTTTCACCATGTTGGCCAGGCTGGTCTTGAACTCCTGAGCTCAAGTGATCCACCCGCCTTGGCCTCCTAAAGTGCTGGGATTACAGGCATGAGCCACTGTGCCTGGCCATGAAGTTTTTTATTAGGTGATTGTATTAGTATATTTTCATGCTGCTGATGAAGACATCCCCAAAACTGGGCAATTTATACAGGAAAAAGGGCTTAATGGACTCACAGTTGCAAGTGCTGGGGAGGCCTCACAATCATTTTGGAAGGTGAAAGGCACATTTCACATGGCAGCAGGCAAAGAGAGAGAGCTTGTGCAGAGGAACTCCCTCTTATAAAACCATCAGATCTCATGATAATTATTCATTATCACGAGAACAGCACAGGAAAGACCTGCCCCCATGATTCGGTTACCTCCCACTGGATCCCTCTCACAACAGGTGGGAATTCAAGATGAGATTTGGATGGGGACACAGTCAAACCATATCAGTGATTAAATGTTTAGGATTGTTTTGTGTTCTTGATGAATCAGTCCTTTTATTGTTATGAGAGGACTTTCTATATCCTTGTTAATGTTCTTTGATCTGTAGCCTACTTTGTCTGATATAGCCACTCCAACTTCCCTTTGATTAACATCAGCAAGGTACTTCTTTTTTTTAGCCTTTGTCTTAAAAAAAAAAAAAAAAAGACCAGGTGTAGTGGCTCACACCTGTAATCCCAGCACTTTGGGAGGCCAAAGCGGATGGATCATGAGGTCAGGACTTTGAGACCAGCCTGACCAATATGGTGAAACCCTGTCTCTACTAAAAATACAAAAATTAGCGAGGTGTGGTGGCGGTTGCCTGTAATCCCAGCTACTTGGGAGGCTGAGGCAGAGAATTGCTCGAACTCGGGAGGCAGAGGTTGCAGTGAGCCAAGATTGCGCCACTGCACTCCAGTGTGGGTGACAGGGTGAGACTCCATCTCAAAAGAAAATATACTTATATAATCTGATGACTTTTGTTGCCTTATAATTGAGATATTTAGACTATTTACATAAATATGATTATTAATATGGCAAGGTTTGACTCTGTCATCCTGCTACTTGTTTTCTATTTCTCCTACCTATTATTTGTTCTGCTTTTCTTTTATTTCCTTTTGCCATTTAGATTAATTGAATAATTTTTATTTCATTTTATCTCTCTTGTTTGTTTATTACCTACAATTCATGATTTTAGTGGTTGCTCTAGGGTTTATACTATACCTCTGTAACATCACAGGCTACCTTCAAGTGATATTATATCCACTTCATGAATACTATGAGAGCCTTATAATAGTCTTATGGAATCTTTGGGATGTCCAATTTCTGACTGGAAACCTCTGTGGCCAGTGGCACCTTTGCCTGAGTTCTTGTCCTGTGTCCAGGAAGAATGAGATACGCAGACAGGGGAAGGGTGAAGAAGATGAAGATAAGCTTTATTAAGTGTTAAACAGCTCAGAGGAGACCCACAGTGTCCTCTCTGTAGGCAGGTCATCCCGAACTCTGCTGCTCTCAGCAGAGAGGAGGCCCTGGAGAGGGTGGTTCCGCTCTGCAGCTGGAAGTCCCAACATCTCTGCAGGTCTCTGAAGCTCTCGGCAGAGAGGGTAGGTCCTCTGTGCAGCTGGTCTCTTGTGGGCTCTCCATTCTCTCTGTCCTCTCTCTTGCTCTGGCTGAACATGGAAAAGCCCTTGGAGGGGAGGAAGTGCCTGCTGATTGGTCCATGGGCGGCCATGGGTGGGCTGGAAGAGGCACCATGAGTCCCCACTCCAGTCTGTGGGACTGGCAGCCCGTCCCCAGCCTACAGGCCCTCCCTTGCCTGAAGGTGGGACCTTACTGAGGACCCACCCCGTTCTGTCCAGGACTTTGCCTACTGCTGCCATTCAAGGCCCTGGAACTTGTCCCCAATCCCGCTCTGAGATCAGAGGTGGGGGGCCGGGAGAGGAGACAGGCCAGGCAGCCAGAACAGACACTCCTGAGCCAGCAGGGATGGTGGGGTGGGGGGGGCTTCCATGCCCCCGAGGGTGCAGGCCGCAGAGATGCCTGGGTCCTGTGCCTGGGAGGGTGGCTGCAGCTGCCTGCACTCAGGGAGCTCCTGCTTTTCCCCAGCTCCCGCCTGCTTGGAGTAGGAGGCCCAGGTCTGCAGCCGTGGATGGTGGCTGCAGCTGCACCCCGGGGGACAGATCCTGCCTGCTCCTGGCCCCACTCAAGAACACAGGGAGGATTGGATCTACAGCTGCAGTTTGGGCAGCTGCAGTGGCACCCAGGGAGTTCCCACCCCAACTCAGAAGAGGCGGAGCTCCCACCGGCTCCATGGAGAGTGCAGCCCCAGCCGCACCTCCCTGCTGCAGCCAGTGTGATGTAGCAACCACTGTCATCAATAGTATATTTCCTTTTCTTCTTTCCTGAACTTTGTGCTATTTTATCAGAAAATTTACTTTTAGATATGTCATATGTCACATTACACTATTGTTTAAACAGTTAATTATCTTTTGGTGAGCTTTAAATAATAAGAAAAACTCGTAAATTTACCTGTGTAATTAGCATTTCTGGTGCTCTTCATTTGTTGGTGTAAAGCCGTAATTCCATCTGCCATGTCCTTTTTGCCCAAGCACTGTCTTTAATATGTCATATGTGTCAGCTGGTGATGATTTTTTTTGGGCTTTAATTGTATATCTTTTTTTACATATTTTAAGAAGTTTTTGGTTCACTTTTATTTTTAAGAGCTATTTTTATTGGGTACAGGATTCTAGATTGACACATTTTCTTTCAGTTTTTTGTTTTATTTTATTTTGTTTATTTTTTTAACTTTTAGGTTCAGGGTACATGTGCGGGTTTATTATATAGGTAAATTTTGTGTCATGGGGGTTTGGTGTACAGATTATTTCCTCCCCCAGGTAATAAGCATAGTACTCGATAGGTAGTTTTTCAATTTTCACCCTCCTTCCACCCTCCACCCTCAAGTAGGCCCTGGTGTCTGTTCCCTTCTTTGTGTCCATCTTTCAGTATTTTCTATTATACTGCTGTCTTCTCACTTATATTTTTTAAAACAATGAGAAACCTGTTATCCTAATGGTTGGTTCCCTGCATGTAATGTGTCTTTTGGCCCTGTGGTTGTTTTTAAGGTCTTTCTCTTTGTTACTGGGTTTAAGCAATTTGATTATTGTATGCCTTGGGGGGTAGTTCCTGTCACATTTCTTGTGCTAGAAATACACACACATATATATATATATATATATATATATATATATATATAGATAGATAGATGGAGTTTCACTCTTGTTGCCCAGGCTGGAGTGCAATGGCACGATCTCGGCTCACTGCAACCTCCACCTCCTGGGTTCAAGCGATTTCCTGCCTTAGCCTCCCAAGTAGCTGGGATTACAGGCACCACCGCCATGCCCAGCTAATTTTTTGTATTTTTAGTTGACACGGGGTTTCACCGTGTTGTCCAGGCTGGTCTGGAACTCCTGACCTCAGGTGATCCACCCGCCTCTGCCTCCCAAAGTGCTCGGATTACAGGTTTGAGCCACCGTGCCTGGCCAAGAAATTTCTTGAGTTTCTTGGATCTGTGGGTTTATAGTTTTCCTCCTGGTTTGAAAAAGTTTCAGCCATTATTTTTTCAAATATCCCCCCTTCCCTGCCCTTCTCCGTCAGTCTCCATTACACATATGTTATGTTGTTTAAAGTTCTCCCGCAGCTTACTGATGCTTGTTTATTTATTTATTTAGGTTGTCTCATCTCTGTGTGCTTTGTGTTGGGAGGTTTGTACTGTGATGTCTTCAAGTTCATTCACCTGTGCTTCTGGCAGGCTCTAACCTGCCCGTAATCTCATCCAGTGTATCTTGCATCTCATATTCTTACATTTTCCTCAATGAATGTTTGATTTGGATCTTTTTATGTTTTTCAGGTCTCTACTTAACCTTCCAGCATATAGAATAGTTATTATGATGGACATTTGGGTTATATAAAGTTGTTATGACCATTCTTTCTCTTGTGGACATAGGTTTTTATTTCTCTTTAGTGTAAATAAGAATGGAATTGCTGAGTCATAAGACAGGTGTGTTTAAGTTTATAAGAAATTGTCAAACCATTTTCTAAAGAAGTTGTACCATTTATTCCACATTCTAAATACCATTTCATCTTTTCAAATAAATTTAATTATTCCAGTGGGTGAGTAATGGCCTCAATGAATCCATACACGGTCACATATCAGCAAATAGATATGATTAGTGCTTGACTCTAAAAGCAAATTGAATTCTTACAAGGTTATCATATAGCTGGGAGCCTTGGCTCTACAAACATGAATAGGTAGCCGAGTGGTTAGTTTTTCCAAGTGCTAATGCTTGTAATTGTGTTTGAAGAAGAACCACATGTGTGTCACAGGCTGGACTGTCTCTTCTTCTGCAGGAGAGCTCAGAGAGGCTCAAGAGCTTAGTGGTGATTCTGGAACACCTTTGAACCAGGAAAGCCAGTTGACTTCCTCATAACATAATTGTGCTGTTTAGCTAATTACTTTTTCCAGAAGAAAAAGGGTTGAGAGTCTAGAAGTGTATGTGGATTACTTTGTCACAGAAGTAGGTGGCTCTACGGCTCAAGTCTGGAAGGGAGTGCATTTTCACATAATGATGTTGGTTGATGTAATGTTTCTAGGCACCCCATGTGGTGATTGATGAGTTGGGTGAAAGTGAACGTCCGTCTAGGACTCTGGAATTGGGAATGCTAACAGGGTATCCGTGGGTCGTCTTGGGAATTTTAGCATCACCAAGATGGTTTCTTGTTCTGTGTTTGCTTGGTAATATTCCTGTTTTTGCTCTTTACAAATTCCACTAGATTTATTATCTCCCGAAAAGGAAAAAGAAACAAACTATGAGATGAAACGTTGACAATTTCTTCCTTTACTTTTTCAGCCAGAAGAATTAACCTCGAGTCTGCACACTTTTAAGAACAAGGCCTTTAAAAAATCCAAAGTGTGTGGAGTTTGCAAACAAATTATTGACGGTCAAGGTATTTTATGCCAAGGTAATTCTGTGTTTATGATTCTCTTCGCCGATTAATCCAAGGCAAAACAAACAAAAAACAAAACGAAAACTTTTTTTCGGGAGTTTCCGAAAGTTAAATCATGGAATTCCCCTTCTTAGTTTATATGTCCCCCAACCCCCCACCCCCTTACTTAGCAGGGGCCAACCGTATTTACACAGATAAGTGCTCTTGAGGACATTTTTACAGAAAGAGCAGAGTTCCCCGATGGGAGAGGAGGCAGCAATTTGTAAATTAATCATTTATTCTCGGGTCTGCTCTGAAGTGTCAGTAACTCAGGTAATTTAGTTTGACTTTCAGATCTCTTACTCAAGTTTGCGAATGAAATGTTTCTATCTTTAGAATTCAGGTTCATTTTGGTATGGCCCCTTTCAGATCCTGTCACTAAACTAAGCCACCAACTTGGGTACTAGATATTTAGACGTCAAGTAATGAATGGAACTTGCCAATTCTTTTGTGACTGCACATTAATAAATCTAGTAAGAGATGTGTGACTGTAATGAATGTGGGAATGGTCGGCGGGCAGGGACTGCTGGGCGGACCAGTGGGGTAACCACACAGAGGGAGTCACTAGGAGGACCAGGCCCTTGGAGAGTGCGGGGGCTGCTCTTTGGCATCATTTCATCTGCGGGGTTGGGGATTTCCTCTAGAAAATGTGCAGAGTCTCAGCCTGTGGGCTTCTGTGGTGTTAGGACCTCCCCCTCAGTGCCTCCTTCCCTGCAGACCCCCAGCAGGTGGTCCCTGATAGCCACTTTAGACTAGGGTGCCTATGATGGAAAGATGCATGCAGTCAAACCTTAATGGGTTGAGGATGTGACCAGGGGCCTCTAAGGGGCTCTTGGGATTCTTTTACAGTTCAAAGGCCTGAGTGTGGGTGAGAAGACTGGGGTGCCCCTCCTCTGATTCGGCCCCTTGGAGAAGTCAGTGCTAAAGAATGTGTTGGATGAGTGGTGGGTACCGGCCACCCTGGTCGCTAAGTAGAAGCCAGAGACCAGGGAGCCATTTGTGTAATTCATCTAGATCTGCATCCAAGGCAGAGAACATGGGCTATAGTGTACTCTGAGCCAACTGATAGGACATCCTGTGATTCAAAACTTTTTTTTTTTTTTGAGACAGGATGTCGCCCTGTCATCCAGGTAGGAGTGCGGTGGGATGATCAGGGCTCACTGCAGCCTTGACCTCCTGGGCCCAAGCCATCCTCCCACCTCAGCCTCTCCAGTAGCTGGACTATAGGCATGGGCCACAGGCCCAGCTAATTTTCTTACTTTTTTGGAGACAAAGTCTCATTCTGTTGTCCAGGCTGGTCTGGAACTCTTGGCCCCAAGTGATTTTCCTGCCTTAGCCTCCCAAAGTGCTGGGATTACAGGTGTGAGCCATTGTTATAAGCCCATATTTGCAAATGGCACTGCACTGGGTGATGTCTTGGTCATCTGTGAATGCTGTGGCCTGTCACTGGCCATTCCCCTGCATAGCTTGTCCAGTTCAGGAGGGCCATGTCAGCCAAATGTGGTGGCCCTTTGTGTTTGGGGCCTGCAGGTGTAAAGTGATGAGAAATTGCACTGATGCTCTTGGACAGGCGTCCTCCATCAAGCTTGCTCTAAAATGTCTGTGGGCAAACATAGCAGCCCCTCTGTGTCCCACATACCCTACAGGGTCCAGTAGGGGCTTTGTGCCTTTCCAGGAACATGGCAAAAATAGAAGCCCAAGGAGTCTCCCCATCTTTGAATGTCATTCTCATAGAAATGCTCATATTTTATTTATTTATTTATTTATTTATTTATTTATTTATTTATTTATTTATTTTTGAGATGGAATCTTGCTCTGTCACCCAGGCTGCAGTGCAGTGGCACGATCTCGGCTCACTGCAAGCTCTGCCTCCCAGGTTCACGCCATTCTCCTGCCTCAGCCTCCCCAGCAGCTGGGACTACAGGTGCCTGCCACCATGCCAGGCTAATTTTTTTTTTTTTTTGTATTTTTAGTAGAGATGGGATTTCACCATGTTAACCAGGATGGTCTCCATCTCCTGAACTTGTGATCCGCCTGCCTCGGCTTCCCAAAGTGCTGGGATTACAGGCGTGAGCCACGGCGCCCGGCCAGAAATGCTCATATTTTAAAATTTTGGTCTCTAACTTTGACTCTCAAGTGTGAAAAGAAGGAAAAGGAAAGTCGTGGTTGAATTGGAACCATGAAACCAGCAGCCCAGAGAGCCTGGGAATCAGAGCTATAAGGGCCTGGTGTTGATCCTAGAGCCCTGGTCCTGTGCCAGCGGAGCCACGGGGCGATACTGGGAGAGCTGTCATGAGCAGCATGGCACCAGCAGGGACACCCTGGGCTTGTTCTCGGCTTCCTCATCCTGTGATGACATCTCAGGCAAAGCTGCAAACCAAAGGTTCCCCATGAACTGACTTCTGCCTGTCAGGTGCTATGTGGGGACAGGTCTGATTTGGGAGCAAAGGCGGAGGTCAGACAGAGCTGGGTCCTGGCCCTGCCCCTGACATGGGCAAAGTCTCCTCACTCTGGGTCTAGGACTTAGGGCTGTTCCAAGGGCAGAAGTCAGGCTTAAAGTGCACAGCCAGCGTTGTGGCACTTAGTTTTGTTATTGGTGTTAGGATTGCTCTGAAGGGAACCCACTGTGGGTAGCTCCATATGGCTGATGCCGCATGTGTGTTTGGTTAGCCTCTGCACCACACATCCTTGAGCTGTAATCCAGTGGGGGAGCTGCTTAGACACAGAGGCCTTTTGCACAACTTACCACAGTGGCTTGGGCTGCACTAGGTTGGTTATACTGCTTGAGGAGTAATTTTTCCTTCTTTGTATAAATGAAAACTGAGTTTACTGAAGAGTTATCTCAGACATCCTTTTTAGTACTTCAGTATTCTGTTCCTGCCATTCAAGTAGCATTGACTATTTTCAAAGTAAATGTAACCAATGAAAGAGAAGAGCTTGAAGAAAGCACGGCCTCCAGCTGTGAAACACGCAAGCGTGTCTTGGACGGTGGGGAGCTGTCTTCTTTCTTTATCTGGAGGATCATCATCTTAGTGCCTTCCCTGGGTTGGGACTTGTGTCTCTTCCTCTGTCCTGCAGTTGCACACACTCAAAAGGGCCAGGGAAGGACCCCAGATTGATCATCTGGTTCCAAATGAACTCTGTTTTGTGGCATTTTAAATATGTGGTGTGTGAAATATTAGGGAGGGGTGAGGAGGCCTGCCAGAGTGGTGTGTATGTGCCTGAGTGTGTGGGTGCACATATGCATGGCTATGTGTGCGGTGCATGCATGCATGATTGAGTTCATGCATATGAGGACAAGCAGTGCACACACCTGTGATTGCATGTGTGTGCATGCGTGCATGCGTCTGAGTGAATGCATTTGCTTGAGCACACAGATATTCCACATTGTGAGGGAACATGTGAGAGCATCCCTTCTGTTCAGACCACTTTGTAGAGTTCAGCTGCTCTACGACGTCCATTATCTTATCTTGAGGGAGATAGAAACAGAAAATGTGCATGCGCACAGGAGCAGCTTTTGTTCTTGAAAGAGAAGAGAGGGAATAAATAGTGCCCTATCTGGACAAGATGTTCAACAGGCTTATCTTGCTGTGTGTCATCTGGTTGTTAAGGAAGATGAAGTAAGGCATGCTATCTCCAGATAATGGTTTAAATTTCACATGCTTCTGGCAACATCCAGGCACTCATGAGAACAAGGCCCAGTGTGGTGGCCCCACAGCCCGTCTACTGGTTTCTGTTGGTATTGATGCTTTCCCACCTCCTCTTGGAACTCTCTGGAGTTCTGCTTCAGTGTGAGGCAGCGAGACACCTAGAGCATCACCTCTGAGGATTCAAGGCCCACTTTGGCCTGGAGGACCCCACACGTACCCAACATGGACAAGCAATGGGGCTGCCAGCTCTGTCCTAGTGCAGCATTATCTTCTGTCCTGTTTGGCTAATGCTCCTCTACTCCAGGGAACCCAGTATAGCACTGGTTTTTCTCACTGGTGAAATAGATTCTTGGTCAGTGGAGGTAACAAGGGGAAAAAAAGCCATATACATTTTTTTATCCCTTGAAGAAAATCACTCATGGACAGGTATGCTGTTAGGTGACTTCACCCCTCTTCTCATGCCTGGTTTATCCCTTTCTTCTTTACCTCCTCCTCCCCCACAGCTTACTTTCCACCGCAGAGACACATTGCTGCTCCCATTGCCTTTTTAGGCTGGTTCCTTTCCAGGGGCAGCCAGGATGCAGGTATTATGGGCACACAGGCACCTGCTCCCGCTGTGTCCCTGTCTGTGGCTCTGGGCCCCTCAGCTAGGATAGGATATCTTGTCTAGAGGCAGTAGAAAGAGATCAGGATGTGGGGTCAAGTTCTGGCTGTGCCACTCTCACTCTGGGCAGTTTTAGACAGTAGGCTTTTATGAAGCCCATTTTCTCAACCCTAAAATGGGCATGAAAATGCAGATCCAGTGGTGCAGAGCTGGGACTCAGGGAGGGGTGTACGTGAAAGGGCCTGGTCTGCCAGGCCAGTGAGGTGCAGGGCAGGACCACCGCCTTCCCAGGGGACGGCTGCTTCGTGCTGGCAGGCAGTGCTGCACTGCATCCTGGATGTGCTGCCTTTCAGAGGGCGCTGGTTCAGCCTCTCCCCAAAGAGTTGCCATGAGCTTGGTGGCTGTGAATCCTGGGGATGGTGTGTTGAGTTGTGCACACCTTTCCAGCCTGGCTGCCTGCAGTGCATGCATGTGTGTTCTTGTGTGTGTGTGTGTGTGTGTCTGAATTCCTCCCTCACTCCTTGCTCTCCTCTTAGCGGTCCCATATGGTGAAGCTCTTCTGCCTTGAGCCCTCTGGGCTGGTGGGCTTCAGTAGGGTCTGTCCCCATGGTCCCTGGGTCCTTTCTTTGTGGTGGGTGATGGCAAGCACACAGCTGCTTTTTGCAGAGAGAACTGGCAGAAGCTGAGGATGTGGTAGGCTCAGGAAGCTGCATGTCCTGTTGAGTTCATGGCAGGAGGCCCATTATCAGGAGAAGGAACCAGGAACTGGCCCAGATGAAGGAAAACCTTTGCCTTCTGGAGAAAGGAGGGTCACTGCCCTTCAGGGAGCACTTGCAGGCTCCATCCCCGAGGAGGGACCCCCACTCAAGGCGCTTGGTGGAGGCATTGGGAGGAAAGAGCAGCCATGGGCACCGTTGGAGGCAGAGGCATTCTGACTCAAGGGACGGGCCCACCTCTGGTTTCTGGTGCTGTTGACTTAAGCACGTGGTGAGTGTTGTGCCCTTGGGCATGTGTGCACTGAGATCTTGAGGACTTCCGTTAGAGAAGTGTCTGTCTTCTTTCTGTGGGATAGTTTTTTGGAACTGCCTCACGTGTGCCCTGTGTTACCGTCAGAACGTTTGTGTCTCCCCAAAATTCCTATGTTGACATTCTAACCCTCCATGGGATGGTGGCATTATGAGGTGGGGCCTTGGGGAGGTGATTATGTTTTGTGAGTGGAGCCTCACGGGTGGGATTAGGGCCCTTATGAAGGGGACCCTAGAAAGCTCTCTCACCCCTTTGGCTAGGTGAGGATGCAGTAAGGAGGCGCCATCTATGAACCAGGAAGTGGGTCCTCCCCAGACACCGCATCTGTGGTGCCTTGACCTTGGACTTGCAGCCTCCAGAGCTGTGAGAAATAAGCAACTGTTTATAAGCCACCTAGTTTAGGGTAATTTTTAAATAGCCCAAACTGGGGGAGACATTATGTTTTTGTGCACATAGCTCTAGGAATTATGTTAATAAACAATAGAAACTCTTTTTTTTTTTTTTTTTTTTTTTTTTTGAGATGGAGTCTCACTCTGTCACCCAGGCTGGAGTGCAGTGGTGGGATCTCAGCTCACTGCAAGCTCCACCTCCCGGGTTCATGCCATTCTCCTGCCTCAGCCTCCCGAGTAGCTGGGACTACAGGCTCCTGCCACCACACCCGGCTAATTTTTTTGTATTTTTAGTAGAGACGGGGTTTCACTGTGTTAGCCAGGGTGGTCTCAATCTCCTGACCTTGTGATCTACCCACTTCGGCCTCTCAAAGTGCTGGGATTACAGGCGTGAGCCACTGCGCCCGGCCTAGAAACTCTTTTTAAAAAACATACAGGATTCCATGTTTCAGAAGTCTTTTAGGCATGATTGTTTTCATTAGCTTTTTCAGTTATGTTAAGTTAATGTGTGTGCTAGAGACCAGGAGGTGTTCGGGGATGCTCCCAAGCCTGAGGTGACAGGGGTGCTCCCAAGCCTGAGGTGCCATGGTCTGTTGAGGCCAAGGCGCCCTGTGGACAGGAGGTGTCATGGTGTAGGCTGAGGCGGCTGAGATAAGCCCCCATCATCAGAGCAGGAGTACTGGGGGATGGGAAGTTACGTGGAGGCCATGAGGCTGGCCTGGGGGTGTGGATGGGACTACCTTCCAGTGCAGAGGCTTGGGGCTTAGAGGTGGGCAGATCTGAAATGCCTTAGGGAGACACACCAGGGAATGTCACCCGTTGAGAGCCCTTGGCCTGCAAAAGCTGCTGCTGCACAGAGGCTTTAGTTTTCTAACTTAACGCAAGCAATAAATCTATGATCCTGCTTGCCTCTGAGGAGGCAGGGGGATATGGTGTACCCACTTTTGGGGGGCAGGCATCCCATCCCTGCTGATACCTGGGACCCAGATCCACTGAATGGGAGAGCCCCGGCCAGGCTCTGGCCCCCAGCCCTGCCTGCTGCTCCACCCTTGCTGGCCTTCTTCCTGGAGGCTGGGCCCCGGTCTCCATCACCCTGCAGACCTCCCATTCCTCCTTCCTAACCCAGCTTCCCTGGATCTGGCCCTTTGTCTGCCCAGGCTGGGATGCCCTTGAGATTCACTCTCCTGTTTGCCTCTCCGCTCCTGTCCTGTTTGTACTCAGAGAACGGCTCTGGGAAACTGTAAACCATCCAGCGGGAAGAACGTGTGCCTGCATCCTCATGGTGGCCCTTTGAGGCTGTGCCTGCCTTGTTTGGTCTCTCCTGAATCCCCCAGGTGCTTTGAGAGGCCGGCTGCACAGGGCTCATTTTTGACCTTTTGCTGGACTGTGCTGCTCTGCCTGCTGACCCTCATCCTTTAGGTTTCAGCTCAGCACCAGGTCCTCAGGAAGGTGCCTCCCTGCCCTGCCACTGTGTCCCCTAGCATCTGCCCTTTTCCCTCCAGAACTATCCATGGCCAGTGACTAGCCAGCCATCTGGATGTTCACTGGGGCAGTGATTCTCTGCCCTCAGCTGGAGCCCAGGAGGCATGAAGGGCTGGCTCTGTGTTGTTCACCAGGTGCCTGTGCACAGGGCAGACACCTCCGTCCCAAAGTGGAGTGCTGTCTTGTCTTGCAGGGTGAACCCTCACCAGCACACTTTTACTGAGCAGGTGCGGCGTCTGGTGCATTGCGATGCCCACGGTGACCAAGGCTTCGAAGGGCTCGGGGTCTAGTGGGCTGGAGCAGTGAGCACGAACAGGATCCCGTGTGAGGAGTGCTTTATCAGAGGTATTTGCAGCCGCCCTGGGAGCACAGAGGAGGGACAGGAAATTCTGGGGAGGTGGGTGGGCAGGGAGTGTGGGCATTGTCAGGACGATGGAGGAACTGCTGTATTCTGATCATTTGTTTATGAATGTATCTGCTCCCCTGGGCCGACTGCCCCCACTATGATGTGATGCACTGCTGTTACTTGGGTATCCTGAGTCTCAGCAAAGGGCCTAGAGCCCAGTAGGTGCACAGACAATGTAAGTTGCATGACAATCCAGATGAATTTGTGCAGATAAACACCTGGCTCATTGATCTGCTCTTGTCTGGCAAATCCATGTGAAATGGCTCCAGATGTTATTTCCAAAGTTCTTTCCAGAACAATTGGAGGTGGTGAGACTCCCACCCTGAGGCCAAGCCCAGCCCCACCGTGGGGTTGACTCCCACCGGGGAACTGAGCTCAGCCGTCCCATCAGACTTGCCCCATCCAGAGAAGTGGCAACACGACAGAATCTTCCAGAAGCTCCCAAAGGGGAAGGAGGCCCCCAGGTCAAATTTCATCTGAGTAATTTCTGGTCGGTGGTGGTTATCCGATGGGAAGCAGCACTTCCCTGCCTCTAAATTCTGCTCCTCTGTTGCAATACAAAGCCTTTCTCAGCCGCCTCCACACTGACTTTACTCTTGGATTTTGCCTGAAATCCTTCCTGTTTTCTAACTCTGTGGCTGGGAAGAAGGCCTGGACCCCTCCCAGATGTTTCTCAACGGTCTGGGTTGTCAGGATTTGGGGTTTCTGCATGCCAGGGACGTCTGGGATGTGTTAGTTGATTGTGCTGGTGGATTTTGATTCTTAATACTCACTGAGTAATGTAGCCAAGCTCATAAATCCAAGTATTTGTTTTGCAGTAACTGGATTCCAGTAACTGGAATTTTATGTTAAGTTGTGGGGTTGTTTTCTGTCGGTTTATTCAGATGGATATAATGCTGCTCTCTGGGTGTGCAAGGTCTGCCTAGGTGTGGCAGGGGGACAAGGCCAAGTGGCAACTTCTGATTCCACATCCTCGAAGCCAGGGAAGAGGCAGTGCTGTGCTTCACGGAGCGCACGGGGGTATCGGCTACCCTGGGACACTAGCAGGCCTGAAGTGTTTAGAAATGTGAGGAGCGGCCGGGCGCGGTGGCTCACGCCTGTAATCCCAGCACTTTGGGAGGCTGAGGTGGGCGGATCACTAGGTCGAGAGATCGAGACCATCCTGGATAACATGGTGAAACCCCATCTCTACTAAAAAAAAATACAAAAAATTAGCGGACGTGGTGGCAGGCGCCTGTAGTCCCAGCTACTCGGGAGGCTGAGGCAGGAGAATGGCATGAACCCGGGAGGCAGAGCTTGCAGTGAGCCGAGATTGCGCCACTGCACTCCAGCCTGGGCAACAGAGTGAGACACTGTCTCAAAAAAAAAAAAAAAAGAAATGTGAGGAGCTCTTTTCCAGAGGATGGGGTCAAAGCCTGGCCTCTGCATGAGTCAGCCAGATGGCCCCTAACCTAGGGTGAGCATGGACAGGCAGGCTCCCCTATCACCCTCGCCCCTCCAACCAGCTCACTGTGGCTAGCATGGGTCTAGGAGGTGCCTACCGTGTCAGGTGCTGGCCACCCACACACAGGTGGACATCTGCCACCAGGCTGCTGGGCTAGTGAGGGACAAAGAAGTCCTGGACAGTCACACCCATGTGTGTGGGGGACTGGGGTTCTTGGGAGGGTGCTCTTGGTTTACATGGTGATGAGTGGCCCCACCACTGGGGTCTGCTCACACACAGAGTGAGGTGGGGGACTTGTTTCCTTCCAAACGTGTATTTGAAGTAGACAATTACTAAGAGGGTTTCCTGAGTTAGACTTAAGATGTTTTTGAGGGATTGGTACCATCTTCTCTCTTTCCTTTCATTTTGCAGTATTCTATATTATGATCCCTTTGAATATCTGATGGAGATGCAGAGACATTCTCCTTTGCACCTGTGCCTTGTGTTGGGGGGGATATCTTAAATGGGGGGCAGGTTGACAACAAGGTAAAGAGACAACAAGGTACGTCCTATACATAGATTATGTAAGTAATGTTAGGGATGGGAGCTGGCGCCCCGAGACGAAGCAGCAGGTGGGGCCCCAGCGGGTCTCACTGACTCTGGGCTTGATTCTCTGGACTGTGAAGTGGGCAGTAAGGCCTGGCTGGCCCTACTCACAGGCTGTTCGGAGGAACATGTGAGTCAAGGGACGTAAAAGGACTCTGTCAGCTCCTGAGTGCCTCATCAACATTAGTCAGTGCCGCAGCTGATTCAGTGTCCTATTTGTGAAGATTAAGTCCACCTTGATTGATTTCTGAGAGGCTCAAAAGTTAAACCTGTGATCTCCAGAGCCAGGCTGATGTGAGTTCAGACCTCAGCTCCACTGCCTCTCTGTGCTTCAGTTTCCTGGTCTGCCACATGAGGACAATAACTGAAACTCATCAAGGGGTTGTGTGAGGATCAGATTCATATCTGAGCACGTGAATCATGCCCATACGATAAGAATCCCTTGAGGGAGATAATGATTTATTTATTTATTTATTTATTTATTTACTTACTTACTTACTTATTTATATTCTTTCTTGTAGAGATGGGGGTCTTACTGTTGCCCAGGCTGTTTTCCAACTCACAACCTCAAATAAGCCTGCCAACTTCGCCTCCCAAAGTGCTGGGAATTCAGGCGTCGGCCGCTGTGCCTGGCCCCAACGATAATTTTTCGAGAAAAGAAAATCATTACATGGAAAGAATGAGAGAGAAAGAGTAAAACTGAATATCTGGGGATGAAAACTTCAAGAGTTTTTAGGGGCTGTTGTCTTGAAGTGTGGTTCAGTGTTCTTGGGCAGATCTGGCGTGGGGAGGTGAGGATCTGTGAAGAGAGTGAGAACAGCAAATAGATAAGAGCATGGAGATGGCCGCCCTCTGACATCAGCGGAGGGACCATGCAGCGACATCGAATCCTACCTGTGCCACACGGGCACACAGAGACGGCTGCTCTGGCTCAAATGGGAGCATCTTGAGCCTTATCCCCATTCCTGAGTTCATGTTCAACAGAGGATGGTCTGGAGGGTTTAACTTCCCTTTTAGGAGGCACCTGGCTGAGGAAATGGTGCTGTGGGAGGCAGTCTGGGTGCAGCCAAGAGTCTTGGGGTCTCCGCAACCCCAGTCGACCTGCCACAAAGGCCTGTGCAAATACTGGAGTTTGTGAGAGTGACTATCTTGGTTGACTGATTCTTGATTGATTGATTATTGATTGTTGACTGATTCTTGATTGATTGATTATTGATTGGTTGATGCCCTCAACAATTAATTTTATAGCGCCTTTTGGGTGCTGGCCTCCCTGAGGCTGTTTGACCCAGCTCCCTGTCACCTTCTCACCCATTTGCTGCTATTTTTCTTCTTGTCTCTTCAGACTTTTCTTGACCCCTGATACAGAAATGAGTGTGGAACCCTCCCTCTGCCTTTAGGCTCCCTCTGCACCTTCCTGGAGTTACTTTCCTGTACCTCATGTCATCCTGATTGAATCTACGGTTCCTGTTGATTTTCCTTTCCTCTTGCACTGCAGTGTACATTCATGAATGTTTTCTGTGTTCCCAATTGTATCCAGGCCCAGATCAGTTTCTGCCCTGTTGTAGGTTTCCAGGACATATTTATAGGGTTACAAAATGTTTCCGCTCTGGGTATTAATGAATACCGGTGGAACTAATGAGGGAATAAAAGGCAGAAGTATTTAGTTTGGTGAGTATTAACTTGTGGTTAACTTTGCATCTTTACAAACATCTGGTTTGTTGGAGGTGGTGAAGATCCCTGCAGGTGAGCTCTTCCCCTTCCCTTTCCCGATGAGACTTATCTGAGGCTTGCCCTGTGGGTGGCTTTTGCGGGTAAAGATTGGTAATGACACCTTTCCTCTAGGTTTCTTTTGTCAAGCATGGGGCTGCAGGATGCTGTGGCTGGTAGCCCTGGTAAGATGAGTGTGATTTGAAACGGGGCTTGTGGAGACCATCCAGGAAAACAGCACAGCAGGGTTTCTATTGCAAGGTTGGACATTCTTGTCGTCAGTCAACATTGGCCAGGCTCCAGTAGGACCATAGAATTGGCACACCCCATGACACTGTGAAGGAAAAAGAGCCTGTGTAAGTACACCAGGCTGAACTGGGATACAATACATGAGCTAGATTTTTGTTTGTTTGTTTGTTTTTGAGATGGAGTTTTGCTCTTGTTGCCCAGGCTAGAGTGCAATGCTGTGGTCTCGGCTCACTGCAACCTCCGCCTCCCAGGTTCAAGTGATTCTCCTGCCTCAGCTTCCCAAGTAGCTGGGATTACAGGTGCCCACCACCACACCCGGCTAATTTTTGCAGTTTTAGTAGAGGTGGGGTCTCACCATGTTGGCCAGGCTGGTCTTGAACTCCTGACCTCAGATGATCCACCCACCTCGGCCTCCTAAAGTGCTGGGATTATAGCCGTGAGCCACTGCACCTGACCCACATGAGCTAGATTTTTATTTGTGTGTGTTTGTGTATCTTCACAGGAAATCATTTTAGCCATTGCTCTTGTCAGTGTAGTAGGAGGAGGATGGACCTGGCCCATCTCCTTAGGTGCTGCCGCATGTGTAGATGGGGCATTCGCAGGGTAGGGGATGCTGTTTACTGAGTTGGAGCCAGGAGCCGGGCACAGTCACTGTGGGTGTAGATGGGGTAGAGGCAGGATGTGGGGATGCTGCAGCTCACTGAGTTGAGATGGGGTCCTGATAGTCACTGCAGGTGTAGATAAGGCGGAGGCAGGATGGGAAGATGCTGCTCACTGAGTTGAGATGGGGTCCTGGCAGTCACTGCAAGTTTAGACGGGACAGAGGTAGGATGTGAGGACTCTGCTCACTGAGTTGAGATGGGGTCCTGGCAGTCACTGCAAGTGTAGATGGGAGCCTGGCAGAGTCAGGGATGGGCTGCTCCACAGGAAGCTGTGGCCCTGGACAGTTGCACCCTATTTCTGTTCCTCAGTGCCGTGATCTTTACAATTTGTACATTAGAGTAGTTAATCTCTAGGATTTTCTCTTTCTTAATAGACTATATAGAGACCACTCCACAAATAGACAATTTCATAGTGTTCTCTAGTAATAATTCACATATGTCATACACTTTTGCATTTTGATCCCTTTGTGTACATGCTACCTGGAGACAACAAGGTATTCCCTTTACATAGATTATGTAAGTAATCATGCATCACAGTGATGTGACGTTTTGGTAGAGGTGTTCTTTCTTTGGCTTATTTCTGGGGAAGCAGTAGAGCATGGTGGAGCTGAGGTGGATGGTGGAGACAGCCTGCCAGCATTCCTGCTCTGCCTCTTTCTGCTTAGAGTCATTGTGAGGAATAGCAGGGTAAATACACATGAAACACAAACACTGAGGAGCTCCAGAAAGTGTTCAATGGTGTCAGTAATGACGATGATGATGATGATGTTGTTAGTGATGGTGATGAGGGTGACAATGGTATGCCGATAATGATGTTGTAATTGATGGTGATGACGGTAACGATGATGGTGATGGTGGATGGTGGCGTAATTGATGATGATGGTATATTAGTGATGATGGTGTTGATGGGGATGGTGATGATGATGGTATGATGTTGGTGAAGATGGTGATGGTGAAGATGATCATGATGGTGATGGTGAGTGGTGATGGTGTAATTGATGGAGATGATGATGGTGATGGTGTGGTTGATGGTGACAGCGGCACTAGTGATTATGTAGACATGATGATGGTGATGGTGATGATGTTGATGAATGGTGACAATGATGGTGATGATGATGGTGATGACAGTAATGATAGTGCTGTGACTGGTGATGGTGATAGTGGTAGTGTAGTTGAGGGTGATAGTAACAATGGCAATGGTAACGATTGTGATGATGATGCTGATCATAATGATACTGATGGTGATGATAGATGGAGAAGGGTTAGGGGCATATTCTGTGATGCAGGCCAGTATTTCTACCATTCCTTTTCTGGCTCATCCTTGGACTTTCAGGTCCCTGACTTTCACATTTTAACCTCCTATTTACATGCAAATTTCATGTGTGGTTAAGTTGAAAGAAAACATTTCATGTTTTAAAAACTGTTATGTTAACATGTAAGGGCCCTGTTATCTCTACTCTTGGAACTTTAAGTAAGGGAAAGAAAAGATAGAAATGACATTGAGCAATGGGGTTAAGTGTCCAGTTGTGGTTTTTCTTACACTGCTCAAAACCTTGCTGGTGTGCTCATACCATCAGTTAGGACTCTGAGGCAATCCGTTCTCACTACATGTCACTGAGTTCCCTTGGGTGGCCTAACATGGTCCAGTTGCCACTGATATTTCAAACTGGTTGTATTTCACAGAGGACAGAGGAAGGCTCTGTTATGGGTGAGTCTCGGCATTCTGGAGTTGAGTAGATTCGGCCCCAAAAGTTACAAGTTTTGTGGGACTTGGTCCCTGGAAGAAGGAAGATCCAGGGAGGATCCAGGGTCAGGCCACGCATAAATGCTCCCCATTTGAGAGATGGTTTTCTGGGATCTAATAGTGGAATCAGCGAGACTATCATGGAATTAGACAGGATGGCACAGAATAAAGAAGCGCTGCAACAAGAGAGACAGCTGTAGGGAAGGCCTAAAGGAGATGAGAGTTGAGAAAGGAAGCAAGGAGAAAGGAGAAAAGAAGCAAGGAGAAAGCTGAGAAAGGAGAAAAGAAGCAAGGAGAAAGCTGAGAAAGGAGACCAGAGGGAAAATGGGATGAAGGGAGTTTTGTAAGAAAGATTTGGTAATGGGTTATTCCACACGGTTAACCCAACATTATTAAGCACCTGCTAGGAGAGAAAGATGAGAGTTTTGTGTCCTGTCTTTGAGTCTGACAGAGTCAGCAATACACTAAGTGATTACAGAAAAAAGTTTGGAGATAGACGGGCAGGTCGGTAGGTGTGTGTTTTTTGCTTTGGGCCAGATGCAGTATTAGGACTCCAGGAGAACATGGTAGTTATTTAAAACTAACAAGGCAACAATGGGATCATGGGGTCGAGCAGTGAATGTGACTGCCTTGTCTGGCGGTCCCCCGCTGTGGGTCAGTCACTCCCCTCCTGCCTTGTGGAGCCTGTTACTGGGACACAGAGAGGCTGGCAAACTTGACAATTGATGCTAGGAGAAGCAGAGGGTGACTCACAGGCTTGTTTATAACTTGGTCAATATGTGTCAAGTGTATAAAAGATTCTGACAACCCTGTAAGACAGTGGCCTGGATTCCCAAGGCTCGTGGAGATGTGAAGAATAGCAGTTCCAAGACAACATATAAAAATGTTGGGCGTTTGCAAGCCAGACAGCTCTGTGCTGTAACTGCTGTAGCGGGAGTCAGGATTCCTAAACATGAGTCTGGAAACCTCGTCTGACAAGGGAACTGATGTGTGGTTTGCAGACTGTCAGCTGTGGAGCTGAGTGTTCAGGCAAAGCCATGAGAAGGGGCCTGCCACACACCAGCTCAGATGCCGGAGGGTAAGCTGGGCTGGAGGAGGGACAGGCTCCTTACAGGAAAATGCTTTTGGTGGCGCCTACTTGCATGGAATGTCATTGACTCTCACTTGAGATATTTCAGCTTTTCAGTTTTGCAAGTTGATGGATGAAAAGTGATGTCTCCTTTTTATTATGTTTTTCATTCATCTGGTGATTACATGAGGTTGAACATCTAAAAAGATACAGAAAAGCTGCCTGCAGCATTTCTGTTTACTTAGCAAAGCAGCCTTTCAAATCCTTTGCTCATTGCTTATTTAATAATTAGATTATTTTAGGGCGTGGTGAGGTGGCTTATGCTTGTAATCCCAGCATTTTGGGACGCCGAGGCAGGAGAATCGATTGAAACCGGGAGTTCGAGACCAGCCTAGGCATCAAAACAAGACCCCATTTCTACAAAAAATTTAAAAATCGGCCTGCACAGTGGCACGCGCCAGTGGTCCCAGCTACTCTAGAGGCTGAGGCAGGAGGATTGCTTGCACCTGGAAATTTGAGGCTGCAGTGAGCTGTGATCATGCCACTGCACTCCAGCCTGGGTGACAGAGTGAGACCTCATCTCTAAAAAGAAAAAAAATAAATAAATAACATTTTGAAAATTAATAAATTTAAAAATCATTTTTTTAAATTTCTAAGACTTCACTATATTATGAATACTAAATCTTATCTGTGATATTAGGCAGAACTTTTGCCAATTTCTGATGACATTTGTCCTCAGAAAAGGTCAGTTTCTTATCTTTCCACTTTGTGCATTGCAAACATTCCAGTCAGTTGCTTGTCTAAGTTTGTTTGTGGCCTGTTTGTCACACAAAAGTTGTAATGTTTGGTTTGTTCACATCTACTCATCTTTTCATTTAGTTCATACTCTTGTTCCTTGTTTTAGAATGCCTGCCCTTCTCCAAGGTCACAAAGATGTTCTCTGATATTTATTCTAATATTCATTTCAGCTTTTCCAATTCCGAATCAGTTCCATGATTGATGCATCTAAAATTCATGGTATTTCTGTTATTATTATGATGATGTTTTTCATGGAGTAACCAGTGTTCCCAGTTTTATTGTCTGGCTCCTCCTTTCTTTCTGAGTTGTGATGTGTCTCTCCAGTGTCATTTTCTCTCCTATGGATGAGGACACCGCATATGTCCGTCTGTCACAAAGTTTATTTCATACAATACAGAGCGCTGTATATCTGTTAGTCTTGCCTTTTATAAGAACTCTCACATGTGAAATAGTTTAAGATCATAATTTTTCAATAGCTACCTAATATTTTGTTTGTATATATATGTTATTTTATCTTTTTATTGCTTAGGTAAACTTTTCTTTTCATGGCAGAGAGGAATCTTGGCTATCACCCTGTTCTACTCCTAATTACAGAAGGGGAAATGGGTGCCAGAGGGGACATGACTGGCATGGATCCTTGGAGAGGGGCTGGAGTGAGCATGTGAGTTCAGACTCCTGAGGTCCCTGGACACCTGCTCCTGGTCCTGGTGTGTAGCTCATGGTGGATGTTTGCTTTAGTGGGCTCATGCATGTGGAGCCCCAGTTTTTGCACCAGGCACAGAAGAGCCTTTGCACACCAGCTCACTGGCTGTTCCAGTCCAGCTCTGGGAGGTGGGCTCTGCCCACGTAGAGCTGGGCTGGCAGCTGGTGTCACTGCTTAACCTGCTCTGTCACCCAGGGCAGGCAGCTTCTGCTCTGTGCTGCAGTTTGCTATTCGTACAACGGAGTGAGAATGTGCCTTTCTCCCTGGTCCCCATGGGAACAGGTGGAACAAGGCGTCTAAAGTACATTTGAGCTTCGTGGAAGGCACCGTAGCAGCCAATAACGGGGCTGCATGGGTGGAGCCTCTCCCAGCCAGCAGGGCATGTGTCTTCTGCAGGGGGAGGTGCGGCGGCCGGCGGGCTCCGGGCAGTGTGCCTGGGCCCCGGTTCTGCAGCCCGAGTTCTACAGGTTCTTCCTGTGGGTCCAGCTCCATGCTCAGAGGGGGAGGTTCCAGAGGCTGAGGCATTTTCCTTCTCTTGCTTCGTTCACAGGAGTGGGAAGGTCTGCGCCAGAAGCCCCTGGGAGAATTCACTTACCTTTCTGTTGGTCAAAATTGGGTCCTTACCCCATTCTGAGAGCCTCAGGCAAGGAGAATGAACAGGGTTGCCCTCGGGCTGCGGGTCTCGGGCACCCACTGCTAGGGTCCTAGAAGACCCTAAAGGGCTCCTGTCAGTGTGGTTTGTATTCATCACGATTTACCCTATTAGAAATGGGAAACTGATGAGTATTTAAAATATTTAAGCCAGTTAAAAACAATGGTAATGAACCAATTATATGTTAAAATGAACATATGCTTAATAAAAAATAACTGTATGTTTCAAAACAACAAAATGAGAGGAGGGGCATTTTTTTTTGTGATTCTGTTACGCAGCCTTAATCAAGAGGCTGGTTCCCCCTGCGTGCAGTCTTCTGCAATGTTTGGTTTGAAGCATTGAAAACAATCTAGCACCATAAACATATCTACTTGGAAAAGGAAGCATTTTAATAGGCTTTTCAGGCCATTGTAGATAATCCATTTTGATTCTACACCAGAACTCAAGTGACAGTTGCTTGAAGTTCAATTTCACTGTGGAATCTGAAATTGTATCAGTAGAGTTTTTCCTACTCTGTTTTATTAAAATCCACTGGCCTGTCTTGCACACCAAGTGTATCTTTTACCCGGTGTGGAACACCATGCACTGGACATTTGGAAATTATTGGTTCACTGACAATTTCGCAGAACTTCTAATTGTTGACATATTTGTTATACAATCTCAGGAAAATCCCCACATTTGTTAATATTATTGTTGATTTTAACAGAAATATCCTAGGAGTTGTTAGGCCCTGGTGACGGGTACAAGTCTTTTTTTTTTTTTTAAGACAGGGTCTTACTCTGTCACCCAGGGCATGATCTCGGCTCACTGCTACCTCTGCCTCCTGGGTTCAGGAGATTCATGTGCCTCAGCCTCCCAAGTAGCTGGGATTACAGACATGCATCATCATGCCCAGCTAATTTTTTGTATTTTTAGTAGAGATGGGGTTTGACTATGTTGGCCAGGCTAGTCTCAAACTCCTGACCTCAAGTGATCTGCCCACCTCAGCCTCCCAAAGTGTTGAGATTACACGCGTGAGCCACCACATCTGGCCTGGGTACTAGTCTTCTAAAATTCTAATTTTCACTTGAAATCTCAAATTTTGACATTGGTTTATGATGACAGACTCACTTCATTTTTGAGAAAATGACAAGCACTTGAGTCTGAATAACCACATTTTGTCTGCTAGGAGTTCTTTCAAATAAAAATGACATTCCCTGAGAAGGTGGCTGGTTTAGCTGCCAGCTCACACAAGTGCTATTCCAAAAAGGAGGCAGGTCTGCGTGGCTGAGGGTCAAAGTGACCTGTGGCCTCTTCTGGGCCTGTGTGCTTCAGAGATGGATTTTGGTGTGAAGTTCTTCTGCTGTTTTGGAGCCTCCCTTGTGGCCAGCACCTTCACAGCCCCAAATCCCTAAGTGGTGATCAGGTAATGAGGTCTCCACAGCGTGTGGGCCTGCTGGCTATGGGCTTCTGAAAGCAGACCTGGAACAGGTCAGGATTGGGACACAGTTGTCCAGCACATGAATCCTCAGTCTCATCCACAAACCCCAGTCTCACATTAGTAAAACAGGTGAAGATAGGTAGCTTCTTTCCAGGGTGTGGTGGAAATTTGGTAATACCCATGCAGTGCAAGCTTTTAGGTGCTGAGTGTATCAGTTGCCTGTCACTCCTGTTAGCGCTGCTATTGTGAGACCCTGGTCATGCACCACAGAGACGCTGTCGCTTGATGAGCTTGCAGCCCATCGGGAGAGATGGACACAGGGAGATCATCATGATGTGACAAGCCATGATGACCTGCCATGATGGGTCAGTGGCACAGAAGGGTGTGAATTCAGGAATGGAGGCAGCTGAGCTGGGCCCAGGAGGTGGGTGCAGGATGGCGTGAATGAGGAGCTGAGGTTGGTATGGGCAGGGTTAGGGCAGGCAGGGAGCTGTCTCCTGTGGGTGGCAGGATAGGAAGCTGGGCCTGGGCACTGTTAGATTCATATTTTGTAATATGTCAGAAAGGCAGGGAGAGTATGGGTGGATGAAAACACTGAATTTGATGCGCAGACGGGCTGGAGTCCCACCTTCATGGACCACGGCTGCCCCCTTGGCTGAGTCACCCTTACAGTTTCTCCCTGAGAGGTGCTTATGAGGAGCAAGTGCAGTAACATACGGGAAAGTATCTCGTATACTGCCTGGTGCGGTGCTGACCAGAGCTGGGCCACAGATAGATTGACGGTGGACTTGCTACTCTGAGGATTACCCATGCTGCTGGCAATCGAATGTGAAGTCCTAGTCCAAACATATGTAAAACTTTGAGGGTCACTTTCTACGTACCAGAAACAATGGTCCTGCCTCTCAGGATTGTAGTCTTGGCTCATGGGCAGTTTATATGATTTCACTATGATAATTGAATTTAATGATTTTGTCCTACGGTGCCGATGGCTGTCTGGTGGCCGAGTAGGCCACCCACCATGGATGTATCATACCAGTGCCACCCTTGCACTGACCAGGGCCATTTTTTTGTGTTGAGTTGGAATGTTGCATGACAAATGATTCCCAAAGTTAGTACCTTAGCATAACAGTAAGCATCTGTTATCTCCCACTGTGTCAATGATCAGAAATTTGGGACATAGGTGACTGAGCAGTTCTGGCTCAGGGTCTCTGGAGAGGCTGCACCATCTGAAGGCTTGGTTGGGGTTGGAGACCAGCTTCCGAGGTGGTGCACTTCTGTGGCTGGGAAGCTGGGGCCAGCTGTTGGTGGGAAGCCTCAGCTCCTCTCCATGGGGGCCTCTCCATAGGGCTGCTTGAGTGTCCTCACAACATGGCGTCTGGCTGTCCTCAGAATGAGTGATCCTGGAGACCAGGACAGAAGCCATGATGCCTTTTAGCCACAAAAGTCACACACCGTCCCCTCTGCCAGGTTGCACTGTCACACAGCCCAGCTGATTCACTGTGGGAGGGGGCTATACACCGACATGGGGGCCAAGAGATGAGGTCACCCAGGCCATCTGGAAGGCTAACCGCTGCATGATGTCGTGGTCTTGTGACATGCTGCTAAACGTGTGTGGGCAGAATTCTTTGCCTGACTCTCACTCAGCCAGAGGCCAGAGGCCTGCCCACTGCCCTTCTCCTTATCTCAGTCCTTTGTGCTGGCCTCTGCCAGGGACGGTTTCTGTCTGAACTTTTAATCTTGTGTGGAAGCCCCTTGTTTCCCAATGGCAAGTCTCTCTTGATTTGAAAATCACTGATCACCTTTGTGTGTTTTGCCCATTAGAAGGTGTAGGATAAATACATGACTTTGTGAATAATCTTACAAACCTCAAGGTATAGAACGACAATTCAGCAATTCAAAAACATAGATCATACAAAGATAACAACCTAGCTGTAACTACTGGAGTTCTAATAATTGCCATGCATGGGCAAGTGACCTTATCTGTTTCATCCTCATTCAACCCTACACAAACCTTTTTGACTTTGATACGTCATTGAAAACAGAGTGCAGGAGGGGGAGTCACAGGGTGTCGACACGCAGAGCTGGGATGTGGGGCCCCTCTCCCTGACTTCTGAGGCCTTGGTCTTCAGGTCCCACACACTTCTGCATGTGGACATTGCTTTCTAGTTTCAAAACAGGGTCCCTTGAAGGATTCCATTTGACCCATGATAGCTCCGTGGGAGGAAACAAAGACCCAGCTAGAGGGGCAGAGCCTGGATAGGAGGCTTTGGTCACTGTTCCCCAACCCAAGTCTCTTTCCTTTCTCCCACAGCTGTCCCTGTGAGCTGGCAAACTTGGGGGAAGGGAGGGCATGTACCCGACACTCCCTTGGAGCTGGCACAGGAGGCTGTGTTGGGATTATTAGGTGTTGCTGGTTCATTTCTCTTTCCCTGTCCTGCAAGGCCTGACTGCAGCATGCTCATGGTGCTCGTGGGGAGGTTTATGCCTCATCATCACAGCTGCAGCCTCTGGGCAGAAGGGCCTGTGAAATCCACATTAGTTCCAGCTCCGCATTGCATTGTTAGGGCCTCCAAAGGGACACAGGACTCGAAGGGACACAGGACTCGAAGGGACACAGGACTTGCTCCGTTCTCACAGTGGCCCCTCTGGAAGGATTCTCCTATAGGAATTTAGACATGAATTTATTCTGACAGTCAGTTCTCAGGTTGGCAGGAAGTGGAAGCACTTCCAAAATCCAGATGCATGACTTTCTCACAAATTTAAAGGCTCCAATCCGGTCTTTCATGGACACTTTAAATTCTGATTCTTAAGGGGCATTTTCCGGTTTCTCTTCTTTTTTCAGGGATCAGTCATAATTTCTGGGCATACATGAATGCTTTCTGCTGCTGAAATTCACTATTCTTCTTTAGGGATCCAGTTTGGCTGGACGTACATACCCCTTGGAAAACCAATCTGCTCGTGACCCTGCTCCCAAGACATTCCTACCTGAGCCACCTGAGCTGTTGCTAACAGACAACAGTTGTAACTCTGCTCTTGCACACCACGTCCTCACTGCCTTCTGTCCACACTGCCGTGTGTCATATGTAAAAATCTCCCTCGTGCCAGAGAGAGGCCACCTATGGGATCTTCAAGCCAGAGATTTTGAAGGATTGAGAGGGTTTGAAGATGTAAGAATTCTTGCTAGAGAGACTGCTCGACACACATTCTTTCTCTCTTTTTTTTTCCAGCCTGCAAGTATTCCTGCCACAAGAAATGTGAAGCCAAGGTAAGCATTCCATTGCTTTCCCGTGGGACTTTTTAAAGCTGACTTGGCCTTCATTGAATGATATGTGTGGGGGGGGCCTCTTTGGACTGCAGCCACGGAAAGAAAACTCTTTAGGAAAGCCAGGGCTGGGATACGGTGTATACCTTTCATCTCAAGGATAAACCAAAGAGCTTTGAAATCCACGATTTTAATTATGGAAAATAATTCTTAAGAATTTGATTTCAGATAAGAATTCAACAGTTGTCCCCTGGCCACATCAACGGCTCCTTCTCAGTGGCGCACGGTCCCTGGTTTCTCACTGCCTTGTCATACTGCCTCTCAGCGGAGAGAGGGCAGGAGCAGGGATATCCAGGGCATTCCCCTGGCCTGGGGACTTTTCTGCTTCATTTTGGAGATAGTTGTGCATAGATGGATTGGGGTTTTCAGCTGCCACGGAAACCTGGGAACCCTGGAGTAAGGTTTAGTGATGTTCACTGAGGTTTGTGAGTCTCTGGAGAGGTTAAATTGCCCGAAGGCCCCTATGACCAAAGGAGGCCTGGCTATGTCCTGTTGGGCTTAGGGTTTTGGTGAGTGGGGAAGTGAGGTGGCCTGGAAGTGCCATGTGGGAAGTGACAGACACCCCAAGGAAGAAGCACATGGTTTTCTACCTTGTCTTGGTGCTCACACCTTCAGATCTCCTGGGGATGGTGGCTGTACTTACAGAATCCCCAGGTATGATTTGGGTTTGCAGTCAGGGTGTCAGCAGTGTTTTGCCCTATCTACTGTTTGGCCCTGCCTATGGGGGCTCCGTAGGTGTCCTGACAGGTTGTCTCCATGGCTGTAGGTCCAGGGAAGAGGAGTTTTAGAGTCTTGGGATTTTGCTACTGTTACAGACCTCATGGGTCAGCTGTTTTGATCATTTCCAGCCCTGCCTTGGGCTCCGAGTGGAAGGCTGTGCTGGAAGCTGACTTCACGTTACCATGAACTCACTGCGTGTGGGTCTGCTTTCCATGTGAGGACTAGGGGGGTTGGTTTCCCCGACACTCCCGATCTCAGGCATACACAAACACACACATGCATAAATACGCACATGTGTGTGCACATAAATACACATGCACACAAACACATTTGTGCTCACACGCACACATGCATATGTGTGCACACAAATACACACACACACACAAAGTTGGAAGAACTAGACTAGTATAGCTCTATTTCTTTTCTCCCAAGAGACTTTTTAAGTTTTCATTATGGAGAATGCTGAGCACATGCAGGAGCAGAGAGGATGGCACAGGGCCTTGCTGCCCGCTTCCTGAACCCCAGACCAGCAGCCCCTGTGACCTGGCCACACCTCCTTGCTGGCTGTCTCCTCCAGATGTCACGTGGGGTGCACTTCTCAGGACTCCTGGGGGCTGTGTGGAGTGCTTCTCCTCTTGCTTTCCACCCTGCTCTGGAGAGGGCTTCCCCTTTTCCAGAGGAGTAGGCGTTTCTTGTTCACACACTCTTAGGTGTAGCTGATTTCTGACCATGGTTTATTTGAGGTTTTTTGTCCACAGATAGGCTCCTTTCCTGGGGTGCTGTGCACCTTCAGTGGTGTGGGAGCAGTGCTTCTGAATGCAGTGGTGAGTGGAAAGATTGTACCTTTGGGGGAGCATTTCAGACTTGGAGAGCTTCCCCCTCCTCTAGGAGGACTGGGATGTGTTGTCCCTTAACCCTGTTGTGTGGTGCCTTTGTCCTCATTGCTTGCATCTCGGGTCAGCTGCAGAGTAGGAGGAGGGGGTGGGCTGCTTTTCCTGACTCTGTTGTGGGCCCAGCCACCTCTGAGCTGCAGCCGCAGAGATGAGCCTGCTGTTGTTCCTTCCATTTCTTAAATGAAGCCTGTCGCCGGCTGCTTAAGGGATTGAATTCTTTGGTTCAAAGTGTATTCCAAAATCCTTAACTATCACTGAATATGGAATTTCTAACGGCAACCATTGGCAGTTTGCTGAGGGATGGATAAGCTCCTATTCCTATCAGATCACAGTGCGGGGAAATATATCCATGTTCATTTTTTTTTATAATACAGCTTTGAACCGCAGGGGAGAAAGCCACTGGCAATAACAAAGCACCTTCTCATTCCAAAAATATAATGCCATCGTTGTTGGGGATATGAGGGCCATAACTCCCCAGCTGCTCCTGCAGGGTACTCGGCTAAGGGAGCGGCTCGGTCTTCCAGGAACTGAATATGGCTGTGGCTTCTCCCACATTATTGCACTCGGCTTTTGAGTCCTTGATTACTGTGTTTACATATATCGCCCAGTGGGCTCCTTAGATGCTGCACTCAGATTGCTCAGGCAAGTATGAAGCCTTGGTTCAGCTAATAGGCTTTGTCTGGCATCAGACCCGAGACTGGGTGGTAGTGTGTGCTGTGTTAAACCCCCTCGATGGTGTTCCCCTCTGTGTGGGAGCACTTGCGCCTGTGTCTACAGGCTCCGCACATGCCCTGGAGCATGTGGCTGGTGTGTGGTGGTGCTAAAGGCCACAGCTGTTGATCTGCTGCTGTCAGTGACATTGTCACAGGCTCCTCCTGTCCAGGCCCTCAGAGCCCCTTCTGTGGCACTGACGATGTGGAGGAACCATCCTGCAGAAATGGGGACCGAGACAGCAGCTGGGGGATCAGGCAGGGAGGCAGAGCTATTGTTGTGACATTTTGAGAAGCCCCAAAAGACTGCTGTCACTCTCTTCTTGAGCCATTGGACAGTATGTCCTCTCAGGCCAGGCCATGCAGCTCAGTGGGTAGATGGAGGCAGAGACCTGGACTTGGATCCCAGTGGGGCTTTTTGTCTCCCAAAGCCTTTCTAGTTCCCCTTGCTATGGTCTTGATGTTTGTGTCTCCCCCAGATTCCTGTGTTGAAACCTGATCCCCAAGGTGATGGTAGCTGGAAATGGAGGCCTTTGGGGAGATGATTAGGTCGTGAGGGTGGAGTGTCTATGAATGGGATTAGTGCCTTTATAAAAGGTACCCCAGAGAGATCCCTTACCTCTTCTGCTATGTGCATACATGGCAAGAAGGCATCCTCTATGAACCCTGAAAAGGGCCCACATCAGACACTGAATCTGCTGGTGCCTTGATCTTGTACTTCCCAACCCTAGAACCTTGGGAAGTATATTTCTGTTGTTTATAAGCCTTCCAATATTTTGTTTTAGCAGCCCACGTGGACTTAGATAGGTCCTGACCCTCACTTTCTTCTTGCATAAAAAAAGTGAATAATAGTTTTCTATAATAAACAGAAAAATAACTTTCTCTTAGCTGTTGGTTATGATAATACTTACTTAAGTTTCAGGGAAGTCAAATAATGTATGTACAATCACTTGAAAGTTTGGGATTTCAACTATTTTGCTTCCTGGAATGCAGTGCTTATTCATGTGAGCCACATGAGCTGTGTGGGCATCATGACTTGCTTTTTTCCTGGCTGTCACTTGACTTACCGGCAAGAGTGAAAAAAGAAGTACGAGAAATGAAGCAGTTGTAGGAAAGCAGATGTTGGGGAGGGGAGAAGAGGGAGGAAAGGGTGGCAGGTGGTGCCCCACTAAAGGAAATGAAAGGGAGGTTCTGTGGAGCTTAGGCAAGCAGATGGAGGCACGGGAATCCTATCCTTGAAACCTGCAGCCTGGCATCATGGTGAGATGCCTCTTCCGCCTCTGCCCACTTGCAGACACATTTGCTCCTTAGAGTTGCACTTTGTGTAGGGTATTGAGTATCATCTTGAATCATCAGAGGAGAATGTGTAGGGCATTGA
The DNA here is from genome assembly GCF_028885625.2 of Pongo pygmaeus. NCBI lineage: Eukaryota > Metazoa > Chordata > Mammalia > Primates > Hominidae > Pongo > Pongo pygmaeus. Next base: position 25,313,540 of record NC_072392.2, on the reverse strand, counting down.
GTATCATCTTGAATCATCAGAGGAGAAATAGACCAGCAGGTAATTTTTTGGTAAACTTAAGACCCCATGTAGGGACCACATGCAGGAGTTAGTGAGGGGAACATGTGCAGGAGTAATGTTGGGGAGACGCCCTGCAGAGGGTCCCGATGCACAGCTCCCCCTTTAATCCAGGAAAAACACAGAACCTCCTGCCCCCTGGGCTCCAATGCTCTCAGACCCCCTGGCTCATCCTCAGCCTTTGCAGCCTGGCTGTGAAGGTCCAGCTTGCTGTTTCTCTCTCTGCACGTGCCTCGGTTTGCACCCTTCTTGGATATAAAATACAGGAGTGCTGGTGTTGCCTCCTTGCTGAGTCTGTAGAAGGAGAATGCAGCAAGAGGAGAGAGGTCCCAGGCTCTGTCCAGCCTCTTGGCTCCTGCAGGTGGCCTCAGCGTCTTCTTCCACTGTCCCGGTGCTCCATCTGGGCAGTTGCCAAGCCAGGAGCCTTTCCCCTCTCTCCAGCTGGCTGCTTGAGGGAGAGAACTTTGTGATAGGCTTGCTGCTCTTTTTAAGCTGAGGCTACAGGAGGTCCTGGGGAAGTCAGCGGAACCTCCTGCTGCCCTCATTGCCTGCTGCCCTGGGGGCCTTTGCTGGGCTCTCCTATCAGGGATCCCCATGTCCTGGCTGCGGCTGATGCAGGAGCTTTGTCACTTCCACCAGACAGGCCCAGGGCAAAGACTTGGTCCTCTGCCATGGAAAACACGGGACCTAGAGTTTATGGCTTCTTCAGAAACTGTCCCTAGACATTCATCCTGGGCGTCAACAGACGCTCAGTGGCCTAACTGATAAGTTTCAACCACTAACTTCTGTCTGGCAGTTAACTTTCATCTTCAGATCACTCCTTTTCTCTGCATGCTAGAGCCGCAGCTGCCGTGCAGTAGGATACGGGCCTGCTGGGTCCCAGGGATTGACCTGTCCAGCCCCCTCTGAAAAACCTCAAGACCCCAGGGAGGTGAAACAACTTACCTATTGTCACCTAGCTTCTGAGGCCCAGAATTCATGGGTGTTGCATTTCAAAGCTCTGATTTTTGCTGTTCCATGTGTTCTTTTTGGTGCTTTGCCATCTTCATGTATCAGAAATGGAGCTGAGGTTTGTGTGGGTGACTTTAGCCCACCTTGCTCGTATGCCTACAAAACCTACTATGCCTCTTGTGAACTCCAGCTCCAGGGCCAACTTCTCTAAAACACAAGATGAGCGTCTCTCCCGCTTGGCTTGGGGCTCACTCCTCCTGGGCTGCATTTCTATTTCTCTTTCATGAAATGATGCCTGAGAATTCTCTGACTCCCGCATGGCTCAGGGCTCTTCTTCCCCGTGAAGGCTCTGCTCATACATCCGTGGCATCTTGTCCGAGACTCCCAGTCCTCCCACGAGACAGTGAGCAGGGGCAGTATCTCTCCCCAATTCCCATAGCTCTTTGCAACCCTGCAGGGGCCTCAGCTGTCGCAGCTGTGTGTTTCTGTTTTGGACCTTCTCACCCGTGCACAAGGAGGGAGGCTGTGGGAGCTGCTGTTTTGCTGACCCTGAGCTCTCGGTTACTGCATTCTCTGAGCCTGTCTCATCTTCCATGTCCAGACCTTACCCTGTCTATGGCCCCAGAGCCTCCACTCTCCAGCATCCCACCAGCCAGCTCTGCTCTGCTTAGGGCAGGGGCCTGTCTTTCCTGCCAGGACACAGGGCACGGAGGCTGCAGACTCTCGTCCCCACCTTCAGCAGGGTTGGTGCTCCCTGGGCTCTTGGTGGAGGACGGAATCTGGTTGAAGCTCATTGCCACAGCTTTTAAGGTTGGGGTGTCAGCTTTAACCTCCCCAAAAGGTTTAAGTAGTGGCCTTTTTTCATATGGTCTTCACTAGGAACGAATGATCTGAATTTGTTAGTAACAAGGCCTAATAAATTCTTTCTTTCTCTCTTTCTCTCTTCCTTTCTCCTTTCCTTCCTTCCTTCCTTCCTTCCTTTCCTCTCTTCCTCCCTTTCTTTCCTTCCTCCCTTTCTCCCTTCCTCTCTTCCTCCCTTTCTCCTCTTCTTTCTTCCTCCCTTTCTTTCCTTCCTCCCTTCCTCCCTTCCTCTCTTCCTCCCTTTCTCCTTTTCTTTCTTTCTCCCTTTCTCTCTTTCTCTCTTTCTGTCTTTGTTTCTTCCCTCCATCACCCGGGCTGAAATGCAGTGGTGCGATTTTTCACAGCAACGTCCACCTCTTGGATTCAAGGGATTCTTCTGCCTCAGCCTCCCAAGTAGCTGGGGTTATAGGCGTGTGCCACCACGCCTGGCTATTTTTTTTAGATTTTATTTTTAGTAGAGACGAGGTTTCACCATATTGGCCAGGCTGGTCTCAAACTCCTAACCTCAATTGATCCACCCACCTTGGCCTCCCAGAGTGCTGGGATTCTAGTGTGAGCCATTGAGCCCAGCCAGGACCAATACGTTTTTCATAACCAAAAGGAAAATCCCTGGTCCTGCGTGTAAAAGCTCTTTTGTTGTTTGTGAGTTCATCTCTTTCCTGCCCCTATTTGTACCCTTTACAATAGCTTCAGGAAGATGGTTACTCCCTCTGAACTCAGCTTCTTCATTTGAGCATAGGATTTTTAGGGATGTCATGAGATACATCTCTCCACGTCCAGCCTGTGCAGAAGGAATGCCATTCAGTCAGCGTTGTTGAGGGATCTGCAGGACCCTGCTGAGCGCTTTAGATATGCTCTGTCATTTACGCCTCACACTTCTCTCTGAGGAGGCTTGTTCTGCTCCCTCTTACAGGTGACAGGGCTGGGACCGAGCAGTTGCACCTCTTGCTAAAGCCTGCAATGGTCCTGCCCCAACTCACGCGGCCAGCACGGGCTCTTCCTCTCTCTGCCGTCTCAGTAAATGTTTACACGGGCGTCCCTTCTCCTCCCTCCCCACTTCTTGCTCTAAGGGTGGAGGCAGTTAATTTTTAAGCCAGCCAGCTCAGCAGACATTTCCTGAGTGTAGCTCTTGGCTGTGCACAGAGCTGGACCCAGATGCAGCATGCTGTCCACAGGGAGCTTCTGTCTGCAGCCCCACAGGGTGAAGTGAGAGTCCGATTCTGCCAGATGATTGCAGGTCTCCACCTATGTTTGCCAAGTGTGTGTGTGTGTGTGTGTTTTAATGCTTGACAGCTTTTAAAATGGTTTTTAAAATTAGAAGATGTTATTTTTAGAGCAGTTTCAGATTTGCCGCAAAATTGAGGGGAAAGAACCAAGGGCTCACACACACGTGCTTACATGTTCACACGCATGCATATTCACGCACAGAGACACACTCTCCTGCCGTCAGCATCGCCGCACCAGAACAGCACGTTTGTTAGAATTGATGAACCAGTATTGATGAGTCCACAGTCTACGTTAGGGCTCACTCTGGGTGTTGTACATTCCATGGGTTTGGACAGGTGCATCATAAGTCACATCCACCATGACAGTACCGTATGGAGTAGTTTTGCTGCCCTAGAAATCCTCTGTGCTGCGCTTCTCTCTCCTGCACCCTGGCAGCCGCTGACCTTTTCACTGTCTTCATAGTGTTGCCTTTTCCAGAATGCCATAGGGTTGGAATCATACATGTGTAGCCTTTTCAGATGGGCTTCCTTCACTTGATAATATGCATTTAAATTTCTTCCCTGTCATTTCTTGGCTTGATAGCTCATTTCTTTTCAGCTGAATAACACTCTGTCGTCTGGATGTGCCACAGTTTACCCTCTGTTCACCTACTGAAGGTGGGTACTGATCGGTGGCTTCCATATCTTTCTTTTTTGCTAGTTGTCACTACTGTCAGAAGAACCATGAAGCATCCTTAAATTCTGCTCTTTTTGAGGACACTTTTATTCCTTTTCCTGTAAGATCCCTTTTCTGGTAGGCTGTCCTCACCAATCTTTTTTGACTCATTTTAATTAGAAAGTCACTTTACACGTTAACACCTTACTAGAGGCATGTTTATACCTGTGTCTCTTTTTCTACTGGGAACTATTATTCCTGACTCCCAGAGTCTGAGGAGTGGCCCCACTGTGTGAATCCCACCAGCCAAAGCCACAGTGTGGGCTCTAGGCTCACTCTCAAAGTCAGCAAGCCATGTTTGGCTTTTCATGTCAGCACGGTTATACTTTGTACAAAAGAATTAAGGTTTCTAAATCCCTAATAATCTAAGCCTCAATCAGAGGCATTGATTGTGGACTTCTAGGCCTTTCTTGGACTCGAAGGTGGCCAGCAGGACCAAGCCACTGTCAACTAAGGAAGTGCGTCAGCCGGGCGACACCAGCTGCCAGCAGCTCGGGGCCTTGCCCTGTGGGGTTCTGCTCCTTGCACCGTCTCGGCATCTGCGGGGCTTTATGGTGACCCTGCTGGCATCCACAGGCTGGGAAGTCACTGGGTTCACCATTTTACACCAGAGGAAGCAGGTCTTTGAAACTGGTGGTGACCTTTGGCCGGGCTGACGGGACCATGTTGACTGTCTGGTTATGAGTGTAGTTCTCGCCCTGTGATGGCAGGTTTGTTTTTTAGTGTGGCATAAGTGTAAGCTATATTTGTGTAGGAAGTCCTAGCCCTGCCCCAAAAAGAGGCCAAAAGAGAATTATAATCTTTTGAAACAAGATATTTGTTTTAAATAAATAATATAATTTTAAAATGTATCCTGTGTTTTCTCTGAATCATCAGTTTTCATTCCATATTGTGTTGTAACAGATGAAACAACACATACCTGGAATGAATCTGCACCTATTTGCCACATCATTTTAACTACACGGCCAGTAACCTAATTAGCAGCCCTGCAGCCAGCATCTGTATCTGTCTCCTGGGCAGGAGGCTAGAAGGTGCAGCCGGAGGAAGAATGTGGGTCCCTGCGTCCTGCACGTGGCTCAGGCCAGGCCTGTCTGTCTTGACTCTCGGCATCTGTGAAATGAGGGTAACTTTCCATGGCACTGTGGTTACATGAGAGCATAAGAGGCTGTTGGCAAGGGCACCCCGTGGCTGCGAGTGTGTTTTATTGATTAAACTAGGGCTTTCGAGGTGCCCTGGAAATCTTCTTCTGAACCCCACCTCTGTGTCTTTTGACCAGTTCTAACCTGAGAAAGAAGCACTCCCTGCAGACCCTCCATTACTTGAGAAATAATTTGGGCAAGTGTGCTGTTGGTTAAGGTTCACTCCCCACCTCCACCCTGCGGGATGTTGTTGGGTGTCTGTTTACCAGGGGTGTCATGGAGGAGAGAAGGGCCAGCTGACCTCATGCAGCCAGGCTCTGATGACAGAGTGGGACACCCAGAGAAGATGAGGCCCCTGAATTCAAAACAGATGCCACTTTCATGGTGACAATAATGAATGTTTGAGTGACTGCCCTGACTGGGTCAGACAGACCACGGTGGGGAACCCGGTCCTGGAGGGAGCCCCATATAGCTTGAGGGGCAGGGGACAGAGCAGCAAGGCCAGGCATCCATGGGCACACGTCGCTCCAATGTAAACAAAAACAAAAGAAAAGAGCACGCGGTGAACATTTCCTGCTCCGTGTGTGTGTGTGTGCGCTCTATACGTGAAACTCTGTACTAGGTGATCACTTATTTTCTCTCGCCTGGCCTCTTTGGGAGAGCAGAAGAACGAAATGGAAATTTGCATGTGTAGCTCTCAGAAGCAGCTTCTGAAACTGTGAGGACTCATAAAAGAGAAGAATGAATAACAGACCTGGGTCTGGATCCTGACTCTGCTTTGTCTTACCCATGTGACCTTGGGCTTCAGTTTCTTCCTCTATAAAACAGGAATTAACCCCTACTAAGAGGACTGCTGAGAATTGAATTCAACAGCTCCCCAAGCACAGGGCCTGGTGGCTTCTGCAGGAGTGCTCTTTTCCCTTTTTAATACCTTAATCTGCATCATTGTATTAGGAATCACTGTAGATGTCTACAGTGTCAGTTGCTGGAAACTACTCTGTCTGCGGTTGTGGTACTGACACTAGTAGATTTATTTCATGAAATGTTGCCTACCGCTAGCATAAATCACTATGCATTTTATTTATTAACTGTTAAACGACAAGAAAGTATATATATTTCCTAAATTTTCTTCTGAGAATGGGATCTGCTCTTTTAAGCAAACAAATTCCATTTAGTAGGCTTAATTAGTGCCTCAGACTTAGCCTGGGCCCACCTGAAAGTGGTTCCATATGGCTAATGGCAGAGCCGTGGGCTTAATATTTTCTGACACGGGAATCCAAGTGCCTCTTGCTCAATGCTGCCTTGGTTCTGGCCAGCTCTGTGACCTTTCCCCTAACTGGCTGCCCTTCTTTCTACTCCCCCCAGCCTCCTGCATTTGCACAGGCTCACCCTGCCTTGGCTCACCCCACGGAGGACTTCTGTAGTCCTGGCCCAGATCGCTGCAGCCACGGTGTCTGGGCCTAGGGCAGAGCTGGGTGCTGCAGGTGTCCCTGCCTGCTTGGTCTTGGGCTTCTGATGTGATTTCCCACAAGCCCCTGATGAGCAGGTACAGATGCAACCCCAGCCCTCCGCCTCTCTCACCTGTGTCTGGCGTTCTGTACTGCGTGTGCGTGGACTCTCCCACTCAGCCTCTGTTTGCATTGGCCACCATCGCTTTTACTCTCGCTTCTCTTGAAACAGGTTCTGGCCAGTGGTGTGCAGATGAGGGTTTATACCCTGCTGGGGGTGCAGCGGGCTGATTGGCAGCCTCTGCTGATTCCTCTGGTGGAAATACACCCCCTCCCCCGGCCTGCTTCCAAGCTACCAGCCTGACATTAATCAGCTTGAAACACTCCTGCAAATGCCCTGTTCGGCTCCAGCACCTCCTGCCCATCAGCTCTGGTCACAGGCGAAACGTCCCTCCTTCCACACGTGTGGCCCCAGGCGCTCTTTCTGCTGACTCTGGCTGCCACCTGCAGGAGCCCTTGGCCCCTTTCTAGAAGACCCCAAACTCTGTATTCCCCTGTGTGAGCTCACATCCTGTTCAGTGATGTCCTTTTTCTGACGTGCTTTTCTTACTACCCCTTTTTTCAGACCACCATTCAGTTTGTGAACTGCTCAGAGTCTATAATGTATGCTTCCTCCCATTATCCTGTCACCCCACCTCCAGGCTCACTGGGGTCCTCTGCGCTCCTCAATCCAGGGCCTCTTCACCTCTGGGCTTCTGGGCTGGGCGGCATCGGGGCCTCTCCCCAGCCCTGTGGCACCGTGTGCTCCTTTTGAATCACAGCTCTTCTTCTCTGACCCTGACTCTGGCTCTGTCCAGGTTAGAAATCCACTTGTCATAATGTGTGTGGTTTGGTCCACTGCTCTCCTGAGTGGTCTGTCCTTACCCTTCCCTCTGCTGAGATGGAGGAGGAAGGTGTGCTGCAGTTGGGGAGCTGCAGAACAGCCTGTTCTCTTTTAATGTTTAGACACCATATGCAGTGCATCTTTTTAAAATTTCTACTACGGTCATTATTCCACATGGATGCCACCCACCCTGGCATCTAGCAATGTCATCTCTGCAGAAGCTTATCTCCGGGACTTTCTGGCAGTCCTGGGCCCTGGCTCTGGCTGGGAGACTGCATTCTGGCTCTGAGTGTAGGTTCTGGCTCTGAGTGTATGTTCCCAGTGGGATCTTGTTCCTGAGGCCTCTCTATGGCCCGTTCAGACTCAGGTCTTCCAGAGCCTGAGTTCAGGCTGGGAGAGGTGCTGGAAGCCCGCCCCTGTTGGGACATAATCATCCCTGTCAGGCAAGGGGAGACCTCTGCAGGCCTCGTCCTCAGGGTGGGGGCTGTGGCCCTGTGCGCACCATACTTCCAGACACCCCACTCTGTCTTGTGCAGCCCCTGCCCCAGACACTGCCCTCTCATGTTGTCAGCATGTGTGTCCGTGAGTCTCAGCCTCCTAGACCACAGGACAGGCACTTAGTTGATGTGCGGCACTGAAGCCTGTGCTCTCTGGCGACCGCAACAGTGTTGCTGTGCATGTGCCTTCACGCCTCTCGTTGAGACATGGCTTCATGTTCCATGGGGAGGAGAACGTTTCTCATCAAACCTCTGGCTTTATTTTTGTGGGGCTACTTCTGAAGGATAGGTTTCCTAGTAAAGCCCCCATTTCTTCTCTTTTTCAGCTACATTTTTATCAGCAGGGCCAAAACCCATAATGAAGTATTCAAATCCCCACCTCCAGATTTTGAATTGTAAAATAAAACTTGTTTCACCATGGGTTTCCCCTTCCCCCCTTTTGTAAAGCAGTTAATTTTAGGCAGGGATTCAGGAAGTGCCTGCTCCCATTTTCTGCCAGGCACAGAAATAGCTCGCGGGGTGCCCTCTCTCCGCCTCCCGGGAGCAGCTGGCGGAGTTCAGTTTTGTGTGTTTCTAGGCATTTCAACTCCTGCCTTTCTGCGCACTGTGTGTGTGTCCGTGCACCCTCAACTCCAAATTACCCTGGAACGTTCCGAAGCCCGCAGGCTTCCCTTCTGTTCTTAATAAAGCGGTGTGCAAGGATCTAGCTGTTAACCCTCCTTTATCACTGGAAACCGCCCCCTGTTCAGAAGGTCTTTAGAATAATAAACTCACAACTGCGTCTTTCAGGGGAGGTGGAGTGGATAGAATGGCTGAATGGTTGCAATACTGTGATGTGAGAAATTCTGCTTTCAGAATCTTTATCTAAAACCTTTTGATTTTTCAGAGGTTTCTTTACTTCTAAAAAGCATTTGGAGGGGAGTTGATTGAACCTTGGGAGGTTGGTTAGAAAGCTTAGCGCTGCCCAGCAAGAGCTGGGGTGGCCCAACCTTGAACAATAGGTGGGGTCAGTAGGAAGTAGACTTGTGGGCATTTTAAAGGTAGACCTGTTAGGATTGGCGTACCCACCCGGTGGGTCAGAGGCACGGCTCGTGAGTAATCCTTAGGTTTTGAATTTGAGACACCGGGCAGAGAGGAATGCCATTGGCAGGATTTTGTTAACATGGGTGGAAGTTTAGCTTTAGACCTGCAGGAACCAGTTTAGTTTTCATGGAATATGTTTATGTGGACATTAGAGTTAAATGGAATGCCATTATCAAGATTTTGTGAACAGGGGTGGCAGTTTAGCTTCAGACCAGCAGGAACTAATTTGGGTTTCATGGAATATGTTTATGTGGACATTAGAGTTGGCCAGTTGGCCATTTGCAGCCCAGTGCTTAATTTTAAAAGATTCGATAAGTTGTGAACTCTTAGGGTTTCTCACGTTTTCTTTTCTTGTCAGCTTTCTTTTTTGTTTTGTTTTGAGATGGAGTCTCCCTCTGCTGCCCAGGCTGGAGTGCAGTGGCTCGATCTCGGCCCACTGCAAGCTCTGCCTCCTGAGTTCACACCATTCTCCTGCCTCAGCCTCCCAATTAGCTGGGACTACAGGCGCCCACCACCACGCCCGGCTATTTTTTTTTTTTTTTTGTATTTTTAGTAGAGACAGGGTTTCAGCGTGTTAGCCAGGATGGTCTCAATCTCCTGACCTCGTGATCCACCCGCCTTGGCCTCCCAAAGTGCTGGGATTACAGGTGTGAGCCACCGCGCCCGGCCTCTTGTCAGCCTTCTTTAGATCAAAGGACAGTTGGTTAAACCCAAACTGTTCATCATGTGATTCTTAAACACTCTTGCCAAAATGTATTTCAGGGAAAATTTCTCTGGTGCCTACCTTTGTGGAATTTACCATTTTCTTCCCTGAATAACTGTTGTATGTTTGTACCTTTTCTTTCATTTTAAACTGAATTTCGAAGACAACTACTAATTCTTTCTCATCTCTGAGTGCCCTGAAGTGTGATATTTGATATGCCATTCTGCAATGAATGAATGAATAAGAGGTTGAGACAACTGACCCAAAGTTTGGAGAAGTGACCAGCTCATTTATTTGTGCTATTCCTTTTCTTTACGGATGACCACTGACCATTGACTGTCAGATCTCTGCGCTTCACTCTGGAGGGTGGTTTTATTCGAGATCCTGCGATCCCCTCCCTAGGGGTGACCACTTCCTCTGCCTTGTCATTAGCAACAGGTCAGTGGAAGCCAGGGCTTGATGTGAAGAGCCTGCTATTGATTTCATATGGAAACCTCAGATGCTACAGACCCCCAAGAAGTAGGAGCTGGGGGTGGCATTAGCTGATGTCATCGCCCGAGGCTCTGCTCCCTGTGAGCTCAGTGCCGTTCTGATGAACGGGCCTCGGCTCTCAGGGGCAGTGGGAGCTCCTCCTGCTCCAGAGCTCCGTGACCGGAACCCCGCCTTTCTCAGCATGAGGCTGGTGTGGTTGAAAATACAAACACCTGCTTGCCTGCTCCCTGGTGGATGTGGGGCCCACCCCTCATTTTAAAAGCCTCTGAAAACTGTGCTTTGTTTTAGTGTTACTGCCTCCTTGGACCTTTTCCTTTGAAATAAGAAGAGGGTATTACAAAATCACAGGAGGGAGGGTCATAACATTTCTGTGCTCGTCTCTTGAAGCAGAAATAAAAGCACATCTTACTTGTGTGTCTCCTGAAGAAGGGGCCTTGCCACTGGGCCTTGAAGCACAGGCACCTGCCCAGTAGGAGGTGGGCAGGTGGTTTTCCAGGCAGAGGGAGCAGCCTGGGCTGAGGCTCACAGGTGGGAGGTGGGGTTAGGCAAGGGAGTTGAGCCTGGGCTATGTTGTCTGCAGGTGAGGACAGAGGAGAAGAAGAGATCAGGTGTGGGGAGCTGACAGTGCCAGGCCCTGGAATCTACCATGCGGCAAGCGGGGCGGCCTGCCGACGTGCGGCTGTGTCCTCCATGAAGGCCTGCGCACCAGGCACATGGGCCCCAAACCCAGCCTTCCTGCTGCTGGCCAAACAGAGAGCTGTGGTGAGGGGCTGCCCCCACTATGGGGTGGCCAGAGCCACGACAGAAAGCCAGCATAGGGTGGACATGAGATGATGACTCCCTGTCATTCGTGAGTGGGATTAGGAGTCACTGGCACACAGTTGGAAAGGGAGCCAGTTCTGGTGCCAATAATTAAGGTCCCCATTCAGTAGGCTCATACAGCTTCTTCAGAGTCAGGTATTTTAACTTGTATGTTAAACATGAATAAATCAAAGCAAAATCAAAAAGCGTTCCTTCATTTGCTTAGACTACCAGTTGAGTGTTTTAGAATGTTCATGGTGTCAGGCATGGCATCCGGACCCGTCCTTCCAGGAGCCTGTAGGATCGCTCTCAGAACTGGCTGTGATTGATGGGGCCATGCACACATCAACATGAACCCGGGGCCATCTCTGTAGGACATGACTCTCGGGTTTCACCGTCCCAGTCAGGCCTATGGTCTTGGGCACTGGTTCCTTCCTGCCTTCCTTCAGGTGAACAGGGTGGGGCGAGGGACATGTCTGTTTTGCCCCTGGTTAAGTATTATCATGAATCAGTATCATTGCTGCAGCTTCATCATCAGAAAACTGTCCAGGAAATGCCTAGTCTGAACAATATGGAGTTTGTGTGTCAGGAGAGAGGCAAAGTCTGTATGGCCGAGATGGCCTTCGGTCACTATGTGTGGTCTGAGATGGCCTTCAGTCACTATGCTGCTGTCTTTGAAAGGCCGTGGGGTCCCTTTCACCCTCACTCCAATCTGACAGTGTATATTTGATATAGTCCCACTGTCAAGACTTTGCTAGGAGCTTGAGGTTCACATCCACCCCACGACGTCGTATTATCCCTATTTCACAGATGAGGAGGAAAATTGAGTTCACAGAGGACAGTCTCCGTAAATTCATCAGAGCCAGCTGGGAGAAGCGGAGGTCGTGCCCTAATTTCAGTCTCTGGATGCAAAGACAGAGCTTTTTCAGCTCTGTCCAGTCACTCTGGGGCTTGAAACAGTATATATATGGTTTAAAATACATGTTTGTTTAAACCCGAAGCTTACATTCAAGAACACCACATACCGTGCATGTTCAGCCTGATGCGTTTTTTGGTGAATCACAGTGTAGATGGACGAGAAGCTGCCCCTCTGCCTCTCCGCCCACTGGCTGGTGTCCTGGGTCATGTCTGCCCGCCTCGTGCTGAAGCCACAGCCGCGCTCTGTCAGCCTCTTGCTCCCACCATCGGTGGCTGAAATCTCCTCATCTGTGACAGCTCATGGCCTCATTGCTGCTGTTGGCTTTTTCAAGTGCTGATTTTGAGCCCCTTTCCTCCACTTCCTGACACACAGCACTGAAGGATGGCATTCTGGTGCCCAACACACTCATCTGGGCATGCTGGGGATGTGCGCATTGCTGGGCACACTATTTCTGTTCCCTGTTGTTGCCTAACAAATCCCCTGTACACTCAGTGGCTGAAACCAACAAGCTGTGATGGATTTGTGAGCTGGCTGGACAGTGCTTGCTTCATGTGGTGCTGACAGGGGGACAGGGGTGGCCAGAAGGTCACAAATGCCCTCATGCCCATTTCCAACGATTGGCACTGGACACCTCGGTGCCCCCTTGTAGGTGTCTCCGTGCGGCTCTTCAGGCTTCCCTTCATTATGGGGGCTGGGCCCAAGAATGGGATGCTCCGGGCGAAGGCGGCAACTGCAGCTGTCTAAGGCCAGGCTTCAGAGTTCTACCATATTCCACCACTCACAGCAGGCCACAGGGCAAACCCAGGACGAGCCCAGACTCAAGAGGAACAGGGACAGACTCTACCTCTTGATGGGGGAATGGCAGAGTTCCTTTACAGAAGACCCTGTGTGATGCCACCATCTTTGAAAACACAACCTACTAAACTTACTCAGGCAATAGCATGCAGGGATGTTATTGTAGAGGTAATCATCAATCTCTTCTGATGAATTAAAATGTAAATTACTCACAAATGTCAGTGTCAGTACTTTATTACTTTATTATTAATTATAGGTGGCCAGTGAGAATTATAGGCTGATCAGATGTAGCTAGTGAGGAGTACATGAGTTGGGACCTGGATTTTCCTTGTGGAAGTGGATCCAGTAATGTTGATGCAGTTAAATCTTGGTCCTTGGCATTATAATGCTCTAATAAAAAGACCATTCAACAACTCAATACTGCCTTTTAATCTTTCTGCAATTAGGTTGGATTTATGATTTATGAGTTTTTCTTCTTGTTTTTTTTGCAAGCCATTAGCATGTTATCAATCACCAGATGTCCTCTTTCTCTTTTTAAAAAGTTAAGGCGTAGGACTGTGGTAAGTGTTGGCCTTCAGGGGTCTGTGGACCCCGATTCTGCTTCTGCAGACCTCAGCTGCACCATGAGACGCTTGGCCTCCCTGCTCAGCCCTGGTCTTGTAAGACAGACTCACTGCAGGCAGGTGTTTGGGCCCTCGAGCGATCCTGTCCTGTGCCCTTTGCTGGGACTCGTGTATACAGCACGCAAGGGATCCTGAAAGTGCTTTTCAGCCACTTCGAGAATCCTCTGGACATTGTTCCAACAAGAGGTTCACATTTGATTTCTGATCTGAGACAAATAATGGTGACATAATGGATACAGGATACTATGCTTTTGCTTTAAATCTATTATATTCCCTACCAGTGGTAACTTGTTTGCCTGAGGCCAGGGAAGGCCTGGCCCTGCGTTGTGGGCCATAGGCCTCAACTGGGTAAAGGTAGCCAATGTCAAACAGCTACACAGCCTAAGTAAAGAATGAAAAAGAAGGTTCCAATAGGTTCAGCTAAGCCCATCTGGGATAGGGGCACAACTCTTTTGTCTAAAAATTATTAGATTCCATAGAGTTGGATTGAAAGGGGAAACTGAGGCCCCCAGAGGTGAGGAGAGCCGAGACCAAGCCAAGATCGAGGACTGGGAAAGCCTGAGCCTTTCTTTTTTTGTTTTACTATGCCACAGACATGATCTTCACTAGCTGCTTGTTAACTGTAAGGAAAAATATAATGACCTGATTCTGGGAATTTTCCTTCTCTTTCTCTTCCGCTCCTGTCCCGTTCTCAGCCCACAGGCTGAGAAGGTTTAATTGCGTCTGCCGGGCGGGTGTTTTCTCATGGGGATTAGAGCAGACTAAATTGGGCTTTTACGCTTAGTGGGATAACAGAGCTTCCTGAGGAATGTGAACCTAATTAGGGATTCCAGGGTCAAGCCTGACAAAGGAGACACAGAAGCAAAGTTAGGGCGAGCTCTTGAAGGCAGCAAAGAAAGTTAATAAAGTCTCAAATGTCCTCATTTTGTACTGCCATTCTTTGTATAGATCTGCTGTTGTTTGCAGGCTTGTGTTGAAAGTCTGACCCTGGGCCTCTCTTCAACCCTCTACGTAGCCCCCTGTCCCCAGGCACCATTGGAAGAGCAGGCTTGAATGATGAGTAAGGCCACCTTTGGCATGTCAGGAGCCCCCGGCCTCACCTGGGGGACCCAGCTCCTATTGGTGTGCCCAGAACGTTCTGTGTCGACCTGACGTCTCCACCCGTCCTATCAGACCTTTGTTAGTGCTGGGGGGTTGCATTTTGTTCCCGCAAATTCAAATGTTGAAGTCCAAATCCCCAGGACCCCAGAATGTGGCAGGATTTGGAGATAAGGTCTTTAAAGAGGTAATTAGGTTAAAATAGGGTCATTAGGGTGGGCCTAATCCAGTATGACTGGTGTCCTTAGAAAGACTGGGACACAGACACACACAAGGAATGGCCACGTGAGGACACTGGGAGAAGGTGGCCATCTGCAGGCCCGGGAGAGAGGCCTCAGGAGGAACCACCCTGCCCACATCTTCATCTCAGCCTCCTAGCCTCCAGGACTATGGGAGGATAAACGGCTGTGGTGTCAGCTGCCCATTCTGTGGTATGTTGTTACGGCAGCCGCCCCTCACTCAAGCTAAGACTGTTGGTTATTTAAGCAGATAAATACTTTGGTCAGTGTCAGCACTGGGAATGAGGGGACTTTCCTTCTGTGATTATTCTCCTTACCTTGCCCTTATAATAAATGATAATAATGGTAATACAAACACATGAACAGTGTATCCTTTTTCAATCTTAACTAATGGGTGAATTATAGATCTTGCTATTTTATTGATCAGTAAAATACAATGTAAGAAGTCAAAGCTGTGGTATAATAGAAGTGGTCCTTCGTAAAAGCTCCACCCTCCTTGCAACCAGGCTGCTACTCCGTGTAGAGATTAGAGAAGAGTCCCAACCCCCAATTGTATCGTAAGGTCCTGGTGGTCAGCAAATATTTGGTGTCCGTATCTGTTTTTCCCTGGCTAGTTCAGGGCCTCAGAGGTAGGTTACCTCTGACTGTTTTCATGACTTAGGAAAGAAAGTACTGCCATCTTGGCGTCATCACGAAGTTTCTTTTAAAAGAATTGTTTTTGTAAAGATAAAATAAAAGTAAACTTCATTTCTGAGTCTTTGCAACTTATCTTAGCGTTAAAACTATTATGATTAAAGTAATTTTATGTATGATAGAACTTGTGCATAAGGTGATGTCTCTGTACTTGGCTTAACTCAGTGAATTGCTTTCTCCCTTGTCTGCAAGGTTTGGCAAGGTCAGTGGCTGGCCCGTTTGTCTCTACTCAGTTTCCACTTGTTTTGCACCTGAATGCTGGCCCAAGGATTGGCATTCGGTGGTGTGTGGTGTGTGTGCATTTGTGGAACGCATTTCATTGCTGTGAGTTGGTAGTGTTGGGCTGATTCTCCCCTCCAGAATCCTGACATCAACAAGGTTTGTCCAGGCCTGCTTGTTACCAGAGTAGAGTAGAGACTTCACATGTGGGCAGAATGATCTGGAGAACTAGCAGGAAGAAACGGTTAGAGAAGCCAAGCATCCGGGCTTTCCCTGTAGCTGCCGGATGTGTAAAAGCATGCTTGATACTTGAGGGTGCTCGCTTCGGTTCTTTTTTTTTTTTTTTTCTTTTGAGACAGAATCTTGCTCTGTTGCCCAGGCTGGTGTGCAGTGGCACGATCCCAGCTCACTGCAACCTCCCAGGTTCAAGTAATTCTCCTGCCTCAGCCTCCCGAGTAGCTGGGATTACAGGCACACGCCACCATGCCCTGCTAAGTTTTGTATTTTTAGTAGAGACGGGGTTTTGCCTTTTTGACTAGGCTGGTCTCGAGCTCCTGACCTCAGGTGATCTGCCCATCTGGGCTTCCCAAAGTGCTGGGATTACAGGCTTGAGCCACTGTGCCCGGCCTCTCTTCAGTCCTTACTTCATGTTTCTGTGAGGTTCTAGGAAGCTGATTCACGTGACCCACCATGACTGGAATTTTTGATGATTTGGAAAAGATAGAATTGAAATTTACGTTTATTCTCTTTATACAGAATATGCATGTTTATAGAATATGTAGTGCATCAGTTATACCCACAGGATTTTAGAGAAACTGATGGAAAAATGTCACTTTCCATATGGCTGTTTACAAAGCGAAATTTAATAAGAAACAATAATAAAAGCTGAGTTTGGAGTTTTATTGTGTTCATCAAAAGGAAAGCAATGTCTGTCAAGCACGAGGAGAACTGAGTTGTCCTTTATTTCTCCCAGGACTTGGATCTCCCAGAAGTAAGCAGAGAGGGATTGGTTCAGGTTTGAAGAGTTGATCTCACTCCTTACTGAGGAAGATCTGCACCCAAGCCCTGTGTCTGTCAGCACTGGGGGTAATGGTGGCCGGGCCGGTACACCTTGGGTGAAAGCACTTTCTAAGGCAGAATGTGCTTGTTAGCTGAAGTGCTTTCATTCACCTTGGGGGATGGAACTGCAGGGCTAAGCTTTGTTGTGTGTGCACACACACAAACACACAGGGACACATACAGGTATATACACTCACACACGGAGACACACACAGACACGCTCTCACATCGATACACTCACATGAGGCAGGGTATACATAGAAACACACGCAGACACACTTAACAAAACTCAGTTTCAAATATGCACATTCATACATTCTCACAAGCACACACACTCACACTCCCCCTTTTCTCACAAGCACACACGCTCACACCCCCACTTTTACACTCCCATGCACATAACCACTGACTCACCCACTCATATGCAAACTCACAACACTCTCAAACTTAAACACATTCACACAAAAGAATACATTTGCAGATATCCACAGCAAAATATACCTAGTCAAACACAGACACCACCACATATAGTCACTCTCACACACACAGTCACCCACACTCACCAACACACCCACACTCACACACCCACACTCACACACCCACACTCACCCACACTCACACACCCACACTCACCCACACTCACACACCCACACTCACACTCACCCACATTCACACATATGCTCACTCACACACTCACATTCCCAAGGACACAGTCATGACTTGGTGGCAAGCCCTTGTCCCTCTGCCCCTCTCTCCTGTGGACCTGCTGGCTTGGAGACAAGGTTATTGATGCCAGCGTACCCAGGCACCCACGTAGCCAGGTGTGGGGCAGGCACAGCAGTGTGTGTTTGTGGTTTCCTTAGGAACAGTAGATTAGGATCCCAGGATAGCTGAAAGAAGGCAATAAAGAGGCTCCCAAACAGGCTTCTCAGAGGGGCCCTCGCCTCCACCAGGGGAGGGACGGATCCCGGGGATGCCACAGCCCATGGCTTTTGGCCCACAGCCCATGACCCACTGCCTTCTCTCCAGCCTTCAGTAGCTGCTAACGGGAGCTGCTCTGCCCCCTTCCTTGTCTCACTGTTGTCACCTCTTGTCACCCTAACCCCTGAGGGAGCTGCTCATTATGAGAGAGGGTGCAGCTCCTATCAGGAGAGGAGCCTGGAGCTGGGGCACCAGTTGGCGTCGTCTCTGTGAGAGTTCCCATGGCTGGCCTGGCCCTCTCTGAGATGCAGCTTCACATACACAGAGTGGGGGCTTGCTGGCCTTATTGTGAGGGCTACAGAGAAAGACCTGCAGACAGGGCACTGTTCCGTTTTTATCCAGCTGATTCGAGTCCACACATTGGATGAGCCGTGGGCCTCCCCAGGAGTGTGCCTTGATACAGGGAACGCTGCCTGGTTTTTGTCTCATCCTCTCACACCCCTGCAGCTCACTTAGCATCATGTTACAGAGCAGGCAAAGCGCAAGGCCAGTGGGTGCCCATCTAGACTCCTGGCCATGCCACCGCACACATCCCAGCCATGCTGGCTGTGCACTGATGGGGCCAGGCGCAGCTCAGAGGCTTCTGGTTGGTGTCTGCAGGACAGTCTCAGGGGATGCAGTGCACCGGGACCCTCCCAGCCCTGCAGCGTTGGGTGGCTGCTCTCTCTGTAAGTCAGACTGGCATGTGAAGAACATAAGTGCTAAAGAAGTGTCAGCTTCTTCGTGCCGAGGAAGGCCAAGCCCACCTGGAGTTGGCCCCAACCCACAGTGCTTCCCTCTGTCCAGTGAAAACAGTGAAAGAACCCCACAGTGCCGGGGAATATGTGATCAGAGCTGGAGTTTGAGGTGAGGAGAGCAAGCAGGTGTGCCCCACTCCCTTACCTGGCTCCATCCACAGGAGATACCCTCCTGATGCATGGGAGGCAGAGCAGCCTGTAGATCAGTGGAGAGCTGTGTGCGCTCTGGCAGGGATGCAGCTCTGTGCACGGAAGCACTGTGCTTCTGCTTCTGCTAAGGCTGAAGAACTGCAAGTGACACCTGACTGTCCAGCAAATGCAGCTGATCGCACCGTCGCACAGTCCCCATAGGTTCCTTGGTGCTGAGCAGGCCGGTGTGAGCATCCCTAGCCTGGCCGCCTCATCCTGTGGTTCTGTCTGTGGTCAGCTTACCTGCCTTAGTATAAGGGAGGAAAAGTGTGACAGAAATACAGTCTCTTTTCAGGGACTTCCTGTCCTGGAATCTGGTTTTAGCCACGTTGAAGGAACAAGTGCCCTCTGTGTTCACTTGGTCATGGTTTTTACTAAATAAGATGTTTGTACTTATATAAATGATGAGTTTTCTCTTTATCAACAAGTGACTCTTTGCCTCTAGAATGTCCCTTTTTCTCTGGTTGGTGCTCCATGTGCATTTTTATTTGCAAATCCACTCCCACAAAAGGTCTTTCCTGAGACATTTTTGTCTGCATTTTCAGACAGTAGGGCCTGTGACCGATTCTCTTGGAAGAGAGAAGCAAGTTCAGTAGGATGTGAATGTGGAGGCTCAGGGCCAGGCTGCCTGCCATTTGCTCTGCAGAACCTGGGAGCTGCTCACTCCCCACTGTTCCCCAGCTCGCTTTCTTAAAAATGATTCATTTTATGCAGTTTCTATTACGTGAGCCATAAGCTCTGTGGGGTTGGGGACCAGTCTGCTTCATTTCCAAGTGAAGTCCTGGCAGGAGAAGGCTGTCAGTGAAAATGTGCGGGACAAGTGATGGATGGAGTTCGACAAGATTGGGCGTGCCAACTTATCGGGCGAGCCCGTTAGCCATATAAGCCGTGGATGGTCTGGGGCGAGATGGGATTCGGGCAGTCACGGCTTACAGAGCTCACCTCTCCTTTTCTGTAGGACACCCTGGGGCCAAGCCAGGTGGTGGGCAGTTATTGCACCCCATCTGGCCACAGAGGGATGTGGGAACACACAGACCTGGCTTCTGGACCAAATCCTTAAGTGGCTGCCATCTTTAAAACTCAGGTTTCTGACATTGCACAGGGCTTTTCTTTTCATTGTCTCAACAAATGTGTGCTTCCAGACAGTGAATTTAAAAAACGTATTATAGACTCTATTTTTAAGACAGTTTTAGATTTATACAAAAATTGGACACACTCAGGCCCGGCGTGGTGGCTCACACCTGTAATCCTAGTACTTTGGTAGGCCGAGGCGGGTGGATCATGAGGTCAGGAGATCGAGACCATCCTGGCTCACACAGTGAAACCCCATCTCTACTAAAAATACAAAAAATTAGCCAGGCATGGTGGCGGGTGTCTGTAGTCCCAGCTACTCGAGAGGCTGAGGCGGGAGAATGGCATGAACCCGGGAGGCGGAGCTTGCAGTGAGCCAAGATGGCGCGACTACACTCTAGCCTGGGTGACAGAGTGAGACTTCGTCTCAAAAAAAAAAAAAAAAAAAAAAATTGGACACACTCTTCTTCCTCTTCATATATAAACATTTTCCATTCCTGCGGTACATTTGTTGCACTTGATTAGCCAATATTGATACAGTCTTAGTAACCAGAGCCCTTGGTTTACATTAGGATTCTCTCCTGGTGTTGTACATTCTGTGGGTTTAGACAAATGCAGAATGACATGCGTCCATCCTTATAGTATCAAGCAGAATAGCTTCATGACCCTAAAGAGTCTCTGTGCTCTGCCTGTTCCTCTCTCCCTCCTAATCCCTGGCTTTCACTGACCTTTTCACTGTCCCATAGTTTTGCCTTTTCCAGAATGTCACAGAGTTGAAATCATACAGTATGTGACCTTTTCAGAGTGGCTTCTTTCACTTAGTAATATGCATTTAAGTTTCCTCTTTTTGTTTTCCTGCCTTCATAGCTCATTTTTTTTTTCGTCATGCTTGACATGCCATTGCAGGAATGCTGGTAGTGAGTTTGAAAGGCAGGGGCCCTGATTCTTCGCACATTTCTTGCCTGCATGTCACATGTGGAGTGAGGCAACAAGATGCATGTGTGCATTGAGTAGATACCGTGCTCGGGCGGAGATAAGTCACACCGCTCTGTTAACCATGGGGTCTCCTTGTCCGGCTGTTTCCACCATCCTGTAAGGTTTTGTCTGTGACTCCTTCTGTTTCCAAAGCCGTTTTTGTTTTGTTTTGCTTTACATTTATTTGTTTACTTATTCTCTCATCCATTCATCAAACTTTAAAGGGGCCCTGAGAGAGGATCCCTGCCCCAGACATCCGTCTGAGTCAGAGCCATGGTGGAGTAATGATGTGTCCCAGACACAGGAACGGCCATGTGTCACATACTCCCTGAGGACTGGACTGCGTAAGATAAGCAAGAGGCTATAAATAGTTGTCCTGGTAAGGGCCAAGGTAACGCCGCCGCCCACCCCAAACCACAAGTACAATTAGTCAGATCTCTGAGATTCTCTACGATTCTCCTTCCTTTGCACATTTTCAGACAACTCTATGAGAAGGCAGGTGCCAGGGATCTGGAGGGGGTAGTGCCAGAAGAAAGCTAAGGAGTGAGGTCACTCACCAGGAACTGAATCCTGTTTGCTGGCGCCTGGCTCCTGAGCGGCCCCCCAGAGCAGCGCAATGCCTGTCTGGCTCCCTTAGCCCTTGACCTGTGCCACTCTTCTGAGCTCCTCACGTGCCATCTCTTAATTCTCACCGTGAACCTGCCTGGAAGGCACTGTTGTTACCTGCAGTTTTCAGATGTGGAAACTGAGGCACAGAGAGATTAAAGGCCAAGGTCTTGTGGCTAGTAAGTGGTGGAGATCCTGCCCAAGGTGAGGTCTTTGCCCTGCAGGACTGGTGGCTCCCTGTGCCTGTTACTAACTGCCTCTCCTGACTGTGTTTGAACCGCCTCGCCTTCGTTACTTTCTTTGTCTTTCCCAGGGAGCTCTCGGTCTTCAGAGACTATGGTGGAGTCAAAGTCTCCTCTCCCCGTCTCTTGTGCGGAATGGAATAACCACGTTGACATTGCCACATTCAGACTCTTCAGTTCTACTTGTAGAAATAGTTCTAGAAAAGGTGGCCCCTTGTGTAGAGAATGCATGCCCCTGGGTGAGGATGGGAGAAGTGGGGGCTTGAAGACCACCAGGCAGAGCCTTCCACCTCCTTCTCTGGGCCCTGCTCCCAAGCTCCCCAAGCACAGACCAACTCAGAGGTTTCCATCCTTGAGGTCTACCAGTTCTTTGTGAAAGTGGGGGCTAAATTTTGTATCTATGCGTGATTTGCATTTTTCTGGAAGGGGAGGCCCCATGGTTTCCATGACATTAGCAAAAAGGACAGGGACTTTCCAAAAGTGAACAAAACTCTGGACTCTCTTAACCCTAAATCTTGTCAGTCTTGATCTGCTACAGCTTTGTGGCCAGAGTGAGGTTAGAGACAGTTTCATGCCTTTGGGAGCCTGGCTTGATTATTATGCTAATTTTTTCCTGGAGAATCCATTTGCTTATCTGTTTCTTCTCTCTTTGAAAGGTGGTGATTCCCTGCGGTGTGCAAGTCCAACTGGAACAGGTAAGCCCTTTGCATTTCTTTGGCTCCATTGTTCCATCCTGTGGGACTAAGTCCTTTCTTGAAGCTGCGCCCTCTTTGGGGATCTTTTAGCTTCCTCTAAGATCCATGCCCTCCCTTTGACCCGTAGCTTGCATTCACAAGGCTCTCTCTGAGGACCTTTGACCATGCTGCACTGGCCATTTGCATGGTTTTTTAGAGAAGAGGATCCGCTGCGCCTTTGCGGGAGCTGCCTTTCTATCAGTAATAGTTACCTTCGGGGCGAATCTCCCTGAGCCGACTTTCCTTGGCTATAAAGTGAAGACAGCACAAGTCTGTTGTCTTAGTGATAAAAACCTGGACAGTGAGGGTGCCTGGGTCGCCAGGTGGCTGTGGACAATGTAGTGCAGTGGTTTGTAGACTGACATCCAGCTCTGACAAATACTGGGTGTGTGTGTGTGTTCAAATCAGATTGAAGGTAAACACAATAGCACTTTCTCTTTGGCTTGTGATTAGGCAAATTTAAATTGCTGTCTGCTTTTCAAATGCAGCTCCTTGGAAGGTCGTGGTACCTCCTGGTGTTTTCTTTGCTTCCACCCTTTGGAGCTGAGTGGGTGAAGCTTTGTTTCTGAGGGCTTATTAGCAGCTTGCAGGATAACTGAAAGGCTCACTGTGCCTAGACAGCAGGACACAGGACCCTCTTCTCTCACTGCAAGTCAGAAGCGACTCCCTGGGAGGCAAATGGGAAGCTGCCTCTTGCTGCTGGGGAAGTGTGTGCAGGTCTGGGCCTCCCCGGTGGGGTAAGGAAACAGGTGCACCCTGTGGTTCCTCCTGGGCATCTGTCAGGTGTGTTGTTCCCTGTACTTCTCAAGTAGGGCAGGGCTTTCTGCCCTTGACTCCCCCTAGCTTCACCATACACAGAATCTGGGGTGTTCTGCCGGAGATTTGGCAGTCTTTCTGGGTTGTGAGCCTGGTGGCCTCCAGACATGGAACTGGCTAACTGGCTCTATCTTGTGGTGCAGTAGGACATCCTTCCCTAGGCTCGGCCAGCGGCGCCCGTGTGGCAGCTTCCCTGCTTTGATGAAGTCAAGATCAGATCCTGGCTCCAGTGGCTGGGCCTTGCCCTTGCCCCCTGCCCACCTGAGCCTTGGTTTCCTCCTTTACCCAGTGGGTGTGGGGGTGGCTCTCTAACCTCATCACTTGAGTGGCTGGGCCATGCCCTCGCCCCTGCCCAGCTGAGCCTCGGTTTTCTCCTTTATGCGATGGCCATAGAGGTGCTCTCTAACCTAGCTGCAGATGAGAGAAGAGGGACTACGGGGTCAGGCCTGTCACAGAAGCCTGGCCACAGGTGGGGTGCCCTTATTATGCTCCTTTTAATGCTGTCGTGTGGTGTGGTCTCTTTGCTTATGGAAGAGCAAAGTATGCATTTGAGGTCATAGGAACTTTAAAAAAAAATCTCACCCAGAAACCTAAAATATTGACAAACTGTGAGAAACATGTTGCAGCATCAAGAGCTGAGGCCATCCGGGGCGGGCGCCTGCCCGGCCGTCCTTGCTGGCCTCAGCCGTGTCCCCAGGCCTGTGGTCCACTCTCACTCCATTCCTTCTGTGGCACTCACCGCCGACAAGGGGGTGGAGGAGTAGGGGGCGTGGGGGGACTTGGGGGCATGTGTTTGTAGTTGGTTTTGACAGGCTGCGGTTTGTGACTGATTTCCTCAGGCTTGTCATAGGCCCCAGGAGCCAGGGGCTGAGTAACTGGGATTATATGCATGTGCCACCATGCCTGGATGATTTTTGTATTTTTAGTAGAGACGGGGTTTCATCATGTTGGCCAGGCTGGTCTCGAACTCCTGACCTCAGGTAATTCTGCCTAACTCCTAAAGTGCTGGGATTACAAGTGTGAGCCACCATGCCCGGCCTAATTTTTGTATTTTTAGTAAAGATGGGGTTTCACTGTGTTAGCCAGGCTGGTCTTGAACTCCTGATCTCAAGTGATCTGCCTGCCTCAGCCTCTCAAAGTGCTGATTTTTTTTTTTAAATGTCTGCAGTTGGAGAGAAGTTGGCATGTGACAAGGAGGCGTTACAGATTCCAGGTCAGAGGAGGCATTTGATTGGTGCATTATTTATATTACCTGAGTGTATTTTACCTGCAAAAGGGATACTCATGTAGAAAACCACACACAACAACATCTCCAACCTACATCCACTTGCGGGACAGCCAGCGTGCTGTGGGAGGGAGCTGACTTGGTCCAGGAGCCAAGGTCTAGGCTCAGGCCTCTCCCGTTATATATGGCCTTGTTTTCTAACCTGTTTTCTTATCTTCAAATATGGGGGTTGCTTGGCTATGAATCTGTGGTCTCCTGTGGCTCAATTGTCCTGTTTTAGAGAAGCAGGTGCCATGGCGGTTTCCTCAGGTCACTGAAGGCATCTTGAGCTTTTTGGGCAGAAACTTGACTCATACTGTGTGTTGCTGGGGACTCAAGTCTGGGTGTCAGTCTGCCAGCATCAGGGCAACTGTTGGCTTCAAAATCTGAAACTTCATGGGCTCCTGGTCCTCATAGCTGCTGTGATAATTGTCTCATTCTCATAACAAGAAACTCATAACAAGTTTCTTTTGTGCACTTTCCCGAGAGTATCAGGAAACAATTTTTGTTAAAAAATTAAAAAAAAGTCCTCCTGGAAACCTTGTCATATTTGGAGGCTCAATTGTAAAGAAAGAATAAGGAGAAACATGTTTAATTGGATGAGTATTTTCTGCTTTAGTGGGAAGTTTTTCTCTATTTAACTAACACTTCGTTTCCCAGCATGATGACCACTAGCACTCCCCATCCCGTCCTCTCTGGCCCTCTGGCCCTCAGGCCCCGGGGTAGCCCCATGGCCTGTCTTTCCAGAAATTATAGAATTTGAAGAGAACCTGGGGTCATGGAAGATGAGGGACTTCACAGGGGCAGGCTGTGCTTGCATCCAGGTTGTAATAGCTGTTAGCTTTGTACTTTGGACACATATGTAATTTTCTAACGTATGCAACAGACTTTCAAAAGTACTACTTACACCATCACCACCACCATCATCACCACCATTACCACGGTCATCACCACAGCACTCACTAGTTAGTTACCTTTGGGGGATGCTAGGGAACCAACTCATTCTGATTTGGTAAATAAAGAGAAGCAATAGAGCATTTAACCTTTGGGAACTGTTCTTTGGAGTTTCCAAATAAAGGAAGAGGGAAAGTTGTATTGAAAGAGGAATTCCAGCTAATAAACCTTGAAAATATGATAGGGTTAACATAGTGCCCTTTCCAAACTCCTAATAAATGACTGTCTGGCTCTAGGCTCTGGTCCTCTGTAACCTGCACTATCACAAAAGGGGAGTTAGACCACGGGTCATAGGGTTGTAAGCCTCCTTGCAGGAAGTACACGGCTGAGTCCTCACCCTAGCCAAGTCCTCACCAGAATCAAACCAGAATCAGACCCAGCCTCAGATCCATCTGCAACTGACAGGAAGTCCAGGGGCCAGGACATCTGTGAAGCCGTACTGCAGGGCTCAGCGAAATCCAGGGCAGAGGGAATTCTACTGTGTAGAAACAACCCCAGTCTTTTTCAAATACATTGCAAAAAGAGGAGAAAGAAAAAGGAACTGGGTCGGGTGCTGTGGCTCACGCCTGTAATCCCAGCACTTTGGGAGGCCGAGGCAGGTGGATCATTTGAGGTCAGGAGACCAGCCTGGCCAACATGGTGAAACCCCGTCTCTACTAAAAATACAAAAATTAGCTGGTCTTGGTGGTGCGCGTCTGTGATCCCAGCTACTTGGGAGACTGAGGCAGGAGAATGGCTTGAACCCAGGAGGCAGAGATTGCAGTGAGCTGAGATTGTACCACTGCACTCCAGCCTGGGCGACAGAGACTCCGTATCAAAATAAAAAAGAAAGGAACTGAAGTGACATATTAAATAAACATCGTAAGACTTTATTCAGACTATAACTTAGACTATAAAAATAAATCCAGACAACCCCAAAACACTTATGGCAGAGAAATTTGAACATGAATTAGATATTTTAAGGAATTATTCTTCACAATTCTGGCAGTTTGTTCTACATTTTAAAATGTTCTTGACTTTCATTTTTTTAAAATTATTATTTATTTATTTATTTATTTTTAGGTGGAGTTTCGCTCTTGTTGCCCAGGCTGGAGGGCAATGGTGTGATCTCGGCTCACAGCAACCTCCGCCTCTTGGGTTCAAGCGATTCTCCTGCCTCAGCCTCCTGAGTAGCTGGGATTACAGGCATGCACCACCACACCCAGCTAGTTTTGTATTTTTAGTAGAGATGGGGTTTCTCCATGTTGGCCAGGCTTGTCTCGAACTCCTGACCTCAGGTGATCCTCCCACCTCAGCCTCCCAAAGTGCTGGGATTACAGACGTGAGCCATTGTGCCCGGCTTGACTTTTAAAGATATGTACTGAGATATTTATGGATGAAGTGATGTGATATCTAGGGTTAGCTTTAAGTGGCACAGTTGGGTGGGGGGTGTTGGTGTATGGATGCAGTTCATCTGGGGACAAGTTGGTGACTGGAAACAAAGTGGTGGGACCTGGGGCTCCTGATCCATATGTCTCTACTTCACAGGAGCATTGTGCAGGGCGCAGATGATGTGTTCAGGCACAGAGCTCAGGCTGGCTGGTCACTGTTTTTATCACATGACACACCAATGTTTTCCAAGCCAGCGTCCTTTCCCCATCTTGCTGTTAACTTCCATGACCTAATGGCTTATGACTTTCCCACAAGTCTCGTGTGTGGCATTGAGCCGTTGACATCTGGGTGATATCCCCTCAGCAGTGCTACAATGTGTCTTATTTGATGAAATGTTTCACTGAAAACCCACTGGGTTTGTCGACACATGGCGCAGAGTTCACAGGCTGCTTTGTAAAATAGTAACACTTGCTTTGTAAAGCCTCTAAAGAAATCATTCTGAATAAAGGGTTGTTTCACACTAGCCAGGTACATTTTTACTTTTTTTCCCCTGGGAAAATCGTACAACTCACTCACCGGGGAGATCAGCCTTGATAGGTTTTGTGCATGGAAGGAAATAGGGCCAAGGCGCAGGCATCCAGTGAGCACAGATTGTGATTCAAGAGAGCGAAGCACTTTGGAAAATTAGGGGAGTTAAACATGGACTTGGACTTGTATGAGGTCCTGAGCTCCCCATCATTGGTGCCATTTAAGAAGTGGCTGGAAGTTATGTTGCCGTATTCCTTCTTAGGGTGATTGGGAGACTGAGTGCGAATGATGGCAGAGGATGCAGTAATGTAGCCCGCATTGTACGTGGTGACAAGGTCGTTAGTATAAACCACACTGATGTACAAATATTTTAGGTCAGTGGATCACAGAGTGTCATCTAAGACCAGCAGCATCAACATAAACCTGGGAATTTAGAAATACAAACTCTTTGTGCCCACTCAGACCTGTTGAATCAGAAATTCTGGGATACGATCCCTAAATCTCTCTCCTAATGTGCCCTCCTGCTGGTTCTGATGCAAGCTGAAGTTTGTTCAGCCTGTTCTAGGAGATGACTTGCTGGGGTGGGGCTGCCACCCGGGACCACCTTGAGCAATCCTGGAGGTGTTGAGGGTGCTCGGGGCATAGGGTTACTGAGAACTCGGAAGCCTCTGGGGTTTGGGTGACCTGACGTTTATGATTTCCTTCCGTCTGGGAAACTTGCATTCTCTGATGCCTTTCTCCTTTCCATCCCGGGCAGATGACTATTGGCTTCTGTCATACGTGCTCCAGAAAATATTCTGATGCCAGATTCCTCAATGTGTTTGCCTAGAAAATACTTTAAGCTTCTCAAGGCAAGGCATTGCCAAATCAATAGAGGTCCTCAGGTAGGGAACATAAATCTGGAAGAGAAATGCACGTCTTTAGAAGGCATCCGCAGCATGAACTTGCCACCCTGGAGCTTCCTTGTCAGGAGGAAGGATTCCTCGAAGGCTTTGCTTTCTGTAGCAGCATGAGGCATCCTAAGAATAAAGAAGTAGAGTCAGGTAGATAAAAATTATGGGAGGACTAGGCTGTGATTATGGCCCTTTTAATAATGTTAGAGTAACAGTGTATTAAGTAGGGGCATTAGAATTAGAAACTGGCAAGTTTCTAGCAATTTTAAATCTACAAATTTAAAGATTAAATTATAGTTGATTTTCATTGCTTGTGGATTCCATATTTGCAAATTAGCCTCCTGGATACAATTTATTTGTAACCTCAAAATCAATACCAAGGACAATTTTGTGATCATTTGAAGACATGAGCAAAAAGACTCAAAATTCGGGTTGTCCACCTGCATGTTCCCGTCTGACACTGAAAAAGCAAAACTCTTCCTTGTTTCAACTCGTACTGCAGACAGGCATCCTTTCCACAGTCTATTTAGTGCCACATTTCCCCCTTTTTTGTGCTTCTGTTGTTGATTATGCTGTTTAAAATGCAAGTGCATTGCTGATGTGATGTCCATTGTCCCTAAGCACAAGAGGACTGTCCTGTGCCTGCTGGAGAAAGCACATGTGTTAGACAGTCCTTCCTTCAGGTGTGAGTTACAGCACCAATGGCTGAGAGTTTCATGTTAATGAATCCACAGTATTTATTAAATTAGGGTCTCTCTTTGTCACTCAGGCCAGAGTGCTGTGGCATGATCTCTGTTCACTGCAACCTCTGCCTCCCAGGTTCAAGCAATTCTCATGCCCCAGCTTCCCGAGTAACTGGGATTACAGGCATGCACGACCACTCCCGACAATTTTTCCATTTTTAGTAGAGACGAGGTTTCACCACATTGGCCAGGCTGGTCTGGAACTCCTGACCTCAGGTGATCCACCCGCCTAGGCCTCTCAAAGTGCTGAGATTACAGGTGTGAGCCACTGCACCCGGCCAAGGTTACGCGTTGAATCAGTTGGTGAAAATGCTGTGACTAGAGCTCGAAGGACCCTAACCCTGTATTTCTCCTAGAGACAGAAGCTCAGTGTTGGTCAAATCAGTGTTTGCAACGACTTTATAGAACACGACTACCTGCAATAACGAAAATCAACTGTAATTGATTAGGGTCCATAGTAGGACAGCCCCACTGTCAGGTTTTCACTTAATGGTTCTTTCCCTGAGCTTACTATCTGAGAGAACAGATCCAAGCCCACTTTCTGGCCGCCTTCTGTGAACCTATGATAGGCAATTTGCTTACAAACTGGAGAGGCAGGGAGAAGAGAGGCACAGTGGGGAAGAATCAGGGCAGAGGGCTAACTATTCTTGGCTGTGGAGTTCTAGGGAGGTAGGAAAGTCGGTGGTCTCTCGTGGTGGAGTGAAAGCTAAGACAGACCTGGCCTGTGTCCTAGCACTCCCCTCGCTGCAAATGGCCTCAGGTGGCCAAGCCTGGTCCTGGGTTTGAACTAGATGAAGTGACAACCTGACAATGGGGCTGTCTTACTATGGACCCCTAGTCAATACCTAATCAATTACAGTAGATTCTCATTATTGGTGGTAGTCGTGTTCGATAAAGTTGCTGCAAACACTGATTTAGCCAACACTGAGCTTCTGTCTCCAGGAGAAATAAAGGGTAGGGTCCTGCGAGCTCTAGTCACAGTGTTTTCACCAACTGATCAACACATAACCTCGGCCAGGTGCAGTGGCTTATGCCTGTTTGAAAGTGGGGATGATAAGGGTTCCTTGCTCAGCAGGCTGCTACAAGGATGGAGAGAGAATACAAGCAAATCATGTTGCATTATGTCAGGAATAGAGTGGATGTGGAATAACTTGCTGTGACAATGATCGTTACTGGTATTAATACAGGGGCAAAGAGGAGGGTAATTGCTGCTTGCATGTCACTTACTATGCATTTGGCTTCACATCCAGGCAGAACCTCTCATTTAAAGGGATCAGAATTTATAAGTGATTATTGAACTGAAATATCAGTTAACTTGCAGAATCCTGAACTTTTCAGTTTAGCATTCCATTGTGTCTGAAAACTGGTAAAAGTAGCCACCTGTCTTTGACGTACCATCCCACCCTGTCTTTGAGTTCTCTCCAGGGTCTGGGGTTCCCTGTCCTGTTTTTACATAGTGTACATCTACAATGAGCCATTGAAATTTCCCATTTGGGGTTCCTCAGAGTGTAAGAAAGCTTAAAGATACTTAGGAATAATCGGAGCATAGAAATCCTCTGGACTCTGCCCCAGCTGCCTTACAGAAACTTGATGAGTTTTACTGACTGCCTCACGCCAGGCTCTCAAAAACCTCAGTGTTTGCAGCAGTAACAAATCCTTTTTTGCTCACATTTCATTGATTTCTGCAGTATTTTATTAAACTCTGCAATTACAATAACTGGTACAACCGGCATTTGTAGGGTTGGGAGCAGACGCAGTGGTCATTTGGTCAGCTTTTGAGTTGACAGAAGAAACACAGTGCGGGACTGCAGAGCCCAGCCTGCTGGCTCCAGGCATGCAGTGGGCATGCAGTGCCCGGCTCCTCAGTAGTAATAATGATGTTCCTGGACAGGGGTGATGAGGAAGGCCCTGGGCCCCTTCGGTCTTCATCTAGTTCCTACTTCTGCACTGCTAGAGTCTTGGCTGACTGAGCCCCTCAGTGGGAGCGGGGACAGCCAATTCTCTAGTGCTCCATTGTGGAGCCCAGCCAGCTGGCTCAGGCCATGCATTCCATATTGTCTCACAGAACGAACAGGGAGACAGCAGATCCATGGCTGGTGGGAAGCCTGTAGAGGTGGTTTTGGAGTGACCTCATTTATGTGGTTCTTGGAGGGCAACATGCAGTTTCATTCTAAGCAGTAAGCAGAAAAGACTCACACGTGAATGTGGCTTTGCTCAGCCTGGTTCAGCTTCCAATGTACTTATTTCTCAACATACAGCACTTAATGCAGGGCTCACTGTCTTATGTTTACACCTGCCTGTGTCCCCTCATCTCACCGTAAGCTTCCCAAAGGCGAGAATATTCTCTTTCCCGTTTTTTTTCAACTCCAGCATTTTCAGTGAGGCTGGACACATTCTAACAGCTGGAAAATAAATTTTGAAGTTAATTGCTCAATAAACTTATTTTCTCATGGCGGGATCTATAGATCTGTAATATTAAGTTATATGATGCACATAAAACCTCTCTGGTTTAGAGCACATCCTCCTTCAGCTTTATTGGAAGTTACTAGGTAGAGGAAGCGCCGAAAGTAGTTGGATATCTTGTGTCTTGATGCTCCTGCTGTTCCTCCTCCTTCAATATTTTGGCACGTCCATCAAATTGTCCAATCTTCCTAGTTACGTTAACCAGTTTAACTTACTGGATTGTTTTCCCCACTGCCTCTCCCTTTTATTTAACACATTCAGAAGGAGGAGGCAATGTTTCCACGTGTGGCTAGGGGCCATTCCGGCCCCACACCTTACGCCACTCCTTGCTTTATTGCTGTTGTTCACAGTCAGCCTGGCTTCCTGCCGAGAGAGCGTGAAGTGAGGGGAGCGCAGGGTGGCAGGTGAGCATCTCCAGGCCACCTGCCCATCCTGGGAGCTGAAGGTTGCTCCTGGCAGCAGCATTTCCCAAACACCCACCAGACATCTCAGAGCTTTCAGATGGCGTCTTAGTCAGCTTAGGCTGCCAAGACAAAGCACCACCGTGTGGGGTGGCTGCAGCAATGGGCGGTTATCACCCTCAGTCCTGGAGGCTGGAAGGCTGAAATGAGGGTGTCTGCAGGGTTGGATTCTCCTGAGAGCTTTCTCATTGGCTTGTAGGTGGCTATTTTCTCCCTGTGCCCTCACATGGCTGCCCCTCTATGTGTGTCTGTGTCCTAATCTCCTCTTCTTTTTTTTTTTTTTTTGAGACGGACTCTCGTTCTGTCACCCGGGCTGGAGTGCAGTGGTGCGATCTTGGCTCACTGCAAGCTCCGCCTCCCAGGTTCACACCATTCTCCTGCCTCAGCCTCCCGAGTAGCTGGGACTACAGGCGCCCACCACCATGCACGGCTAATTTTTTGTATTTTTAGTAGAGACGGGGTTTCACCGCGTTAGCCAGGATAATCTCTTCTTTTTATAAAGACACCACTCATACTGGATTAGGGCCACCCTAATGGTGTCATTTTAACTTAATCGTTTCTTTAAAGATCCTGTTTCCAAACTGTCACCCTCTGAGGTCCTGGGCGCTAGGACTTCAACATATGGATGTTTGTGGGAATGCATTTCATTCATTAACAGATGACACCAGGCATTTTGTCAGTCTCCAATGGGGAGGAGGACGGTGCTACCTTTGCCAGATATGGTGGGTAATAAATCATAAACTTGAAGTTATGGTCTTGATTATGGAACAGATGAGTCCTCTCTTCCACTGCCCCTCCTTCATTAATCAATCAGTTTATAAATATTTATGTCCTGGGGAACCTCTGATGCACCAGGCACTGGGCCCTGTGTGGGGATGTGGAGGCCTGCCGTGGTTCTCTTGTGGGGGAATTTACATTCTAGGACACTCCAGTGGCATAGTCCACTTGGGGCCTGAGACTGACCTGGGAGGGGATGAAGGTGCTTGCAGAGAGGGTTGGAGGTGCCGTTTTCTGCTCTGCTCTGTTCTGTGGGACACTGGTTTCATAACTATCCAGACACTTCAAGTCCCTTTACCTTTGACAAGATAGTTTCTTTTTTGGAAAGGGGATAAAATATGCTTAAATAGAAAAAGATGGAATGGGTTTCATGTTTTGTATGTTTCCTCTTCTCTAGGATGATGCATGTGGTCCTGGAAGTCACAGCACTTTCTAGAGGAAGTCCTAGCGATGTGGACCCCAAGGCACATGGCATCTCTGGGTGTTTATCCCGAGGCAGCCACTAAGGATGTTAACATTTTAAACTATAGAATGTTTCTCATAGCCTCATTCATAAGAGTGGGAAATTGGAGACCAAAAAACATGCTGTTAAAGGGGGATTCGGTTCCATCTGGACAATTGAGTACTATGCCGCTGTTAAAAATTGCAGTGCAGAAGAAAATATAGTGATATGGACATAAAGCACCATTTGGCTTTTAAATAAGTATGGGCGGAAGAAAGTCGCCCATACTTATTTAGGGGTCCATCCTATTTGGCTAAAGTTGGTTATCTTGGGGTATGGGAGGGAGGGAGAGGCTGATTCTGTCTGCTTCTTTTTGTATATGTCTACTTTCTGAATTTTCTGTAACAAAGTAACTTTTATCATAAGAATGAAAGCAGGTGGTACTTGTTATTTAAAAAGCTGGTTCTCAGAGCTAGCCTCTCAAGGGCAGTGAGGCCCTGCTCTTCAGCCACAGGGGTCTACACAGGCTCCTCAGATGGCCTGGGGCCTGCATGCCTGGGGTCTGACTCCCAAGCTGCAAGCTTGAATCTGCGGGAAGGGACTGCTTGTTCCTCACGCAGAAGGCTTCGTCTGCGGTTGGCTTCTGCTCACAGGAGGCGGCTGGAGCAGCCCCATTTTTCACAGCTCATCCCAGCGCAGCCTGATTTTATTTCATCTTGTTTTATATTACATTTTATTATATTATCATTTTCAGATCCAATTTGTACAGGACATCTAATCTCTCTGAGATAGAAATGAGGGGGAAAAAAGCCTGGGGCATCCAGGAGGCACAGCCGTTCTAAACGTGAGCCACTGACTCATGAGGCACTTCCAGATGGAAGCCTCAGAGGTTAGAGGACACATCTGTCCCCGTCTTTAAAAGGGAAATGGATGCCCTGTGCTCAGCTAGTGAAGCTGCCCTTTGGCAGAGCCCCAGGTGACTGTCCCATGGCCTGTGTGTGGGAGTTGGGAGGAGCCGTGGGCCTTGGCCTAGAACACTGATCCTGGGCAGATGTGGCCTTAGCTGACTAACCAGATGACCTTGGACGGGCCAGTTAGATACCAAGGACGTTATTTCCTCACCTGTAAGAAATTGAGTAAGATGACCCATGTTTCTGTGTAGTGTAAACTTCATGTATGTGGCATATTGACATTATTTTGGCATGAGACATATTGTCTCAATAGATTTTAGAATTGACCTGAGCAGATATACTTCCTTTTTGGTGCCTCAGACTATGTCCTCTTCCCAGAGTCTCCTGATAGACTCAAGCTTCTGCTTGTGAGCTGCTAGGAACAAGTGCAGGGTGCACCTCAGGATAGTGCTGGGTCCCTGTCATTGTCCCCCTTTTTACAGATGAGGACACTGAGGCGACAGGGCTCACTGACTATCCGGAGTACCCTGTCTGTAGGGCAGAGCTAGGATTTGAGTCGGGCTCCCTGCCTCCAAGTCCTTTCCCATGGTCCTTCAACTGTAATACGCTCTGCGGATGGCGGAGGATGGATGGAGGGCACCATAGTGTGTAGTGGTTGGAGGGGACTGATTTGGAGCTCTATAGAAATAGGCAGCATTCTAGGTGCTTGAGTGGCAGGAAACCATGGTCGTGATGGGTTTTTGATAGCTTGGGTTTCAGAAGTGGTAACGAAGTTAATTTAGTGGAGAAAGTGGGAAGATGAAAGGGAGAGTGATTAGGAGGAGTGGCCTCTTGGAGGCTGTTGAAGCTATTCGGAGTGAGAAGGGCCTGTCTCTGAGATAGGTTGCCTATCCATGACATGTGTGTGGAAGTGGGGAGGAGCTGTAGGCCCTGGCCTAGAGCACTGATCCTGGCCATATGTGGCTTCTGCTGACTAACCAGATGACCTTGGACAGGTCAATTAGATATCAAGGACATCATTTCCACACCTGTAAAAAGAGAACATTTTAGTGAGGAATTGAGTAAGATCACTCACACATCCCCACTCCGTCTTCAGGGGAATTACCCAGCTAGCTTAGAATGAATCACGGCGGGAGTGTTTATACCACAGGAATGGACAGAGGATACATCGAGGTGGTTGCCTCTCCCCTCCCCTCCCCTCCCCTCCCCTCCCTTCCCCTCCCCTTTACCAGCACACCTCCAGGGAGAATGATATGGGAAGAATTGAGCCCACATTGAATATTTTAAAAGACATTTATAAAGAGAGGTTATCATTTTCTTAAAAGAAAGGGGTAAGGTAGGGAGGAAGTTACTATGATACTGAATTGTCCTACACAATGAGAGTCCTTGGAAGACAGTCTTGTTAATGTCATTCACTAATACTCATAACCTTCAAAAGGGCTGAGAAACACTCGAGGAAGAAGAGCTGAAAGCATCCTTAAGGAATGGGGACCTGTTGTTGCCCAGTTGGTTCTCACTCTTGGAGCTCCAGATGTGGAGGGAGTTGGCTGAGGTGAGCAGCAGGTGTGGGGCAGTGAATGTCTCATGGGCTGTGTTTTGTGTGTGCTTGCCGGGCCTGCACCTGTACGTGCTGGTCCTTGCACGTTCCCTGTTGCTGTCTCAGCATCATTTACCTCCTCAGCTTCAGGGGACCTGGTTCTGTTGGCCTTGTCTTCCTTCACCTCACATCCTGAATGGATGCCCTCCTGGCCTCCATTGACTGCCCCAATAGTAATGATGTAACATAGTAGTAAAAGCTGGCACGTGTCGAGCATGTGTGGTGTTCCAGGCACAGTATTAAGCATTTTGCATGCTCACCTTGCTTGATCTTCCTAGAACTCTGCATTATGTGCCATTTCCACCCCCATTCCCCAGGTAGGGAATCTGAGGCTTCTAGAGGACGAATATCAGGGGGTTGCTGGTGAATGTTTAATAGAGGCTTTCCAGGTAAAAGCTCGGTCGGCAGTGTTTGCTGATTTCTTTGGTATAAATACTCCCCCCATTGCTGATTTCAACCTCCAACCTGATGTCTGGGAAGTGCACCCTGGGCTCCTGGAGCCTGCTGGAGCCACTCCTGATGCCACTAACAGATGAGGTCCAGGTCAGCAGCTGTCTGCTCTTGGGCCTGACATTTCCACCTATCTCGTCACTGCCCAGTGTTCCCCTTATATTAATCTTGCTGCTGCTACCACTAAACCTTGTTAAAAACATTGGGATTGTGTCACTCCCCTATGCAGAAACTTCTGACACCTTTCATCGTCATGGATTTATCACCTGGCATTTGGGCTCCTTGAGCCCGGACTTAAGCCTCTTTCTCATGCATCCTGTGAGCATGGTGTGTGTCACTCCTGGCTGCCCCCACCCACTACATGCAGTGTGTCTCCATTTCTCTGCCCAGACTCTGTCCTCTGAAGGAATTTGCTCCTCCTGCCCCGCCTCTGCCACAGGCGCTCACTTTGTATCAGTTGCTTTCTAGCCATCCTGGCCTATCCCAAGAGCTGCCCTGATGGATCTGCAAAGTGGCCATGGTTTCTAGAGCTGGAGACGAGCTCTTCCTCTCCCAGGTGCCCATCACCGCCACCTCTGGCACTGCCTTCTCTCTCCTTTATGGGGTCTTAAATGTGTACTTATCCAGCACCTCCAGGACAGGATTCTCATCCATTCAGTTTTCAGTCCATCCTGGTCTTTCCCTTCTGTCACACCTGCATTCTCCCTGCAGTGCCTGAAATGGGCTGGCCCTCCTGCAAATACGTGTTTGCATTCGTGGATATGAAAGGGAAGCAGGGCTGCTCAGAGCCCTCTCTGCTTGCTCTTTCCCGGGTTATCCATGTGAATCTGATTATTGCAGGATAAACTCCAGATTAAGGCTGCTCTGTCAGTGTCAGTGCAATTCGTTAGCTCTTCATTCTAAAGCAAAAGCCCTACTGTGCCCTTCTGGGTGTGGAGGCAGGTATGGTCCTGGCCTGAGTTGGGGTGATCCTCTCAGCATTCTCTGGGCAGCCCCTTTGCCCATCAGAGTTTGCCAGGCTGGGGTGGGTGAATTAGGCCCTTCCCTCAGCCTTGCAAACATTGAGCTATTGTATAGAACCAGCTGGCTGCAGGGCCAGGGACCTATCTCTGTGGCCCATGGTGGCCAGCATCTGTGGGTCTTGCCCCCCTCAGCACCGCCGACGTCCCATGTGGACAGGACCAGGTGTCTGTATGCTGGGAGTTTGGTGGGGCTGTCCATGGGATGCCTGTGCTGTGCCCTGAGGGGCTGGTTTCCAGGCTCTCTGCAGGGGGATCTGTGTGAGTTTGGGTGGGACATCTAACAGGACAGAACACAGCTCTGCAGGGCACTCTCCAGAGTGGACTCAGCATACATAACCCCTCCCACCTGCTGCAGGGCACTTTCAGACTCCCGAGATGACTGACATTAACACGGGCTCATTAACAATGTTGTCACCTTCTAGAGAAGGCACTTCCCTCCCAGGCCGCCCTTGCTGACTTTCTCGCCTATGGATGGGAGCCCCTTGCCTGGCTCTGCCTGGCTGGCCGCTGCCTGCGGTTGAGGACACTCCCATTGGGGGTACTTTGGGAGAGCTGGCTCTCTAGGGCTCTGCCTGTTTTCTGTCACCATGAAGTAAGGAATAAACTGGCCTGTCCTCAGGGTGCCACACCCTGCCCAGCTGTTGCCCCCCAGAGCAGCCCCTCTCCATGACCTTTCCTCCATTGTAAAATGCGGGAGTGGGACTGGAAACAACACATGCAACCCTCCTCTCTCCCCCAGGGCTGATGATGAGTGCTGCTGGCTTGGGCTTGGTGCCTTGAGGCATCTTCTTAGTCCCCACAGAGATCCTGGGAGGCTGGTGGTGTTGTCAACTCGTTTGCTCGGAGGAGTTAAAGTCCTGTTTAGTGTCTCCGGGTCTGAGGACTGTGGCCAGTAAAGGGACAGGTGGTCCTATTTTGACCCCCTGCTGTCACTGCTCTGTCTGCCCCTGCCAAATGGTGGGCAGGTGGCAGGAAGCACAGGCTGCCCTGTGGAGCTGAGCCTGGTCTGAGCAGTGCACCCCTGGCTAGTTATAAACTGGGGCCCCCCATTTGTGTTCAGCCTGGAAGGAGACACCACGTGGTTTCCAGTGGAACGGGTGCCCCCAGAACACCCTGCCCACTGATAGGGTTATGCTGGGGGCCCAATGAGGCCCTCCCCACCTCCCCTCCCTTGGTCCACTTTTCTATGTGAAGAAATGTTTTCGTTATGAAATAACTGATAAAAATAAAAGAATGTAAGTGCATGTAAGATGTTACAAAAAAGCACACACAAATCTCCCTCAGTTAAAGGGACGTGACTGACCATGTAGTCATGAGATCAGTGAGATCAGTTTAAACAGCTGCCTGGGTGAGTCTAACAGCTGAGGACACGACGTGGCCTGGGCTGGCCACCCTTCCTCTTAGCTCTGAGTGCTAAGTGAGGTAATAAGCCCTCCTCAGGCAGGTCTGGGACTCTATGTCACCAAGATCTGCCGTGTATCCAGCCTCCATCTCCCGTTTTGTAACTCAGAACCTGTCTGGTGCCTCATTCCCATAATTGAGGTTTCGCTGCATACCTTTCCTTCTCTCTGGCCCGGCCACTCTGTCTTTAACCCTGTTTTTGTGCTTGTTTATTGGTTTGGTTTTTATTTTAAAAACTATTTAATTATGTTCAATTCATTCGATGAGTCATCTCAAATTCTATTTGGAATGAAGTGGAGCAAAAACAAACTAAGGAAGGAAGTGGTAAAGGAGAGAATGGGGTTGGGGGAGAGGAAGGAAAGAGGGAGGGAGGAAGGCCAGTGGGCATCAGGCATCTGTTACCTGGGATACAGAGGTGAGTAACCTGCCCTCTCAGCAACTCGAAGTAGGTTTTGTTTTTCCTGGGGGAACTTTTGAGAGGCGGTTCTCCCTAGTGGCTAGTCCCCAGGAAGGCACAGCCACTCAGATTCCTGGTCAGAGGGTTCTCCCGGAGAGTGCTGTTCTTGTTCCTGTCCCTCAGGCCCTTGGCAGGCTGGCCCTCAGCCCCGGGCGGACATTGTCCTGTGAGCTCCGTGCCTGCATGCTCACCGTGGGGCTGGGCACACCTGCCAGCTGCTCCTGGCTGTGGTCCTGGGGATTCCCACACTCACCAGGCTCTCCCACCTGGTGGGCTATTCCAGCTGCCTCCTTTATGCCCAGAGCTGCCGAGACATTAACATGAAGAGGGGTGTGCTTGACTAAAGCAGGGGAAGGAGCGAAACGTAGGAGGAGCTGTTTCTGGAAGGGAAAAGCAGCCCTGGCCGGTGGTCCCTGCCCAGGCCCAGCACAGTAAGTTCCCAACTCCCCAGGTGCCGCCTCTTGGCTGGGCTGGCACTGGGCACTTTGTCTGTCCCTGGCCACCCTCCTCTGTGGCCTCCGGTACTGGCTGCTTTGCAGTGAAGGGGCATTTCCAAGTCATTTTTCCCCTTTCACTTCAATGCTGCAGATGTTCGGTGGGATCTTGTGTCCTAAGAACTGTCCGCCCCATCTGCCCCTTCTTGGGAAACTTATCTGTGAGAAGAGCAAAGGGGAGCTTCCGACTTCTTTGGAAATGCTGACATCTCTGTGTCCTCCCCGAGCGTTGCTTACCTCTCCCTGCTGCCAGTCTTCCTGAGATGCCTCTTTCCATATGGTTCCAAACCAGCCTGAGCTCCTGGCCAGGGAGGCAGGATCCTGTGACTATTTGGTTACAAATAAATAGAGATACAATCTTAGTCTGTTGTTTCTCATAGTTGAATGTGAAGGTAAAATGACAAGATTACTTTATTTTAGTTTCCCACCCTCCATGGGGTGTACTTTCTCTGGCAGTTCTTAATGATTGCTGCTTATGTTTAAAAGCATTAAGCAGAAAATCAAGTTGGGCAATCCTGATAATTAATTGGTTCCTGGTATTCTTGTTCTGGAAGGGAAAAAATGTCTTATTAACCCTGTGGCTTTGGGAAAATCACTTACCCTCTCTGAGCGTTGTTTCTCCTACTGTTAAATGGGCATTGTGGTCACAGTTAGTTTTGTGATCTAAGGGGGATCCCACAATGCACTTGTGGATAAAGTGCATTTCCAGGGCCTCACACAGGCCAGACACAGAAATAAGATAATGGAATAAGTAGCTAATATTTCTTTGGCACTTATTACTGGCCAGGCACTGTTCTAAGCCCTATGTTTATGTTTCCTTATTTAATCCTTCCAAGAATGCTGTTTCTGTCTCCCTTTTCCAGATGAGGAAACTGAGTCACACAGAGGGCAAGTAAATTCCCAAGATCAGATGGCTTACTCGAGCAGTAGAGCTGGCTGCCTACCCAGGCATTAGTATTCCAAAGAGTGTGCGCTAAACCCCCAAATCGTATGTGCTGGATGGTGGAGGAATCAATGAAGGATGAACAAATAAATGCCTTGAAATTTGCCAACTGAATGTTGTTCAGGTTGTTGCCTTTGAAAAAGATTTTACATGTATTTATTCTCCATTTGCTTGGTGAAACAAAAACAGAATGTGCAGAGGTGTCTCAGCCCAACCTGTTTAATTGTCCCCACCTCACACATAGCCCGGCAGCTGTGATCTGTGTCTCTCGTCACCATGCCCTTCATAGTCCTGCTTCCTTGCGGATTTGTCCGTTGCTTTTGTTTCTTTTGATTTATTTATTTGTTGGAGATGGAGTCTCGCTCTGTTGCCCAAGCTGGAGTTCAGTGGCACCATCTCGGCTCACTGCAATCTCCACCTCCTGGGTTTGAGCGATTTTCCTGCCTTAGCCTCCGGAGTAACTGGGACTACAGCCACATACCACCACGCCTGGCTAATTTTTTGTATTTTTAGTAGAGACTGGGTTTCACCACGTTGGCCAGGCTGGTCTTGAACTCCTGACCTTGTGATCCCCTGCCTTGGCCTCTCAAAGTGCTGGGATTACAGGTGTGAGCCACCATGCCCTGCCAAGGGCTTCTTTTCTTTCCTCTTCACCAAAAGCCAGTGAGGACAAGGAGAGGCAGGGAACGGGGTGCCATGTTTAACCGACCCTGGCTCAAGGATCCTGGCACTGCCCTGCACCCATATTGGCCCGTGGGTAAGCAGGAGCGAGGGCCAGTGCTAGTCACTGCTTCTTTGGCCAGCCTGGGCTGTAGCTAGAGGCCTGGCAGATAGTGGAGACCTGCTTTCTGCCAGTGGTCAGAGCCCCCCTGGGAAGAGGGATGGTCACCTCCACTCCAGGGTCTTGGGTCTTAGGGAGGCAGAGATGCTAAGGGGACTGCTTCTTAAAGGGTAGTCTTGGGGAATTACATGAGAAAGCACTTAAAAAATATGTATTACCATTTTCAGTACTTGAGTAGGCACAGGATACTGAGCTCAGCTCAGTGGGTGAGAAAAATCCGTAGTTTATAGTCATGTGTATCCAAGTCACAATATTAGCTTTTACCCAGCTGTCAAGCTGATACTTAACCACATTGCTATTCTGTGGGCACTGTCTTCCTAAATAGGCCCCAGTTATTCCATGTTATAACCTTGGGAGGGAGCAGATGTCACTGCTTTTCATCCTACTCTTCTTTTAGATAAGCCTGTTAAAGTCAGTGGGTACATTTATTTTTGTTAACCCAAAACTAAAGCTAACTAGCTGTCTGTTATTGAAATCTAACAACAGCATCCTCATGCCTCTTCAGATGGCCAGATGACTCCACAGCCACTTTGGGATTAGTGGTTCATTTCTTCCTTTCTTCATTCTACAGACTGCTGTGCTGGGTGGCTATTGCGTGCAGAGTGCCACCCGAGAGGCTAGAGATACCTCTGGGAGCTAGACTGCCAGTGCCTCTGCTGGATCTGCATGGGAGGGGGCTGTAGAGCTCAGACGACAATTCACAGTTAGTTGTTTTCTTGTAGTTGTGGTCGACACAATAAAGTAGACCAGGGCTGGACGTGGTGGCTCACGCCTGTAATCCCAACATTTTGGGAGGCCGAGGAGGGCAGATCACCTGAGGTCAGGAGTTCAAGACCAGCCTGGCCAGCATGGTGAAACCCCATCTCTACTAAAAATACAAAAATTAGCCAGGTGTGGTGGCAGGCACCTGTAATCCCAACTACTGGAGGCTGAGGCAGGAGAATCACTTGAACCCGGCAGATGGAGGTTGCAGTGAGCCAAGATCACCCCACTGCACTCCAGCCTGGGCAACAGAGTGAGACCCTGTCTCAAACAAACAAACAAAAAAACAAACAAAAAAAAAAACAAAACAAAAAGGAGACCAAAGTAGAAAGAATATATTAATGGCATCCCGACTCAGGTCGGGTAGGGAGATCAGATTATGCTTTGCTGGAAGTTGCCATCTGAGCCAAGTGCTTTGAGAAATCACAGGAGTTAACCAGGTAAAACTGGGATACATGATGAGGAGCATTCTAAACTGTGTGTGGTATGTGCAAAGAACCTGGGGCAGGAGGAAGCAGAGCGGGTAAGGTAGGGACAGGGAGTGAGGGAGGCACACGAGGAGGCAGGGGCTGGCTCACCCAGGGCTCTGAGGACCAGGCTGAGCACCTGCCTTTCACCCCATGGCAATGGGACGTCAGTGAAGGATACTCCATTTGAAATGCCACACTAGCATTAATTGCATGACACAGGCTTGGTTTGCTGCAGCTGAGCTCTACTCTTCGGACTGCCTTCCACCTGCAGGATACGCACCCATGCCAGGTGCACAGTGCTGAACGTCGAGCAGTGACTTCCCTGGGCAATGGAGATTCTGTACAGTTTAACTGGATGCATCGGCAACATACAGTGCAAGGCTCAGGGACAATCTGCAGTGAGCAAGGCTAGCTTGTTAGTCTCAGGCAGGCATTGGACTTTTTTGTCTTTATTCTATGAACAGCCTGACAAGGCAGACATCATTATCCCGCTCCACAGATGGGGTCACTGAGGCTCATGAGTGCCCTGGCCCAAGATTCTGTAGCTGGCAGGTGGTGTGGGACTCACACCCAGGTCTGTCTGATGCCAGATTTCATTACTATACTGTGAGGTTTTGGAAACTTTTGATTTGTTCAAACAAGCAGTCGAAGGACACAGGTTAAAAAAGAACCAAATTCTGGCTGGGTACGGTGGCTCACGCCTGTAATCCCAGCATTGGAAGCCGAGGTGGGTGGATTGCCTGAGGTCAGGACTTCGAGAGCAGCCTGGCCAACATGGTGAAACCCTGTCTCTACTAAAAATACAAAATTTATCCAGGTGTGATGGTGGGTGCTTATAATCCTAGCTACTAGGGAGGCTGAAGCAGGACAATCGCTTGAACCCAGGAGGTGGAGGTTGCAGTGAGCTGAGATTGTGCCACTCCATTCCAGCCTGGGTGGCAGAGTGAGACTCTGTCTCAAAAAAAAAAAAAAAAAAAATCAAATCCCCACCAGAGTTGGGCTCTCATTGATTACAAGCTTGTCTCGAAATTAACCTTCCTGTCAGGTGGGGGCTCCCAGATCCTCACCTGTGGAGACAAACATCAAACCAACTGGAATCCCATCCCGCCTGGGGAGGATCCCATGTCTCCCTGGGACGTCGTGGACTTCAAGGAAGCTTTGTTGCAGAGGGAATGGGGCCTGTGTCTTTCACTCTTCCCTCCTCCCTGTGCTCCCCCTCTGCATGCCCCACATGGGTGAGTGCAGAGGAGGCTGCTGGCTTTCTGGTGAGTGTGCTTACTCCTGCCCGGGTGGTGGCCATGGTGTTGATGTGACAGCCAAGGGAGCAGCTCCAGGGTTGGCTGCTCTGGAAATGTGCTTTGGCAGTGGCCTTGGGGAATCTCCAGTGGCCTTTTCAGTCCCAGCAGTCCACGGCCTCGCCTCCTTCCGCCAGGGCCCCCGGCCTCCTGCTGTCTTCTCTGCCTTCGTTAGGTGGATTTGCTTGGCTCTTCCCTCGGTCTGCTCCCAGATGTGCAGAAAGACTCTTTGAAGCTCAGGTCTTCCTTCTGATCAGGCCTGTCCTCCTGAGCAAGAAGCCACAGTTCACAGT
Organism: Pongo pygmaeus; assembly: GCF_028885625.2. NCBI lineage: Eukaryota > Metazoa > Chordata > Mammalia > Primates > Hominidae > Pongo > Pongo pygmaeus. Next base: position 25,269,856 of record NC_072392.2, on the reverse strand, counting down.
GGAAAGCATGGTTCTCATAGAGATACTAGAGCGAGCATCACCACATGTTCTAGAGTTGTCCGCTGGTCTTGGCAAATGGCACGTGGTGGGGTGGGGCGCTGTGGGATGAGATGAGGCTTTAGGGTAGGGTCTTTAGGGTGAAGCCTAGGGTGTGCTAGGATAGCGCACTGCAGGATGGCGCCCTGCAGGAGGGCACATTGGGACCGAGAACTGTAGGGTCACTGCAGGACCATGTGCCATAGGGCCACTGTGAAAAGCAGGTTTGCCCTAGTGTGCCATGCGTGGATTGCTAACTCCAAGGTGAGATCGGGACATGAGCACACAGTCCTGGCAAGAGGAGGGAGATGAGGCTGAGGCGAGTGGAGGACCTTTCCTAAGGCTGCAGGTGCCAAGCGGTGGACCCTTAACTTGGACCCAGACTGCCTGATGTGGAGCCTGTGTGCTTTGCCATGAGGCTAGGCTGCTTTCTCCCAAAAGAGGTGTTTTTGCCTTCCTGCCGCTTAGTCTGCTCTCACCCACTGCGTGTGACACACTAGGAAGTGCTCTGTCCTGGGCAACAGAGCGAGACTCCATCTCAAAACAAACAAACAAACATATGTGGAACCAGAATGACCCTCCAGGCAGTGCATCTAATTCTTTATCTGAGGAATGCCTCTCCTCCCTTTTCACTCACTGACTCAGGGAGTCCAGGGCTGGGATGACCTCCAAGTGTTTGATCCACAGCTGTCATTTTACCAGAAGAGAAAGGGAGTTTAGTGACCTCATTGAGTCCATGGGGCCAGTTTTTCACATGGCCAGGATGAGCTCCAGGACCTGTAGAAGGAAAATGCTTCTAAAGAGCAGTCTGGCCGGGCACGGAAGCTCACGCCTGTGATCCCAGCACTCTGGGAGACTGAGGCCAGTGGATTGCTTGAGCGTCAGAGCAACCTGGACAACATGGCGAGACTCCCATCTCTACAAAAAAAATACAAAAATTAGCCGTATTTGGTGATACATGCATGTAGTTCCAGCTTCTTGGGAGGATGAGGTGGGATGATCACTTGAGCCCAAGAAGTCACTGAGAGGCTGCAGTCAGCCGTGATCACGCCACTGCACTCCAGCCTGGGCGACAGTGAGAGCTTGACTCAAAAAAAAAAAGAAAAAAAAAAAAAGCAGCCTGGAACAGGGCGGTCTTTGCAGGCTTACCTTCTGCAGGTTTAACCTTAACCACAGATTCTACCTGGGCCCCCCTTTTCCCTTTCTCTTATTTGGGTGTTGAAGGCTGTGGTAAGAGCATGCCAACAGGGACACAGGTGAGGGAGGCATGGGCTGGGCAGAGGCTGGGTGGGAGGCTTTGCTGTCTGGGTTTTTTCACCCTGGAAAACAAGAGAAAAAAAGAAGCAACTTGTGTTTCTATCTAATGGGAACTCTAATCACGAAGGGCTTGGATTTGATCGCCATTGGTGCTAGGGTCCAGAAGGAAACCACAGCTTGGGAAGGCTTCTGAGGACGTGAGCGGGCAGCTCTCTTTTCAAAACACCTAGAGAGTGGAACCCCGTCTCTACTAAAAATACAAAAAAATTAGCTGGGCGTGGTAGCAGGCACCTGTAGTCCCAGCTACTTGGGAGGCTGAGGCAGGAGAATGGCAGGAACCTGGGAGGTGGAGCTTGCAGTGAGCTGAGATCATGCCGCTGCACTCCAGCCTGGGCGACAGTAAGACTCTGTCTCAAAAAAAACAAACAAACAAACAAACAAACAAAAAAAGCACCTAGAGATAGTGAGTTTGCAACACAGATTTGCAGGACTGGTGCCTACAAGTAGAGAGAGTTTTTTAAACCTTGTATGAGGTTAGGATTTCGGGTTTCTCAGGAGCCAGGTTTAATAAACCTATAGCAAGTTAGTTTCTCAGTCATCCTACAGTCATGAAATGCATTATTGTGCACACACAGGGTTTAGATTTGTGCAACCCAAGTGTAGGTATATTGTTTACTTTCAAATAAAGACTCAAAGGGACATCATATCCCTGAGTCTCCTCTTGACAAGCACAGTATTTTGGAAACTCTTGGCAGTAGTTCCAGTTCAGTATGGGGCTTGGTTCTCATTTTAGTCCAAGTCAAAGCAGCTGAGGGGGTTCTACCCCAGTGTGTCAGGGGGACCTGTCATAGGCATGTCCTCTACTTGATTCCAGATTTAACCCCTGAATGATTCAGGGGGATTTTAGTGCACATCAGATCTCAGATGCTGACTTGGAAGTGACGGAAGGGCCATAGTTTCTCTCCCCTTTTTGGCACAGGGCTAGAACAGCTCCCCCAAGCAAGAGTCTTTTATCCTCACTGATGTTCATGTGATTCAGGGGCAGCCTGTGCAGGAGAGGGTGTGGACCACCCAAAAGCCAGGAGATGGAAGGAGAACAGAGTTTCGGCATCAGAAGGTGCTACTGCAGCTTAACTGTGGGATTCCAACACGCCCGCCCACCAAATCCTCGTTTCCTCATCACCATCCGTATGTTACCATCCTGTAACATGTAACATAGGGATGGTGATGTCTGCTTACTGGGGTTTCTGCTGGGCTCCGTGCAATGCTCTTCAGGGTTGTGCTATGGAAGCTGCTGAGCACCACATGCCTTGGAGGTGGCCAGGCCTGGGTTTGCACATCTGGAGGCATGAGGTGGACAGATGCGGGTCTGGGGCTGGGGATTCGAGTGGGTGTTGAACTCTCTGTGTTCTTGGAGGGTGGCCCTGAGATGTGCTGGGTCTCGCCTCGATTTTAAGTGGATGTAGACTTACATAGAAAATTGGGCATGTTGGGGGATGGGCTGAGTTCCTCCTTCCTACCCCTCTTCCCAATACAGAGGTTAAGGAAGGAGTGTCTCTGGGCAATGCTGGGACACTTCACAGGAACCCTGCATTTCTGAACACTTCATGGAAGCAACTTTGTGCAATTCAACACTTTTTCTGACTTTTCACCAGCTCAGGTGCTGGGGCCTCCCTGTGGTGATAGCACAGATTACAGTTTCCTCCATTGGCCTTGACCTTAGAAATTATGTAACTATTGATTTAAAAGGTTTTTTTTGTTTCTTTTTTTGGCAGTGGTTGCAATTTGTATGGTTTCGGGTTTGAACATTGGAGTTACTGTATCAAGGCGTATAATGCTGAATTGGATTCAGAGATTATTGGATTGAGAAGATCCCGTGGGTCTGTCTGACCTGCCCTTCTCACTCTGCAGCTGAGGAAATGGGCCCTGGGTCCCGTCAGGGACAGCAGAGTCCTCATGCCTTCTGGGACCCTTCCCTCCTTCCCTCCTGCTGTCAGGGCCCTGCCTGAGGGACAGTGACACTCCTACCCCATCACGTTGGTGCCGGCAGTGAGCAGTCACGTATTTGTGTGGTTGTCATCTTGGAATGATGTGCCATGTGAAAGTTAAATAGCTTTGCCCAATGAGTTATATAATGCTGTTTGTATGTTAAGTTGCATGCCAGGCTTTCACGGTCAAATGATAAGCGTGACATAGGGTCTGAAGCGACAGCCCACTTGTAGGAACTGGGCCAGTGTACTCCAGCATGGCATTGCAATGGGAGTCACTGTATTTTGGATGTGTGGTCTGGTCAAGATGTGGGACACATATAGTCAGATCCTGGTGGGTTCATATAAGACCCAGGACCATGGTCGGTCAAACTCCTTGCTGTTCTCCCCTGAGATGTTGGCTTATTGAACACTTTTTTGAAGTAAATGGGACCCTGGTTAAGCTGAATTTCCCTTTGATGGGATTGGTTCTATTAGGATTGCATCTGAGCTGCTTGAATTTGAGTCTTACATGTACAGGTTGTATGAATTAACCTAAACGGGTTTTTGATGTATCATTTCCTTACTTTTCGGAGACTTCATTTTAGTGCATTCAGTTTGCTTCTGGGATTGCATTCTAAATACTTTTTTTTTGTTGTTTATTTGTTTGGGACAGGGTCTTGCTCTGTTGCCCAGGCTAGAGTGCGGTGGCACGATCTCGGCTCACTGCAACCTCCTCCTCCCAGGTTCAAGTGATTCTTGTGCCTCAGCCTCCTGAGTAGCTGGGATTACAGGTGTGCGCCACCACACAGGCTAATTTTTGTATTTTTAGTAGAGACGTCGTTTCACCATGTTGGCCAGGGTGGTCTTGAACTCCTGGCTTCAAGTGATCTGCCCACCTCGGCCTCTCAAAGTGCTGGGATTACAGGTGTGAGCCACTGTGCCCGGCCGTATTCTAAATACTTTTTATACACACTGACAAGTTGTCCTCTGAAATCTTGCATCTGTTTATATTTCACCAAAACTTTAAAAAATGTTTTCAAGATTTTTATTTTTGCTGCTCTACTAGGCAAAAGAGTAGTCTCCTGTTTTGTAGCTGTCTAGTCTGAGCTGTGAAAGGCTTTGGGTTAGGGCTTTGAGAAGATCAGAGGAACATGTTTAGAGCCTCCTGCAGCTTTGTGGGCACAGGGGATGAGCAGGGGGTGCACCTCAGAAGTCGGGGTGGGCGGGGTCTGGAGACCACGGGACTTCACTTGACCAGGTCTGCCCAGCACGGGCAGTGGCCATGCGGTGCCAGGCTGGGTTCCAAGCCATTGACAGAATTACCTCAGTGAATCCCTGGACAGCTCCATGAGACTGGCCCTGTCTGTTACTATTCTCACTTCAAAAGGCAGGAGACAAAGAAGTGGAGTGACCAAGGGGCTTGCCCAGGGAAAGCAATGAGGAGGTGGACCCAGGGCTGAGCTCACCAGCACCTTGGTGTAGAACTCAAGAGCACACCCCTAGATCCTGCCCCTGTCTTGGGAGGCTGAGACGATGATCTCTGCTGTTTTGGAATTGGTACTAGGCTTTGCATTGCTATGATTTCAGGAAAACATCTGTATTGTTGGTCTCCGAAATATACATAGAATTTGTTTTCTGTTCATTTCTTGCCAAAGGAGTCCAGGTGAGCTGCACCTGCCTGAGTGGGATCCCAGGTGTGATCGGGGGTGTTGATACCTCTGATGGTGGTGTCTGTGGGCCTGCTTTGATCGGGGAGCAGGAGGAGTGCTGGAGGCTCTGTGTCCCCCCAACTCGGGGGTCTCTGGGCTCATGTGTGCAGCATTACCTGGCTTGGGCCAGAAAGAGACTTCGAGGGAGCCCTGTAGGGGGTGTCTGGGTTTCCCCATTCACCTCTGCCATCTGACAAGATCGCTTCCCTCTTTGAGCCCCAATTTCCTCACTTCTGAAATATTGGAGAGCCTTCTTACTCATACAGTTGCTGGGCATTTTTCCTGAAATAGTAGATCTCTGTCACCATAGTATATAACAACCCTTATGCACAAGGAAGGGTTATATAACTGTAAAGTAATTATAACCCTAGTCTTTTCTCTCTGTTGAATAGGCTCTTTAAAAAAGAGTAGGTATGATTGACAATTCCTGAAAGTCACTCATTAATTGGTTCTTTCAAGTAAATAATAGCAGCCATGATAGTCATAGTGCTGGTGTCATCTGGCACCTCCCGTGTTGGATGGCAGGGCACTGTTTGCACGCCAAGTGATGCCTACCTTGCCCTGACTGGAGGGTGGCCTCACTGGCTCCTGTGGAAGCCCGTCCTGATGCTGGTTAGTGGCATTGCGTCCTCTGGTGAGCTGAAGCACACAACATGGTGTAGACCCTTCTGAGGTGATAAGGTGAGCTAGCAGTTATGATTGACTTGCAGTTTATAATTAAACTATGGGACAGCTGTCATTGTTCCCTCTCAGTGGTGTCTGTGTCATGTAGACTGGCAGGAAAGGAAACTTCAAAATGACCCTTGTTTTGTTATTTGCAGGCTCCAGGGAGTTCCACACTGTCCAGTTCTCTCTGCCATGATAAACCTCTGTGGTGAGTGTCTGTGTGGGTCATGCATTCCTCTGTCTCTGGCTGTAGGTCAGCTCTCCACAGAGGAAACTTGGGCACGGCATCATTTTATTCTGTAGAAATCATAATTTCTGTTTTGGTTGTAAACATTGCCAATCAAAGGTGATACAGGCCACGTTTTCTATCCGTTTCTAAATGCTGTGTCAGGGTCAGAAGCCCAGCTGGTAGAAACACCTGTGATTGTCTTTGAATAAATAATTGCACTGCTGAGGCCTGATTGTGCAAGTGTCACTTTTGGGGGAGACTCCAGGGTGTGCTGGCAAGAGCCCCTTTAGAGCAGATGATGGGGGCCCTGAGCCAGCATTTTCTGGAGAGGCACTCACTGTGGATCCTCATGACCGTAGGAAGCGCTTCATTTCTGTTCTAACAGTGTTCAATTTGACTTGGAATTAAATCCATGTCTGATAAATAAGGTAGAGAAAACAAAATCCTTGGGAATTGTTTGGATGCTGATTTGAACAAATCAACCTTAAAAAATAAATGTATGGGCCGGGCGCAGTAGCTCACGCTTGTAATCCCAGCACTTTGGGAGGCTGAGGTGAGGAGACCATAAGGTCAAGAGATCGAGACCATCCTGGCCAACATAGTGAAAACCCATCTCTACTAAAAATACAAAATTAGCCGGGTGTGGTAGTGCATGCCTGTAATCCCAGCTATTCGGGAGGCTGAGGCAGGAGAATCCCTTTAACCCGGGAGGCAGAGATTGCAGCAAGCCGAGATTGTGCCACTGCATTCCAGCCTGGCGACAGAGTGAGACTCTGTCTCGAAAAAGTAAAAATAAATAAAAATAAAAATAAATGTATGGTATTGGATGTTTGATGTTATTATTTCTTTTCAAGGTGTGATAATGGCATTGTAGACATTTTAATCAAAAAGTGCCCTTATCTTTTAGAAATCAATACTGCAAGATTTATAAATGAAATTACATAGTATCTGGGATTGCTTTAAAGCAATCAAAGTGGTGGAGGAGATTGCTGGGGGTATTGATGGACAAAGGTTAGCTGTGTGTCGGTAATTTTGAAGTTAGGTGATGTGGGTACATGGAGGTTTGTAAAACCATTTTATATGGTTTTGAATTTTTCTAAAATTAAAAGAAAGAGAGGAACACATAGGAGTAGTAAAAATGAAAACTCCAAAGCTGGTGGCAGCACTTTGGAGGGACTTAAGGACACGTCCTGTGGACCCATGCCTCTGGCTTTACCTCATGGGGGCACCGATTGGGTTTGACCTCATCCCCTCTCCCTGGAACCTTTTCCACCTCCTCCTGGATACCACCCTCAGCCCTAATGTTAGGAGCCCTCCTGGGAGGGGCTCAGGCCTCCCTGGGAACCACAGGGCTGGTGGAGAATCTGTGGTCTGTGGGAGGCCCTTGTCTCCAGTCACATTGGGTGCCTGGCTCCCACACTGCCAGTCCTGCCCACGTCCTCAGGCTGCTGGCCATGACATGACCATTTCTACCCTCTTCCCTCTTCCCTCCTCCACAGTCTTCATCTCACACTTGGGGACCTGCCCTGGCCACCTGGGCCCCTGGCTGGGTGGCCAGCCCCACATTCTACTCTGCATCCACCTGGCCTGTGGTTAGCTGGGTGGCGTCCCAGCGGGGCCCCATGGAGCTCTTAGCCTTCTGATAGGAGTCTGCTGAGTTGCTGCTCAGTAGATGAAAGGCCGCTTTGATTATGCCCCAGCTGGTCCCCTCTCCACGTGAGGTCCTGCCTCCTTCTTGGGCCTGCAGGGTCCTCCACGACCATAGCTGGCCACCTCACCAGCCTCATCCTTGGCCGCACCTGCCCCAGGATGCCACATACGGACACGAGGAGCTGCTTGCTGATGTTTGGCTTCTGCTCACACCATCTCCTCTTCCTCCCGGCCCCCTCCCGGTGTCCCCTCGTGCCGACCTTGATACCTCGGAGCAGGGTTGAGGCTCCCTCTCCAGGAGTCCCACCTGGAACCCTGTTCCTGCTCCCAGTGAAACCACAAAAAGTCCTTCCCGCCTTCGTGCTTTTGCATCTGAGCCCATGTGTCACTGCTCTGGGTTGCTTTCTCTTTGTGCGTTCCCTGGCTGCAGCTTGCGGTACCCTGTCATGCCCTGCTAGGAAAATTCAATCTTGTGCCCCTCCCCACACTGCCCACCGTTATGGGAACACAGCGCAGAGGCTGTGCACACTGTAAATTCCCGTAGCTGGCCGCCCAGGTGCTGGTGTGAACACCCAGGGGATGAGTGTCCGTCGTCTTCACCTTTTTCCTAGGGGATGTCTGTTGTCTCCTTACCCTGCTTCTGATCTGCCCACTGCTCTCTCGCAGGCTCGTCATCCTGAGTCCCACCATGGAGGAGGGCCATGGGCTGGACCTCACTTACATCACGGAGCGCATCATCGCCGTGTCCTTCCCCGCCGGCTGCTCCGAGGAATCCTACCTGCACAACCTGCAGGAGGTCACGCGCATGCTCAAGTCCAAGCATGGGGACAACTACCTGGTGAGAGGTGGGCAGCTCCGGGAGCCTTTGGGCAGGCTCTGCAACAGGCACTGTGTAGGGATGGGCACTCACAGAACACTGGTTTACACATGAGGGAGAAGCTCAAGGGCCTGGGCTCACACAGCTGTCCATGTCTTCCTCGTCCTGTGTCTCTCTGCTGCCACGCCTGGGGAGGAGCCTTATGTGTCTCTGTAGGTAGCTTTCAGGGACACACGACTGCTGACCACAGGGATGGCTGTTGCCTCGTCCTGCACTCATCAGTGAGGCTGGCTCCCCAGTGCCTTGGGACATGTCCCCGGCCAGCCACCCCTGCACTCCCATGCTGCATCCCTGGTATCAAAAGAAAAACTTGTGACTCTCCTCCTGAGCCAGAAATTAGGAAGACAAATTAGGTGGGCACCCAAGAAACCAGGGGCTGCCCTGGAGACAAGGAGACAGCTTGATTTTCAAAACACACGTGTCGAGTTGATGGTGGAGCCACATCTGAGGAATAAATAATACAGAACAGCTTCTCACCATCTCTCACCCTCTGACTGGCCCCTTGTTTTCTGTTCCCATGGTTGGTAGCCCAGGTGGAGGCTGACTTCCTTCTGCTGTCAACAGTCACTAATGGGATTGAATGACAGCTCCCTGGCACCCTCTCTCTACCTGCCTTCTTATCTCTAGTAAGGAGGCCTCCTTATCTGTGGTAAAGCTAATCTGCCCCGCAAGCCTACAAGGTGGTCATTGTCTTCCTTGTTGGTCTGCTCCAATGACTGGGGCACCAGTGGCTGGGAGAGGTGGACCCAAGTGGCAGAGTAGGATGTGGCCTCTGTCTGATGCCAGAGCAGCCCTGGCCCGGGTGCTTCCTGTGTCCTGACCCCTCCCCAATCCTTGATTCACTCAGGCTCCTGCCTCTTTCCGTCTTGAAGCCCATCTTGTCTGTGACCTGGCAGTGGACAGGAAGTGGTGGCCAAGCCCCATCTGATGGTGGTGCCTCTCACCAGGGGCCCTCTCCTCCCCAGGGCTTCCTCCTTCATCACTGAGGCAGTGTGCTCTGCAGGACCATGGCTCCTTCCTTTGGAAGCCACTCCCAGGCTGGTCAGCACATCCCGAGTCTCCTCTCTGGCCATCCTTCCCCTCTTCCCCAGTCCACCTTCCCCAAAGAGACCATGCAGAGGGCCTGGAGCCCTGGCCAGCACCTGTCTGTGAGGCCTTGTCAGGGCCAGAGCTCTCCCTGCAAAATGGCTATGGCAGGGATCTTTTTCTTGTGCAGGGTTAAGAAATGAACTGTGGGTCTCAAAGCAGCGCCCCCCCCTTGTCATAAACAGGGCTTGCTGGGTGACCAGGACAAGCCCCCACCCTTCACTTTCCTCACATCTCTGACTCTGAAGTGAGAGGGACGTTTAGTTAATTTTTAAGGCTCCTTGTTGCTGGAACATTATTGTTATTATTTTTTTCATTTTGAACTACTGGAGTATTTAGCAAGGTTCCACAAATGGCTGTGATTTTTTCAGTGAACTTAGGCCGTGGCTCTTGGCTGGGCATGAACTCAGCCCTTTCCAGGCCTGGGGCCACCAGGCCATAGAGGAGGGACTGCCTTCCCCACCATGTGCCACCTCTCTATTGGGTCAGTTTGTGTTGTCAGGAGCAAGACCATGGAATTTATTTTATATATATATGTATATATATTTTATATTATATATTTTTTTATGTGTGTGTGTGTGTATATATATGTGTACATATATATATCCTGTATGTTGGGATATTTTGTAGCCATGAGAATTAAAAAAAAAATAGTAACACGGTAAATTGCCTGGTTTAATACTAGTTAACGAAGTAGAATATAGACTTTATGTGTAAGGGTTCTGTATGCCATCCTTATCTTATTTATTTTATTTGTTTTGTATTCTGTGACCACACACGTCTATATTTTTCAATCTTTTCTGATCCTCAGTACCTGGAAGGGAAACATCATGTAAAAATGCAGTGTGTTTTCTCCTTTCATCTCTGATGTCAAGGATTTGTCTAAAAGCTTTTTATCCCCCAATTTGTGAGTGTGAAGATTTTAGATATTTTTTTAAAAAATTAGTATTAATTAAAATTAAATAAAAATTAAAGTATTAATTTTTTAAAATATTAAAATCTATTTTACGCAAGGCATTTTTTCTCTCTTTTATAGGTATTGAATCTTTCAGAAAAGAGATATGACCTTACAAAGCTTAACCCAAAGGTATGGAGTTCATCCCTTTATATTCTGCATTTTTGAAAAATGTAAACAATGCTTATTTTGTGCAAAAATAATTTGCTACTAGTCTTTGTGGAATGTGACTTGATAAGGAGTATTAGGAATTGTTCATATCAATTGTTTTAATTACTTTTTTTTTCAGTTTGAAATAGAGATTCATAGGAAGTTGTGAAAATAGTACAGAGATCTCCTGTACTTCTCACCCAGTCTTTCCAGTGGGAGACTCTTACAACACTAATAGTAAAATATCTAGGTCAGGAAGTTGGCATTGGTATAGTCCACGGACCTCACTCACATTTCCCTGGTTTTGCGTACATGTGTGTTTCTCGGCATCGTGTGTATAGATGATAAATACTACATATATATGTATAGAACAAATCTATACACGTGATGCTTCCTCCTCCCGCCTCCTGGGATCTTTCATATATACTGCATATATATATGCATGGAACAAATCTATAACAAATATATGTATAGAACAAATCTAAACTGCATCATGTGTATAGATTTGTTAAGCCACCACAAACAAGAGACAAAACATTTCCATCAGCATGGGGCTCTCTTCTCCTAGTATCTCTTTATGGTCATAGTAATCCACTCCTTTCATGATAATTTTCATTTTTTAAAAAATTGTTAAAATTTTTTCAAATTTTACTTTAAGTTCTGGGATACAGGTGCAGAACGTGCAGGTTTGTTATATAGATATACATGTGTCATGGTGATTTGCTGCACCTATCAACCTGTCATCTAGGTTTTAAGCTCCTCACGCATTAGGTATTTGTCCTAATGCTCTCATTCCCCTTGCCCCTCACCCTTCATGATCATTTTCAATAGCAAAGCTTGGGATAATTTTAAGACTCAGTCAACATAAGTTGTGGTAATATATGTATGTATATTCTATATGTTGAAATATTTTGCAGCCATTAGAGTAACAGAGCGGAAACATGATAAGTTGCCTATTTTAATACTAGTTATCAATAGTAGAGTATAGAATTTATGTATAATGGTATCTCAATTATGCTAAATGTATATGGAAAAGAGACTAAGGGATTCATGAAAACATTGCAGTGGTTATCTTTGAGTGGTGGCAGCGGTAGTGACTTTTCCTACTTCCTGGCAGTTTTCTGAAATTTCCAACAATCTTACACTATTTCTACGACTTTCATCATAAGATAGAGCCCCTTGTCCTCACCCTACTGACAAAAGGAAATCAAAGGAAAAGCAACACCCCCATGTGGCCACAGGCCACTGTGGACTTCTGTGTGCCTCAGGATGCTCAGAGCTGCAGTTCTGTACCGAGTCACTGTGTCTTTAGCACATGGTGGTGATTTTCTTTGTCCAAGCACCAAACTTAATCAGGGTTTTGAAGGTGCTTCCTCCTTAAGTCCTGCCTTTCCAGGAGATTGTCTCTGAGGTGTTGTCTGCACAGTGTGGGAGATGGCTGGCTGCACTCTCCAAACTGGGATTTTAACCCGAGTCGGGAGATTTTGGCAGCAGCTTGGGCCTAGGACTGCTGTTTGAGATCTCACTGGACTGCAGCCCTCTTCACACAACCTGCACCATCGGCAACTCAAAGACCTTTCTAGAATTGTCACCCCAGCTGCAGAAGAGCAGATGAGCCCCTAGAGGAAGAGGCATCACGTGGGCAGTATAATGCTTTATTTTTTCTTCCCAGTGAAGGAAGTTGGTCCTCGTGCTCACTGAGTTTTAGGAAAGGGTCACCCAGCATGTTCTTTACTCCCAAATGAAATGTATCGATGATGAAAGAAGTCATTGTGAGATGGCCTCAGAAGGTTTCAGGAAATGGAAACTGAGGGAGCTCCCCTCTCTTGTTGCACATCATGGATGTGGGCTGGCCGGAGCTCCACGCACTGCCCCTGGATAAGATGTGTACCATATGCAAGGCACAGGAGTCCTGGCTGAACAGCAACCCCCAGCATGTGGTCGTCATTCACTGCAGGGTGAGCGCACCCCCTCTCACATTTGGGGGTCTGGCTAGGCTTTAGCCTTTGGAGTTGAGATGGAGACAACTGCTGCATATGAGCACATTTCCGCTTTGAGCTGGTGTGATGCGCTCCTTATGGGTTTGTCTTTAGGTTTTCCTACTTGCTCTTAAAGAAGGAAACAAAGAGTTATCACACCTCCCCAAGTTTGGCCTTAGAATTTATAGGATTGTGGTCCCTGAATGTGTAGCTGGACATTTGAAACTATTGACCCCAAATTGACCACAGTTATGAGAGCAAATCGTTTCGTTTTTATTAAATTTTATTTTTCATGGAAAGCCCTCCTTTTCAAAACAGCTATGCTTTCCATGCCGTCTTGAGTTATGGTAATCAGTTGATAGACTAGATGATGGCATGATGCCATTGCAGTAAACATGTCGTCCTTTCCACGTGGAGCCATTGCAGTGCAGATGTGGCCTGTGCATCTTCACAGAGTGGCTGGGACTGTCTGTGTGTCAGCCCCAGCAGGCTTGGTGGATGCCGGCAGCCCAGGTGCATAGCTGGTGGGCACTCCTCCTCCTGGCTGCATCGGGTTCCTTCCATGCTTCCTCCTCCTACCTCCTGGGATCTTTCCTCTTAATTCCCAGTTTTCTCAGCTGCTTTGCACTGCTCCTCAAATGTGATTGGTGTTGAAAGGGGTTGGACTGAAAGCAAACTCACTGAGGGGTAAGCGTGTGAAGCTTAACCCTCCTGCCAGAAACTTACTATTAGAGAAAAGCTCTTATCCCAGTCACACCTTGAGTCAGGGAGGAATCCTTTGGGAAAGGATGTAGCCAGGGGGCTGGGGTCGCTGTTCATTAATGGGCAGCTCCCTGGTTTGTGTGTTTGACAAAGCATTCTTAGGACCATCAAAGTATCTAGGAAGTGTTGACGGTTCAAGATAGAAGTGTTTTTTTTTTCTTCCGGACTCTTTCACACTAAAAAACTGCACAGAAATCCATTGTATTATGGAATTTAGTTTGAAAGAAGCTTCCATTTGAGTTATGTTAGACTCTCAGTATATCTTTCCCGCAAAGGCACTAGGTAGGCCGGCCTGTGGATGCTGTTTACAGCTGTAAGGCATTTGATGACCATTCGATGTGCAGAAAACTTCCATCAGGGACACACAGATGTTATTTGCTTCTCTCTGGTATTGTCTCTTTCCTCACATCTAACTTGATCATATTTTCCCCCCAAATGGACAGGCACACCCATTAGGACCACCAAATTGTCTATGATGACCTGATCTTTTCAAGTATTATGTTAAATTATGGATCCTCCACCCAAATTGTGTTTTGGTGCAAACTAAGAGAGAGAAAAAGAGAGAGAGAGAGAGAGAGTCAGACAGACTTTTAAATCAATGTAATTCTTGTTAATTAAAACAACCTATGCTTTTCAGGCTTGGTGTGGTGATCTTGACACAGTGAGCCTGATATTGATGGATCATCATTGCCCAGGATCACGTAGCAAGCTGTTCTAAGCAGCATTCCTGACCTGTGAGCCTGGGCCCAGCAGCAGCACCTGTGGAAAGTGCAGGTTCTAGGGCACACCCAGACCTGCTGCCAGCTGCATTGTCAGAAGACTCTTGGAGTTGCTGGACTTGAAAAGTGCCATCCTTGGCCATTTATTCCATTTTAGTTGTTGTTCACTTCAATTTTTTAGATGAAATTGAAAGAAATGATAAGATTATTTAAAACATATGGGTCCTAGTGGGGACCACCTAGAGCTTTCTAAAATTCATCATTTTGCTAAGCAACTTTAGGCTTTCTGGACAGCTCTTGTTAGTGGAATTCATGGGAACATGTTGAAACTTCTCAGAAGTGATTTGCTAATCGCTTGCCCTCTTCTGGTGCCATGTAAATCATTTTTGAAAAGCTTAGAAATTGTGCCCTGAGAGATAAGCCCTCTTTTAATTTGAAATTGCTGATGTCGATGTTAACAGAAGTTCATCATCATCACTGCAGGGGTGAAATCGCTGACATTTGGCGAAATCCGCCTGCTTTGCAGAATGCGCGTATCCTTCCACATGTGCCAGGAATTTCTAGCATAGCTGGGCGTGTCTCAGCCTGGGCGGGAACAGAGTGAGGGTCAGTCCTGCTATGCTTCCCATTCTGCTGTGTGATGCAGAGGCTTGTGTTTGTGTGGGTGTGTGCAGTCTCCTCCTCACCCCTCCACATCCTGGTTATTGACTGACCAGAAATGGCCTGCAGTTCTTTTGGGAGATTTCATCCACACCATGCCTTTTGTTTCTGAGTCCATGGTGAAGAATACCCATGGAAAATTGTGCAATTAGTGATTCTGTGATTTTTGTTAAGAACAGTTCCAAGTCCAAAAGAATGCAGCTTGCACTAAAACGTAACAGTCCATGAGCCTATCGTGCCCTCTTGTGTTTTCTACATCCTGTGAGCTAAGAGCTTTATTTACATGAACATTACATGAAGATGTCCTACTTCAGTTCCATACGTTGTTTGAGTGGAACATGGCCACCTCCATCTGTTCACGTACATCCATGGCTGCTTCCACCCACAATGCAGGGGTAGGTTTGAATGGTTGAAACAAGACTTTGCAGCCTGCAAAACCTTAAATACTTACTATTGCATTAAGAAAGACCTCATATCAGGGTACTGCTGGCCTTGTAAAATGAGTTTGAAAGTGTTTGCATTTCTTCAGCTTTCTGGCAGAGTTTGCAGTAGTCTGTTTTCTGTTACTTATAACAGAATATGTGAAACTGGGTAATTTGTAAAGAAAAGGAATTTATTTCTTATATTAAAATTTATAGGAGCTGAGATGTCCAAGCTCAAGGGCCTGCGTCTGGTGAGCGCCTTCTTGCTCTTGGGGACTCTGCAGAGGTCCTGAGGCTGCACGGGGCATCACATGGCGAGGGGGCTGAGGGTGCTAGCTCAGGTCTCTCTTCCTCTTCTTAGAAAGCCACCAGTTCCGCTCCTGTGATAACTCGTTAACCCATTAGTTAATTAATCCGCAGATGTATTAACCCATTCATGAAGGCAAGGTTCCCCATGACCCAGTCATCTCTTAAAGGCCTCACCACTCAATACTGCCACATTGGAGATTAAATTTCAACATGAGTTTTGGAAGGGGCTAATATTTAAACCATAGCAAAGTTTTCTCTTTTTTTCGATGATGGAATTCATCAGTTAAGTGATCAGGTCCTGGGCTTTTCTTTGTCGGAGAGTTTATATTACTGATTCAATCTCCTTACTTGTTATTGTTTTGTTCAGATTCTCTGTTTCTTCATGATTCAGTCTTAGTAGGTGGTATGTGTCTAGGAATTTATGAGTTTGTTCCAGGTTATCCGATTTATTGCTATGTAATTGTTTGTAGTTTTTTGTGTTTCTTTGTGTCTAAATGGCATCAGTTATGATGACTGCTCTTTCATTTCTGATTTTGAGTTTTCTCTTTTTATGTTAGTCTAGGTAAAGATTTGTCAATTTTGTTAGTCTTCAGGAAACCCAACCCTTAGTTTTGTTGATCTTTTCTATTGTTTTTCTAGTCTCTCCTTTATTTGTTTCTGCTCCAACCTTTGTTTTTTCCTTCCTTTGCTAATTTGGGGTTTAGTTTGTTCTTTGTTCCTTCAGGTGCAACATTAGGTTTTTTGTTTTGTTTTGTTTTTTGAGACAGAGTCTCACTCTGTCACCAGGCTGGAGTGCAGTGGCGTGATCTCGGCTCACTGCAACCTCCAACTCCCTGGTTCAAGTGATTCTCCTACCTCAGCCTCCCTAGTAGCTGGGATTATAGGCACGTGCCACCACAATGAGCTAATTTTTGTATTTTTAATAGAGACGTGGTTTCACCATGTTGGCCAGGATGATCTTGATCTCCTGACCTCGTGATCCACCCACCTCGGCCTCCCAAAGTGCTGGGATTACAGGCGTGAGCCACCGCTCCCGGCCTAACATTAGGTTTTTTTATTTGAGAGTTTTTTCTTTTAACATAGGCATTTATTGCCATAAACTTTCCTCTTACAACTGCTTTTGCTGCATCCCATAAGTTTTGGTGTGTTGTGTTTCAATTTTTGTTTCTCCCAAGATATTTCTAAACCTCTCTTCTGACTTTTTTCTTTGACCCAGTAGTTATTTAGGAGTATGTTGTTTAATTTCCATAAACTTGTGAATTTTCCAAGATTCCTCCTGTTATTGATTTCTGGTTTCATACCACTGTGGTCAGAAATGATACTTGAGGCCAGGCGCGGTGGCTCATGCCTGTAATCCCAGCACTTTGGGAGGCCAAGGCGGGCAGATCACCTGAGGTCAGGAGTTCGAGACCAGCCTGGCCAACATGGTAAAACCCTGTCTCTACTAAAAATGCAAAAAAATTAGCTGGGCATGGTGGCATGCACCTGTATTCCCAGCTACTCGGGAGGCTGAGGCACGAGAATCGCTTGAACCCAGGCAGTGGAGGTTGTAGTGAGCTGAGATCTTGCCACTGCACTCTAGCCTGGACGACAGAGGGAGACTCCATTAAAAAAAAAAAAAGAAAAAAAGAAAAGATACTGGATATGATTTCAGTCTCCTTAAATTCGTTAAGGTTTGTTTTGTGGCCTAACGTGCCATCTATCCTGGAGAACCTTCTGTGTGCACTTCAGAAGAATGCATATTCTGATGCAGTGTTCTGTATATGTCTGTAAGGTCTGTTTGGTCTAAAGTGCAGGTTGAGTATCCTGTTTTCTTATTGGTTTAGGTGATCTGTCCATTGTTGAAAATGCGGTACTGAAGTCCCCTACGGTTGTGGTATTTCTATCTGTCCCTTCAGATCTTTTAATATTTGCTTTATAGGCCGGGCGCAGTGGCTCATGCCTGTAATCCCAGCACTTTGGGAGGCCAAGGTGGGGGGATCATCTGACATCGGGAGTTCGAGATCAGCCTGATCAACATGGAACAACCCTGTCTCTATTAAAAATACAAAAAATTAGCCGGGCATGGTGATGCATGCCTGTAATTCCAGCTACTTGGGAGGCTGAGGCAGGATAATCACTTGAACTTGGGAGGCGGAGGTTGCCGTGAGTCGAGATCGTTCCATTGCACTCCAGCCTGGGCAACAAAAGCGAAACTCTGTCTCAAAAAAAAAAAAAAAAAAGAAAAAAAATACTTGCTTTATATATCCATAAATAGTGCCACAAAAGCGATTGGTAATGGGGTAAATGTTACCGCCATGTGTGCCTGTTTTGGCTGAAGTGTTGTTTCTTTGTAGGTGAATTGCTGTCAAATACAGTTTTATGCAAGAGGCATACTAGTAGCCATACTGTTAATAATTTGCACGTGCCAGGATTCAGCTGCAAAGAGTGTATCAAGTGCCCGCATTGAGTACCTATAAGGCATGCTCTTGACTTTCACTGACAGAGAGGATGCTCCTGGGTGACATTCATGTGTGACTGGGCTTATCAGAATTGTGACTTGAATTTGATCAGTAGTTTCTTCTCAAGAAGTTAGGGAGCTACATATTAGAGGCCCTGCCTTTTTGGCTTTATATGATTCCAGATAAGGGGTTGGCAAATATTTTTAAAAACAGCCAGATTAGGCCGGGCGCGGTGGCTCACGCCTGTAATCCCAGCACTTTGGGAGGCTGAGGCGGGTGGATCACGAGGTCAGGAGATCGAGACCATCCTGGCTAACATGGTGAAACCCCGTCTCTACTAAAAACACAAAAAATTAGCCGGGCGTGGTGGCGGGCGCCTGTAGTCTCAGCTACCTGGGAAGCTGAGGCAGGAGAATGGCGTGAACCTGGGAGGCGGAGCTTACAGTGAGCCGAGATTGTGCCACTGCACTCCAGCCTGGGCGACAAAGCGTGAGACTCCGTCTCCAAAAAAAAAAAAAAGAGCCAGATTGTATTTTACGCTTTTCAGTCCCCGTGGTCTTGCTGCAAATACTCAAACCTACCCCTGCAGAGAGAGTGAAAGCAGCCCTGGATGTAGGTGAACAGATGGGAATGGCCATGTTCTAGTCAAACTTTGTATATGGACAACTGAAATCTGAACTTCAACACATTTTCACATGGCGTGGAATCTTCTCTTTTCAAAATTTTTTCTTAATAGTTAGAAAATGTAAAACTACTCTTAGCTCACAAGTTGTGGGAAAGTAGGTAATGGGCAGAAGTAGCTCCTGGGCTGTGGTTTGCAATCTGCTGTTGTAGGTTGTAAGAGTATGTTCTAGAAGGTGGCACTCTATGGCCCTGGGTGAGGGTGGCCTGTCCAATACTTTCTGCTTCTCCTGCTGGTATTGCTGGTCTGTGGGCTGGGCTGTTGGTGTCTGTGGTTATGGTTTGAGTGGGTCCTTTTCCAGAACTTCTGCCTGGGACAATGGTTCCTCTATGTGTAGTGAGGGCGGGCTACGGGGGTGTACGTGGAGCTCAGGTGCTGGCAGTGCTGCCAGTGAGCTGGAATCTGTGTCCCATCATGCTGAGCTGTGTTTGCAGCCCTGATCGTTGTCAGCCTGTTAGCAGGCAGGCGTTCACTTCTGTCTGACCTGGATAATTAAGTCATGCTAATTGCTGCAGCTCCTGGCACAGTTTCTTCCAGCCTAATTGGGTAAAATGACAGGCAGCTGCTGTGTTGGTCTGCCCTCCTGGGCTTCTACGGCTGCTCCAGTTAGCACCCGCTCTTACTGTTTGCACCCAGCATGCAGGTTCGGTTCCCTGTTGCAGAGACTCCAGTTGCACTGGGTACTGACTTTCCCAGACAGGAAGGCTGTGGGTAATGCTGGCCTTACCTCCAAGGCAGGCTCTCTATTATTTTGTCCACTAGTGAGTCTTTTCCTGTTCTAATTACATCTCTGCTGTGGGATTTCAGAGAAAATCAGCTGATCTTTTGTCTCCTGCAGGGCGGGAAAGGATGCATAGGAGTGGTCATATCATCCTACATGCATTTCACCAACATCTCAGCCAGGTAGGATGATGTCAGCTCGCTGTCTTCAGGTGCTAAAAGCTGAGCCTGCATGGGGCTGAAGGCTGTCTGCGCAGGAGCTGTTCTGGATACCAAGGGCTTGGCTGACCTGTGTTTCCCATCCCCCAGTGCTGGGGTGGTCAGTGCCTGGAAACCCAGTTTCCAGTTAAGCGTTTACACTTGTGAAAGTGGCATTTTCCAGGTTGGGTGACTGTGTATGATTGATTCTAAGTACTTCCATGGAGGCATTAAAAAAATAAGTGGCCCCACTGTCCCTTGTTCTTTAATAGAGAATTCTCTAATAAAAAATAACAGAGATAAAAGTCACGATTATGAAAAGAACAGAGTGGTCTCACTAAATCAGCTCATACCTTGTATATAATGATGGTGACAGCCACCTCTTTTGCAGGCACTGGGCCTCTGGGAAGTATACTGAATATTTTCCTTTTCTCCCTGAATTCTCCTAACTAACCCATGAGGCAGTTAGTGTCATTCCCATTGCATGGATGAGGGAGGTGAGGCTCAGAGGAGCCAGGCAGCTTGCTCATGATCCCACAGCCTAGGAGTGGAGAGCCAGGTCTGGGCTGGTTTCCATAAGATGGAACTGTAATCATGGAGACTTTGGAGGTGCCACTTGGGTCCCCTTAGCCAGACATGACACAAACACGGCAGGGCCACAAGGACCTCAGCCCTATGCCCATCCTCCTGGCCTTGGGCAGCTGTGGTGTACACCTGAACCCTTCCCAGAGTGCAGATCTTCACTCTCGCTGAAATGCAATGCAGAAAATATCATTATTTATGGGGTCTGCATTTGCATCTGCCCTGTCTTCTCAATGGCCTCTTTGTAAAGCCTGAGCTTTCCATTCTGAGGAAATAGAAGCCTATTCATATCAGCCGATAAACCTTTTCCTTTCTAGCACCAAGGAGTGAAATTTGACTTTCTGAATGTTTTCTCTGGAAACCAACTGGGGAGTTGGTGTCTGCCAGGGAGGAAACCAACCCCCAAGTGAAAATCAGATACCCTCTTGGTGAGAATAATCATCGGTGTGTGTGTGTGCCAGGAAAATCGAGATTCCTGGGCACATCCATCCCTCAATGATGCCAAAGACATTTGGTTGGTAACTATACATAGCCTGGCTGGTTCTGGACAGAGACCACCTGAGCACTTCTGTTTTTTTTTTTTTTTTTTTTTTTTGACAGACTCTTGCTCCGTTGCCCAGGTTGGAGTGCAGTGGTGCAATCTTGGCTCACTGCAACCTCTGCTTCCCGGGTTCAAGTGATTCTCCTGCCTCAGCCTCCTGAGTAGCTGGGATTATAGGTGTGTGCCACCATGCCCAGCTAATTTTTTGTATTTTTAGTAGAGACAGGGTTTCACCATGTTGGCCAGGCTGGTCTTGAACTCCTGACCTCAGGTGATTATTCGCCTCAGCCTGCCAAAGTGCTGGGATTACAGGTGTGAGCCATCACGCCCAGCTGCAACTGAGCATTTCTATCCCCAGCAAAGTAGTACTGCCTGAACCGAAGTTCCATGCACTGTGGGTAGTCCTGGATTTTTTGGGAAGGGTAGATGTCTTAGGGCTAAAAACACACCTTTGACCTCTTGCTACAAATTCTGTTTTCTCTCAGTAGTCAATATGTATTTCATCTGCATGTGTCAGGCAATTTACATGAATCTCTCTAAGCCTCAGCATCCTTACCTGGAAAATGATGGTAGTCCTACTTCCCGGAATGTTGTGACAGTTCAACATATGTTACACAAAAAGCACTTAGAACAGCATCAGTACTCAGGTATTGGCTACCATTAACGCTGTTGTGATTAGTAGGAGTAATAGTATTAAGTGCCTTTCAATTAAATGGGCTGATACCACATGCTCTTTGTGACTTGCTTTTCTACATTAATATCATTTTATACGCATCGTTTCCCGACATCATTTCAGTGGCAGCATAGCACTTTATTCAACGGATATGTTATGTATTTAAGCATTTGTTGATTTTGCCTATCCAAGTTGCTTCCAGTTTTGTCAGTTTTGTGTGTGTGTGTGTGTGTGTGTGTGTGTGTGTGTGTGTGTGTGTGTTTAAGACGAAGTCTCACTCTGTCACCGGGGCTGGAGTGCAATGGCGTGATCTTGGCTCGCTGTAACCTCCACCTCCCAGGTTCAAGTGATTCTCCTGCCTCAGCCTCTCAAGTAGCTGGGATTACTGGCACCCGCCACTATGCCCAGCTAATTTTTTGTATTTTTAGTAGAGACGTAGTTTCACCATGTTGGCCAGGCTGGTCTTGAACTCCTGACCTTGCGATTTGCCCACCTTGGCCTCCCAAGTGTTTTTTTTTTTTTTTTTTTTTTTTGGTAATTAAGGTTGCTTCCAGTTGTTTTCTACTGCAAAGCTTGCCATGATGAACACATTCTTATACATACATCTTTGATCATTTCTACAATGTTCCCTCTTAGATTATATTTCAGAAGTAGAGTAATCCCAGATAGCACAAGCACATGTTTGAGATCTTTATCACAAACTGCAAACAGAAGAAAACAGAAACTTCAAGTCACCAGAGTAGAAGAACAGTCTTGTATCAACACCATAAAAATAAGAGTTATAAAGACAAAACCAGTACTAATATTATTACTACTACTAATATTACTATGGAAAATAAACATTGGTCAAAATGTATTCTCAGCATTTAATAAAACAAGTAAATTTCAGAAAAAGGAATGCTTAAAAGTCACTGGGAGGCTATGGAGCTGCATTCTCCTGCTCAGTATGTGATGGACTCGGTGCTAAAGTGGGCCCTTCTGTTTGTAACTGCGCCACCAGCACAGCCCCTTGCCTAGTAAATGCACGTAGCAAGTTGTCCATTTTATAGCATTCTGTGAAAGTCAAATCACACTCAACTTACTTTTGAGTATGTTTCTTTCTCCTCCTGCCTGTCTCTCTACCGGTATTTTTATGAAGTCCACAGTGCTTATGTACATCATTTTTCTAGAGGGGCACAGACACGTTTTTCTAAGTAAGGGGCCCACTTTATCAGGTGTTGTTGTTGTTGTTGTTGTTGTTTTGAGATGGAATCTCACTCTGTCACCCAGGCTGGAGTGCAATGGTGTGATCTCTGCTCACTACAACCTCCGCCTCCCGGGTTCAAGTGATTCTCCCACCTCAGCCTCCCAAGTAGCTGGGATTATAGGCACCCACCATCATGCCCCGGTAATTTTTATTTTCGGTAGAGCCAGGATTTCACCCTGTTGACCAGGCTGGTCTTGAACTCCTGACCTCAGGTGATCCGCCTGCCTTGGCCTCCCAGAGTGCTGGGATTACATGTGTGAGCCACCACACCCGGCCTATCAGGGTTTTAAGGAAGCATTTGGCCCAAATGAGTTGGAATTGTTAAGACACTGCACTCATATTCCAGGATTTGTGCTGAAGTCATATCAAGAAATCCCACGAATGCCCTGCTGTGAGATTTCTGGAAGTTTCTGTCAGACACTAACTGTGAGCACTGTGGACCTGGCATTGAAGGTCAACTATATTGTTGAAAAGCAGGGTTACTTTCAATCACTTCAAAAACAATGCTGCAGCCCCGAGGCCTCAGATACATTTCCAACCCCGGTGCCCTGCAGTGTTCTCAAGCCCAGTCCTGGGAGTGACATACTGGTGGGGCACAGGCTGGCCCACTTGTGTCTTGAGGGTGCCTCTTGGGACTTCATGGGGGGGTCCATTGACTCTCCTGCCCTGGGTTGCTCCCTGCATCCTTGTGGTCCTGAGACTTGAGTCTGCCTGCTTTTCTTGCACAGAACCCACTTAAAATGGTCTTTATTTAGGACGTAGGGTGGCCAAGGGACAGTTTTGGACACCAGCCCTACCACTTGCCTGCTGAGATGCCTCAGTTGGTTCTTCTGCAAGCTGGGTATTCAGCACTCTTAAGAATCATATCTTTAGATAAGGAGCTGTTATTTCAGATGAGAATTCTGACCCTGCACTATGGCTCCCACTTTGAGCACAGTATATTCCTGCAGGGGAAATGAAGTCTAACAGGAGACAGGTGGATTGGGTGTGCATAGGTGCAGCAAAGGGTGAAGCCCCCTGTGGGAGCTGGTCGCTTTCAACAGCCATGAGACACATCCCCCATCACGCACCCACGTGGTGTGAGCTCCATTGAGTTATCTCTCTCTCTCTCTCTTTCCCCTCCAGCGCCGACCAGGCCCTTGACAGGATTGCAATGAAGAAGTTTTATGATGACAAAGTTTCAGCTTTAATGCAGCCTTCCCAAAAACGGTATGTATACATCCCCAAAGCCAGAGTGAAGAGGTGAATGAAATTTTACATATAAAAATGTGAAAACAGAAGAGGCATCTCTTCTGTCCCAATACCTAAATGGTATTCTTGGGTCATGCCAAAGACTGTGAAGGTGGTGGGGAGGCTTGTCCCTCCCGGAGGTTAAGGACCTAGCCATCCTGTGTGTCTGTGGTGAGAGAGAGCCCCCTATGCTGCTGGCTTGCACTGACAGGTAGAGGGAGGACTTGCTCCAGCTGGCATTTTCCTCTCTTGCAGTGAGTGTGTTTTGATTTCCATTATTATGTTGGAACTTGGTTCTATTGGCTAGACCAGGGGTCAGTGAACTCTCTCTGCAACAGACTAGAGAGTGGATATTTTAGGCTTTGCAGGCTACAGGATCTTTATCGCAACTGTTCTAACATGAAAGCAGCCCTGGGCAATATGGAAATCAGGAAATGTGGCTATATTCCAATAAAACTTTACTTACACAAACACATTAGCAGTTGCACTTGGCCAATTCTTGTAGCTCATCAGTTCCCTGAGGCCACGGAGTATTTTTCTGTCATGCTGCCCATCTCTCCCTTCTCTACTTCTGGGCATGGCCCCTGGAATGTGCTCAGTAAGTGGTGGGGAATAGCCATGGTGGGGTGCAGAACTTTCTCCTTTTGCTACCAGCCCCAGCAGGCTGAGGTCAAGAACCTGAGCAGGGCTGGCTGAGAGGCAGTGAGAAGGACCCACAGCTGGCTCCCCATCCAGGTGCACTTCCTCCACAGACGGTGACACCTAGAGCCAACCAGGTAGCTCCATGGCATATTTCAAAGCCCACAGCAGGGAATTTGTAGGAGAATTGCCAAGGTGATTGCCAAATGGTGTTCCGTTTTGGAGACAGGTAGTTGCACACCCGACCTTGTGTATGCAAGTTTTGATGCCTTGTATGTTTTCTCCAGTGCAACTGAGGGCTATGTCAGCAGACACGGGGGTAGACGGGCAGAAAGGGATTTCAAGCATCACCAGAGGCACCTTTTCCTTTTGTCTTGCTATTTCCAATGGCATGGCTCTGTTTCTCTTGAAACCGGGTGTGTTGGAGGAACATGGGCTAGGGTGTGGGACCGTGGTCAGCAACAGGGCCCACATGCGATGCAAGTTGCGTGCAGAAAACCTAGCATATTTTTTTTCAGAAAACCTAGCATTTTATAAAATATTTTAGTTAAACAGTCACTTCTGGGTTTTTTTTGGAACCATTAAATGTTATTTCTTTGTTGAACAGTTTCCAAAACTGTGACATTCATATGACCTCCTGCATGGAAAATGAGGTGTAAATAGGGAGTAACTCATGCAGAATGCTTGGCACACAGGAAGTCCAGCTGTCGTCTTTCCTTTTTTTTTGTTCTTATTTCTTACGGCACCAGCAGCTTGTTTATAACATTAAAAGAATATGGGTAAAGGGAGAAAATATCTCCTCATTTTCTTTTTTTTCTTTTTTTGAAACAGAGCCTTGCTCTGTCTCCCAGGCTGTAGTGCAGTGGTGCAATCTTGGCTCACAGCAGCCTCAACCTCCTGGGCTCAAGCAATCCTCCCACCTTAGCCTCTTGAGTAGCTGAGACTATAGGCACACATCACCATGCTCAGCTAATTTAAAAATTTTTGTGGAGACAGTGTCTCACTGTGTTGCCCAGGCTGGTCTTGAACCCCTGAGCTTGAATAATCCTTCTGCTGTGGCTTCCCAAAATGCTGGGATTGCAGGTGTGAGCCACCGTGCCCTGCTCTTCTCACATTCCCATGCCCAGGGATTTCATGCATCCTTCCCGTCATTACACATTTGAAGCCAGAGCATTTGCATTGTTTAATGTTTGCTGGATTCAATTTTACATACCATGGTTAATCCCTCTGCTCCTGAGATTAGGGAAATGCCCCTTATTCCTTGCTCTTTTCTTTTTATCTTGACCAGAGCCTGCATGAAAAGATGCTCACCAAATGGTAATCGAGAATGTAAACGAATGAATGCATAAGATAGATCTGGAGGAAAGTTTGAGACCAGAAGAACGTGTGAGGACAGCTTGTATGGGAATAGGCTCTGTGATGGGAGGTTTCTCTGTTGTCCTGAATGGCCTGGGAAGTGGGATGGGTGCGCTGCAGGCTGTTTTAGGACTGAGCTCAAGAAATCATTTTAAAGCCAAACTCGTAATAATCACTCTTGAGAATAATTAATTAGCAAGGAATTTGTGACTGGGAAGCTCAGAAGTCTCAACAGCAACTCTGATGGGAGGTCAATCTTTGTTACCTTGTTTGTTACACTAAAACACCATGGAGCAGTTGGCCCATGGAGCTGACCCATAAAACTTACACGTGCCCATGTAAGTTTTCTGTTTTTATACCTTCCTTGTCTTCAGCAAATCATGAGAAGCAGCTTGTTGACACCCCGGTGTGGCCTCCTGTTGGTGCTCATGACCACCATTGTGTTACTGAGGCACCCCTGAACTTCCTTCCCTAAACTTGGAAGCCTTCCTCTTTGAGAAGTAGTTAAAAAGAAATACTGGGTGTGGCACAGTGACTCTAGCCTGTAATCCCGATTCTTTGGGAGGCTGAGACAGGACAATCCCTTGAGTCTAGGAGTTTGAGACCTGCCTTAGCAACACAGGAAGACCCCATCTCTATCAGAAAAAAAAAAAAAAATTAGCTGGATGTGATGGCACACACCTGTAGTCCCAGCTACTCTGGAAGCTGAGGTGGGAGGATCCCTTGAGCCCAGGAGTTGGAGGTTACAGTGAGCTGTAATTGCCCCACTGCATGCCAGCCTGGATGACAGAGCTAGACCCTGTCTCCTCCTACCCCCCAAAAATCCGGGTATAGTTTTAGTTTATTATCAGCATCATGGAAAAATATTAAAATTATTAACGTTTCTGACATCTCTTTTCTTTTCCGCCTTTCCTTTCTTTCTGAGAGAGTTGAGACAGCAGCACACGTTTCTTGGCCCCATCACTGAGTTAATGGGGAAAATCACAGGTAGCCAGTTGTTTCTTTGGGGAGCTGATCTCTCCTGCGTGTTGTCTACCAAGGTGACCCTGGGAGGCCCCACATGGGAGTCAGACCTAAGGCCATCAGTCATGTTGTCTATGCACATTTGGGTGTCCCTTTGAGGTAAAGGGAAGACAGACCAAACAAATGTCTTGGCATGCAGAAATCAGGATGTCCTAGAAATTATCCTATATAGTGTTACTGGTGGAAGGTATCCGAGTTACCAGCAGTGAATCCATAATTGAGGTCTGCAGCAACCTCAATTCTTGCCTGCTCAGAAGAAAGAATTTGACTGAGGGGCATAAGGCAGAAAAAGGGACAGAGACAAGTTTCAGAGCTGGAGTGGAAGTTTATTTTATAAGGCTTTAGAACAAGAAAGAAAGGAAAGTACGCTTAGAAGAGACTCAAGTGGGCACATGAAGGTCAAGTGTGGTGTTTACCCTTGGTCTAGACTTCATAGGCTGGCCCACTTCCCATGTCTTGTGCCCCTTTCCCATGATTCTTCCCTTAGAGGGGGCTGCCCGCATGCATAGTGCCCTCCTTTTGCTTGGGAAGTGAGCACATGCAGTATGTTTAGGAAGTTGTATGCATGCCTATCTGAGGGTTTCTTCCCTTTTCTGGTGGTGTACCCTGAGAAGGTCATACTCTGCCATTTTTTTCTGTTAATGCATGTGCCTGAGAAGTTGTGTCTCCCTGGGGCCTGCATTCAATTAACAGTGCAATAGGCGTGGACCATCAGGAAATGGCCTCCTCCTGGCACCGGCTGCCAGTGTATCACTTTCAGAGAGGCAATGTGATAATTGCCGAACCATTACCCGACATTCTCCTAGTGGGTGCGGAAAGAGCCCACTGCTGCCCTGCTCATGCCTGTCTAACTACATGTAAAAATGGCATTATTTGATTTTTGATATTTCTGTCATTTTTGACACACTACCTCAGGTGCCTGAAAGAATACTTTAAAGATACAAAGGGAGTAGTTTTCCACATTCTCTAAAGGATGAGGCTCCTCAGGTAGTCTCTGTAACCGACAAATGGGTTCGTTATTCAGTGCCCAGATAGAACCGATTTACCAAGACGGGAATTGCAGTAGAGAAAGAGTTTAATTCATGCAGAGCTGGCTGAACAGGAGACCAGAGTTTTATTACTACCCAAATCAGCCCCCTGGAAAATTTGGAGGCTAGGGTTTTTCAAAGGTATTTTGGGGAGAAGGGGGTGGCTAGGGAATGGGTGCTGCTAAGTGGTTGGGGGTGCAATCATAGGGGAAAATGGCCCTCTTGCCTCTGAGTCCGCTTCTGGGTGGGTTGCCAGAGAACAGTTGGCAGGTCAGGTAGAGCTGTCAGTTGTCAGAAATGCAAAAGCCTGAACAGACATCTCAAAAGGCCAATCTTAGGTTCTACAATGGTGATGTTCTCTCTAGCAGTAATTGAGGAAGCTGCAAATCTTGTGATCCCCAGAGTAATCTTTTAAGTCTATACCTGGGCAGAATTCAAGCTGCGTTCATCCTCCCAATGTGGTAGTCTTGCATTAGTTTTACAAAGGTGGTTTAGTTCTGGGCTATTATCACTTAAACTATAAACTTCACTTTCTCCTAAAGTTAGTTTGGTCCAAGCCCAGGAATAGCCAAGGGCAGCTAGGAGGTTAAAGGCAAGATGGGGGTTGGTTACATTAGATCTCTTTCACTGTCATATTCTCTCACTGTTAAAATTTTTGCAAAGGCTATTTTACTTCATGCCCCTGTGGCCCTTCCCTGCACGTCCTCCTTGCTGCCCACAGCCTGCGGAAAAAGGGTGACCATTCCTCAGGGAGCCACACACTTTGCCTGGGCCCGGACATCCCCTCTGAGTCACCAACTCTGTGGGCCAAGCCACCTACACTCTGGCAGCATACCTCAGGAGAGCAGAGGCTGTGGCAGATGTGTTGTGGTCTACTCTGACCCTTATGTCCATGCAACTGACTCATCTTTGCAGCAATTCCAATGTGTAGGTCTCATTATTCTCCCCATTATATGAGAGGGAAGGGAATGCTCAGCAGAATGTTAAGAAACAGCCCAGTCTTGGCTGACACCAACAGGTGGCCCAGCTCACCTTTCCTGGCCGGTTGGTGCTGCCCCTGCAGCCATGGCTGACTCTGTGAGTGCTAGGAATGTAGAATGAGTAAGCTGTTGGGAAAGATGTCCTGTGATGATGGTTCCTGTTGCTTGGAAAAGTAACATTTGAATGCTGATTTTTATGCACCCACTTTTCAGACAGATTTAAGCTTACGTCTACTGCAACTCAAATGTTTAGGGAGATTTATGGAGATTCCAAATGGAAGTTTTTGCTGTTAGAAGTGACTGTGAATAATGCAAGGGACAACTGAAAATTTCAAGCTGCTTTTATGTTCGTTTGCTTACAAGTTAAAAACAATCCTTTAGTTTTTAAAATGTGCTCACTGGTTTGAGAAGAAGCATGGAAAACATCATCTCCAGGGAGTTATTGCCTAAAAAGAAAGAAAAGATAGCAATGGGAAAATAATGGAGCTGTTTTTATAAAGTAACTGGTTTCTACTCTTTCCAGCTCTGAAAACTGTGTTGACTAAGTAGGAACATTTTATTTTGGATAAGGCTGTTGGGATGGTCTTCAGAGAGCATCTGATACTCTACAATTGATTCATTTATATCTACCTTTAATGCCACAGATAAATACCATGTATACGAAGTTAAAGTTGATCCTTTCCATAGTCAGCTGGATGAACTAATTGTGCAATTCTGTCCTGTCATGTTCGTTTCCCCTTCTTTTCTTTTTTTACTTTGAGACAGGGTCTTGCTCTGTCACTCAGGCTGGAGTGCAGTGGTGCACTCTAGGCTCACTGCAACCTCTACCTCCTGGGTTCAAGCGATTCTCATGCCTCAGCTTCCTGTGTAGCTGGGATTACAGGCGCATGCCACCATGCCCAGCTAATTTTTAAAATTAATTAATTAATTTTTTTGGTAGAGACAGGATTTCAGCACGTTGGCTAGGCTGGTCTCAAACTCCTGACCTCAGGTGATCCGCCCACCTCAGCCTCTCAGAGTGCTGGGATTATAGGCGTGAGCCACCGTGCCTGGCCTCCCTTATTTTCATCCATACCTGAATGTTCTTTTCTTTGATACTGATGGTGGTTCTCTAGGAAGTCACTCACAAACTCGGTGCTATCACCTATGCTTGGCTATCTTTCTGCAATCTCATAGCATTCACTACAGCTTATATTTGCAGTGAACTTCGTTGTTTTTATAAGGCATTGCTATTTTTTAAATGTTTTTTAAAGGCATGCTTTTATTTGGGATTTTGAACAATATGTTGGGTTTTTTTGTTGTTGTTGTTGTTAATCTTATCTTATTAAGAAAGCATGTGAAGGAAGAAAAAAAATTACATTTACCTTAGCATTTTATGTCTTTAATTTACCTGAAAATATGATGCATAAAAAGTTGTTTTCTATAAAGGACAGATGAGAATTATATTCCAAGGGGTTACTTTTTGACTGGTTAAGCTATCACCTGAGCAGCCCTTTGTAGACTGACCTGGGAGGTGATGACTGTTGAGAACTGGTTTTGGGGAAAGGACTCTGGAGTCCTGGGTCCCAGGCAGTGACAGCCTCCTTCCCTTCCCCTCTGACCACCACTGGGCTTGTGGCCCTGGACTTTGGCCTTCTTTGGGAGCCCGTGGCAAAACAAAGTTCTTCTGCTGTCAGCTTGGCCCTCCTCATCTGAAGGAAATACTTCTTGTGCTTTGTCTGGTGTCAGGGGCAACAATTCCAGCGAGGCCACATCAGCAGAAATGAAGCTCTGTGACCACAGTATGGTACAAGACCTGGGTCAGGGAGAGGCTGTGGTTTCCCGGAGGATGGCTGTTTGCCCCTCATAGGACCTTGGCGCTAACTCTGGGCTTAGCTACTTGGACCCCTTATGCAGCCATGAACAGGAGCCCCTCAGGCCCAGCGCTCCAGAGCCTTCCATGTTTGCATGAAGTCATAAAACAAACATCGACTTCATCTAGATGCCTGGTCCGGGTGCACATGGGGCACTGAGAACACCCCCAGGGAACAGGGCCATCTCAGCCACATGGTCACTACAGAACCGCCCAAGCACATGGCCAGACGGTGTAGGACTCAGTGTGCCACTGACAAACCGGACAAGCTGAGCTGATTTCCCAGTGACCAGAGCTGCCCCGTGCTGGAGGAAGGGCGGAACTGCCCCAGAGGAGGTGACTCAGGCCTCTCAATCCGGGCATTTGTGGTTCCTCACTTTTACTCAAAACCAGGGAGCCAAAGGACCCATGAAATCCACAATGCATAAAATTTGCATGATTAAAATTACACAATTCATGCATTCCTCTGCGTACATACAACGGAGGGTGAGAAGTCTTGTTGCCAGGGTAGAAAGTACCCTGCAGGGGAGGCGTGTGGGAGCTGCCTGGAGGTCCACTGAAGTCTGATCATTGGCCTCACAGGGTCCCCATGTCTCCAGGCTGAGTGTCTCTGTCCTCTGAGACTCTTGTGAGGTTTTGCCCTGTTCTGAGAGAGCAGAAGAGAAGTTTGCTGCCAGGAAGATGAAAATACTGACATGCCCTGTTTCTCACTATGAATTGTAACTGAACTAAAAGCAAACTCGCTTTTCAAACATTTTCCTAGTGGGTGGACTATAAGTAGGGTTTTCCTTTTTTTGATAAGGTTTAACAGAAATCTCTTGTTTAGTTTGTTTGTATACAAATTTAACTGCTTGAATAAGGGACTGGGTGTGAATTGCCAGTGTAAGTGAGAGATTTTTTTCTTAACACAAGATCCGTGATGGCCGTTTCTGGCTTGGGGTAGTATGGTTGTAGGTGCTGGCAACACAGTCACCTGCCACTTCCTGCCTCAGTCTGCTGTGGCAATAGAGAGATGCACAGATTGTTAAATATTGCGGGGTTTTTGATTGTTTGGGTTTTTCTTGCAAAGAGTACAGTACTTTGGTGGAGACAGATATGGAAACACAGATTCCATGAGAGGTGTTGAGGCTACAGTGGAGGTTGTGTGGGTGCAGTGGCCACGGTGAGGGACCTCAGGGCAGGAGCCACGCCAGGCAGGGCACCAACAGGCAGGACGGGCCAGGGAAGCATCAGAGAGCTTGGCAAGCCTCCGGCTTGTCTTGTGGTCACTGCTGCCATGTCATGCCTCACGAGGACCTCAGCAGTCAGATGCTCCTAGTGTAGGAGCTTCCCTCTTGACCACCAAATGCTCATGGAAGTTGTGTGTGGTCGGTGTTGGAAGCATGAGGCTGATGCCTAGAATTCAGAAAGGCTGACGGCCCACATGGCCTTCACCTTTGGAGCTGGGCCCTGAAGAGAGAGGGACAGCAGGAAGGAGAGCCTCTTATCAGATGTGGTGTGGCAGGCTGCGAGATACGAGGGGAGTATGGACTCCAGCCTTTTCTTAGGGCTCTCGAGTATGAGCAGAAAGCAGCAGGTGCAGTGAGTGGTTCTGGGCCTGGGTCACGTGACCCTGCCATAGGTACAATGCTAGTGACAGAGCACACACCCACCGGTGTGCCAGGCCTCTGCTTCCTGCTGCTCACCAATGGGGATTGTGATGGCCTGTGGCCTGTGGCCTGGCTTTGCCTGGCGATAGGTTCAGTGGACAGGCACAGAGGCCTTTCAGGTGTGGGATGCTCAAGCCGAGAGGCCGGTTATGCCTTGGTGTCTCTGGTGCCTGGTGCCTGGTGCCTGGTGCGCTGGTGGGAAGCCCTCAGACCTGTGAGCGCAGCACCATGCTGAGAACAAACCCCAGGCTGTGAGCAGTGGACCGGTTCTCTCCCAGAGCCCCAGACCTAGCCAGGATGTTTCTCCTTGAGTTCCCTTCTCAGCAGGGGCTGAAGATACTTCTGGGAAGTCTAACCCAGCTGTCCGTTTTGCAGGTACGTTCAGTTCCTCAGTGGGCTCCCGTCCGGATCGGTGAAAATGAATGCCTCTCCCCTGTTCCTGCATTTTGTCATCCTCCACGGCACCCCCAACTTCGACACAGGTGGAGGTGAGTGTCCTTCATGATATGGCACCTGCGATTGGCTGGCCCAGACTTGGAGCTGGTCCTGGGCCCCTCAGTTTGGATAAGCCTCTGCTTTCCTTCCGAGAGGGCCCAGGGTCTGCTCCTCTGCCTCCCTGGCAATTGACTGTGTCCCCCTTCAGTGGTCAGAGCCCCATGTTTATGTGGTTGGGCCAAGTTATTTAATCAGGGGAGGGACTGGCAGCCAGCAAGGGGGATCAGAAATACCCCTGTGTATATGCACAGTGACTCGGGCAGACAAGCATTTTCTGGGCTGCAGCCCTGGTGGGTCAGCTGTGCAGTTGGCCTTGAGGTCACAAGCTATGGAAGAAGCCCAGTAAGAGAGGCATGAATGTGACCCAGTCTCCCCTGATGCATCTCATGAGCCCGTCTCCTCCTTCTCCTTTAAAATGACCCCACAGGAAAGCACACAGCATGTAGCTGAGGGTGAGGGCCCTGAGCCCTCCTCCCTGTCCCACTTAGATGAGCACAGCACGTGACTGGGGATCAGGGCCCTGTCCCCACATCCCCAGTTCCCCAACGGTGCACAGAGCATATGGCCGAGGGTCAGCAGGGCTCTATCCCTCCTCCCTTGTCCCATGCAGGAGCACATGGCACATGGCTGAGGGTCAGGGCCCTGTCCTCTCCTTCCCAATCCCGTGCAGGCACACACAGCACATGGCTGGGATTCAGGACCCTTGCCCCTCCTCGCCAGTCCCATGCAGGTACTTGCTCAGAGGTTTCTATTGTCTCTGAAGTACATCTATACCTTCAGGTCCCCCGGGTCATCATGGCCAGAGTGACCTTGCCAAGCTGCTAGTTGGTTTTGAAGCAGCCTGGCTTCAATTCAGGAGCCTTTGGCACCCTTTGGATAAAGGTCAAACTGTGTTGCTCTGCAGGCTTCTAGGACCGGGTCCGGCCTTTTCCTGCAGCAACCCTGTGGCTCCATGCACTGCCTTCCCAAACCTCAAAGGCCGCAGGTGCAGTCTTCTGGTCTCCTCGTCCCTTTCTGTCTTTCTGATTGCCAAATTCCTGTTCGTTCTGTACCGGTCATGCCTCTACAGACAGTTGTGCCTTTCTTTCAGTGTGCCGGCCCTTTCTGAAGCTCTACCAAGCCATGCAGCCTGTGTACACCTCCGGGATCTAGTGAGTGCTGCTGCTGCTGCTGCTGCTGCTGCTGCTGTGGGATCTGGATGGCTCAGGGAATTGCAGCTGAGCCTCAGGTGCCTGTCTAGTAGGAAGAGGGTGGGAGGGTTCAGGTCAAAGAATGCCAAGAAGCCAAAGAAGAGTCCAGTCGGGAAAACCCTCTTATGGCATGTGCTCCAGCATCACGCCTCGGCCCTCCCTCCTGCCCTGCACAAGTGTCTTTGGGCTGTCATACCAGTTGGATCCATTAAAGGACACAGGGGCTGGAATTTTGAGGGGAGAGAGGGCCATTTGCTTTTTGGAGTATGGTGGCACCTCGGTTTTCAAGGGGGATTGATTCCAGGAACCCCTTTGATTACCCAAATCCGAGGATGTTCAAGTGTGTTTTATAAAACAGCATTGTCTTGAACTCCTGACCTCAAGTGATCCACCTGTCTTGGCCTCCCAAAGTGCCAGGATTACAGGTGTGAGCCACCGAACCCCTGGCCATCATGGTGAAACCCCATCTCTACTAAAAATACAGAAATTAGCCAGTTGTGGGGTTGTGCACCTGTAAACCCAGCTACTCGAGGTGGAGGCAGGAGAATCACTTGTACCTGGGAGGCAGAGGTTGCAGTGAGCCGAGATCGCACCATTGCACTCCAGGCTAGGGGACAGAGCAAGAATAAAAAAAAAAAAAAAAAAGCCAGGCTTGGTGGCTCACGCCTATAATCCCAGCACTTTGGGAGGCCGAGGTGGGTGGATCACGAGGTCAAGAGATTGAGACCATCCTGGCCAACATGGTGAAATCCCATCTCTACTAAAAATACAAAAATTAGCTGGGCATGGTGGCATGTGCCTGTAGTCCCAGCTACTTGGGAGGCTGAGACAGGAGAATTGCTTGAACCTGAGACACAGAGGTTGCAGTGAGCTGAGATCGTGCCACGGCACTCTAGCCTGGCGACAGAGCGAGATTTTGTCTCAAAAAAAATAAAACAACAACAACAAAAAACTGGCATTGTATTTACATATAACCCATGAGCATTCTCCTGTATACTTTAAATCATCTCTAGATTACATAACAATACCTAATTCAATGTAAAGGCTGTGAAAATGGTTGTTACAATGTATTGTTTTTTAACTTCTATTATTTTTTATGGTTGCATTTTTGTTTTTTATTTATTTCCCACAATATTTTCTATCCCCAGTCAGTTGAGTCCATGAATGTGGAACCCAAGAATAGGGAAGGTTAACTGTGAGCATATTGGAGAGAGTCCTACGATAGGCTCTCACTACTGTGGTTTTTCTTTCTCGCTCCTTTCCATTTTGTTTTTTATTTTTATTTATTTATTTTTTTTGAGACAGCATCTCGCTCTGGCACGATCTCTGCTCACTGCAACCTCCACTTCCCAGATTCAAGCGATTCTCCTGCCTCAGCCTCCTGAGTAGCTGGGATTACAGGCAGCTGCCATCATGCCCAGCTAAATTTTGTATTTTTGTAGAGATGGGGTTTCACTGTGTTAGCCAGGCTGGTCTCAAATTCCTGACCTCAAGTGATCCGCCTGCCTTGGCTTCCCAAAGTGCTGGGATTACAGGCGTGAGCCATGTCCGGCCTCCTTTGCATTTTAAACAAAAGGTAGCCACACATCCCCCAAATTTGTATATATTTCTGAGCTTTCTTTGTCTTTTTGGATGTGGACAGGCATTTTATGAAAAGTCAGTAAAGGTAACAAATCTCACTACTCACAAAGAGCTGTTGTCACATTTCTGGGTTTGCTGTGGGCCCTGTGTGCACTGATGTCACTCTGGAATTGCACCCGCAGTTTGTAACTGAAACTGTGGCTGTGCCCACCCTGGGCCCCTTCGTCTAAGGCTGTATGGTCGTCTCCAAGCTTGGGCCTCTGGAGTTGGACCTTAGTCACTTCAAGTCAGTCACTGACCGTGATGATGCTATGAGGACCCTCCATGGCCTGGGAGCTTTCTTTACCTTTTTAGATTCATTTAGATTCTCAGGAATTAGATTCTGGGCGGATTGGGCATTCTGTGTAATTTCTGAGTTTTTGGTTGTAGGGTTGCTTTTCTCTACATGTATTCTTCCCACGAAATTATGAAGTTGCATAATGATCTGCCTTCTTCTTCATCCCAAAGCAACATTGGCCCAGAAAACCCCAGCAGGATCTGCATCATCATCGAGCCGGCCCAGCTTCTGAAGGGAGATGTCATGGTGAGTGCCCGCCGTGGCCGCAGATGTGTCTGTGTCCCCACTCTCCCAGTGGTGATGACTTGAAATCATGATTCTGTGTTAAAAAAGTAACCCCCACCCCCCAAAAAAAGTACCCTGTAGGAAGAATGAAAAGTAGCTTTTATCTTAACACTGGGGTCCCCCAGCCCCGGGCCGTGGACCTTATCGGTCCGTGGCCTGTTAGGAACTGGGCCTAGTGAGCGAGCAGGACCACCTGAGCCTCCCGTCAGATCAGCGGTGCCATGAGATTCTCATAGGAGTGCGAACCCTATTGTGAACTGTGTGTGCGAGCGATCTAGGTTGCACACTCCTTAGGAGAATGATGATCTGAGGTGGGTAAAAATATTGAGGCGCCGTTAGCATGGAGATGTGGATAATTCAGCCATAGTTTACATCTCAAGTGATGTGGGCGATTGATGAGAAGGCGGTTGAAGCGTCTGGTGAGTAGTGCATGGTTAGGAATAGCCCTGTAATAATTTGAGCAGGCGCCAAGAAGTGAGCGGAACAGTTTGATCCTGAAACCATCCTCCACCAGTCCATGGAAAAATTGTCTTCTGTGAAACCAGTCCCTGGTGCCAAAAAGATTGGTGACCACTGCCTTAAGGCATTTAATTAACTTTCTGAATAAAACTATTTTAATTAAAGGGACGGAACAAATCTTCATTCTTGATTCTCTTTCATTCTAGAGCCCCTTGAGATATATAACCTGGAAATTAATGTCCTAACTTGGCCACTCACTTCGGAGAACCCCTGTATTCTGACTATAATTTGCATTCTTCACATGATCACAGGCCTCCCAGAGTGTGGGTGCAGAAATAGAATATTTAAGTATCATTAATAGCCGAAGTGTGAAATACAGCTGGTGCAATTACAGCTTGATTAATGGTCAAAACAATGATTTCTCCAGATAATTTTGACTCTTGGGTGTGTTGGTTCTTGGAGGAGATTAGCCATTACATAATTACATTTTTGCCTTTTATCTTTCTTGAATACAGACAATTCATACATTTAAAATAATTTTACGAAAGTTTTTTATCTGAAATAAGGTAAGCTTTTAAGGCATATAATATGACTTTCAGCATGCATAGAATCATAGAATGTAAAGATTTCATGGCCTTGGAAGACCCACTTCTATAAGGCAGTAGGGTGAATTGAGAATTAGCTTTTCATTGTATTATAAATGCCCTGTACAATGTTTTTGAGGATATTCATTAATTTCCCCGTAACCCCTAGATTTTAAAATCTTAGCTTAGTGGGTGGTGAACTCCCTACCTTGCTGGTCCTGAATTCTTACAAAAATCAAATCAGCGAGGATCGAAAGTGGAGAGGATTGAAGATGGAGACCGTCTAAACCCATCCATGCCAGCGGGGTCCCTCTGGGGCCTCCAGTTCTGTCCTGTTTCACATGCTCACCACCTAATTGAGGGGTTCTTCAGGCCTGGAAGGCAGATCTGGAACAACAGCCGGGCCCAGCCCTTTTCAAGGCATTGAGTAAGCACTTTATAAACATCTTGCCTCCCATTTCATAGGCAAGAAAGCTGAGGTTTGGGGTGCGTCATACGTTTTTATAGACGCGTTTCCTTAGCTCTCTGTTCTACTGTCCTAAGGAGGAGGACCTGGGCTGGAAGTCTGTCCTCAGCGGTGCTGTGCTGCAGCGATGGTGCAGCATCCCTGTGGTTGGAAGTGAGAGGGAGGACCAGGAGGGGAGAGAGACATCCGCTCTGGTGTTCTCTCACATCCTGTGGTCCAGAAGGCAGCCCTGGGCTTGTTTCCTAGGAGACTTCACCCTGGAGGCTACTTCTCCCAGGACACTTCCTGGGATTGTTGGACAAAGGGCCTGAGTCTTTATTGAGCACCGGCTATGTTCAGCACTTTACTCCTCCACCCACTCTGGAACTGGGTCCAGTGTTCCAGCTTTAAAGAAGAGGCCGGGCTGGGTGCAGTGGCTCACGCCTGTAATTCCAGCACTTTGGGAGGCTGAGGTGGGTGGATCACGAGGTCAGGAGATCGAGACCATCCTGGCTGACACGGTGAAACCCCATGTCTACTAAAAATACAAAAAATTAGCCGGGCATGGTGGCGCGCGCCTGTAGTCCCAGCTACTCAGGAGGCTGAGGCAGGAGAATGGCATGAACCCAGGAGGCAGAGCTTGCAGTGAGCCAAAATTGCGCCACTGCACTCCAGCCTGGGCGACAGAGCGAGACTCCGTCTCAGAAAAAAAAAAAAAAATAGTAGGCCAAGAGAGGCTGGGGGCGATGCTGGTAGGATTTGCACCCGCCCTCATCTTGTTTGCATAGTGTTCTACCTGCCCTGGGAGGCAGCATCTCAAGGGCGGGTGCTCCCCAAACCAGATCTTCAGTGATGAGTAGTTATGGCCCCATGACCCAGTCCCTTTAAGATGACTCATGGGAGGCAGCTGAACAACTCAGTCATGGAGGGTGACCCTGTGGCTTCCCCCCTACCCTCCACCAAGAGCATGGGACAACCCTCTCCCCTGGGCTGTTTATGGGCTGGTAACTGCAGGGTCTTCCTGAGACCAGGCGGGTGGGGCAGTCTCCTGGGAAGTGCCTGGCTCCTCTCCTCTCTTCCAGCTACCTCCTCCTCCACCTGCCTCCTCCTCCTCCTTTCTCCCCTTTCTTCTCTCCCACCCCACCTTTACAAATTTCTCCCTCCTCCTCTTGCCCTTCTTCCTTTTCCTCCTCCCTGCTCCCTCCCTCCTTCCTCCTCATTATTTTCTGTGGCCCCTTCTTCCTACTGTCATTCATCCAGTAGTCTTTTTTTTGAATGTTTTGTGCTTTTTGAGTCCCTGTGCTTGGCTCTAGGCCCATGAGTGAAGTTTTTGCCCTAGGGATCCTGTTGGGGACATGGGCTTTCTGGCAGGAGGGAACCTGCTGCTACTGTGTAGCCCACAGAGGCCTTGATGAGACGGGGTGGGAGAGGTCACAGGAGGACTCAGATGGAAGTGTCCTGTGAGTTGGCTCCAGGTTGGAAGGGGTGTTATTATACAAACAGAGATGCAGCATCCCAGTCTTGAGGCACCCACAGAGGCTGATGCTGTTGTTAGGATGTCTGTCTTGCAAGGAAAGTCGTTGTCTTGGAAGGTTGAAACGAGATTTTGTAGGGCTTACATATTTGCATATTTTGTTTTGGGAAATGTTAGACCTCTTCCCAGTGAAGACCATACTTAGGGTTTGTGAGGATTAAATGTACTCAGTCGCATAAGTCTCCCAGGACAGCACCTGGCGGAGGATGAAACGGCATCGATGTGACCCTGCGGCATCACCAGGTCACTTTCCTCTATCAGACCAGACTGTGGCTTAGTCTTTGGGGCAGCCACTGCCTCTTCCCTCTGGAAGAACCCCCAGCACCCCACCCACCCCACAGGCCCTCTCCCCACGGTGCTGCGTCCTATCCTGTCCCACCCTGTAGTGGGCACCGCAGTCCAAGCGTGTGGTCTGAGTAGACATTACATGCATCTCTGTTGTAGCAGTTGGAATGAGGCTTTGAGTGGGTGGCATGGGTGGGACTTGGAAGGTGTGTGGTGGAGGTGTGGGTTTGGCACTTGATAACTGAGGCAGGCCCAGGAACAGGGTGGGGCGGGGTGGAGAGGGGCCATGAGTGGGTGAAGGAGGCGGTGGCCTCCTTTCCTCAGCGTCCCACCTGCAGCCCTTGGGAGTCTTCCCACTGGCCTCCAGGCCACCGTGGGCTGGCGTTCTCCAGCCTGACATCTCCTCCTGGTCCTCTACCTGTTGCTGGCTCTAACCTGCTTGGCATTCAGACTGTGTGTCCCTCAGGCCACTAGAACCCGCCAGCCGCCTCATGCTGCCCCAGCTGATCCCGCCATTCTGTCCCCAAGCCCTGCTGATCCAGCACTGTCCACCCACCCTGGCCCTGATCGCTCAACTCAGGCTTCACCGTTTGGTCTCAGCTTAAACAGCAGAGGTGATTCTCCCACAGTCCTGGAGGCTGGGAGCCTGAGATCCAGGTGTGGGCAGGGTGGTTTCTCCTGAGGCCTCTCTCCTTGACCTGGAGGTGGCTGTCTTCTCCCTGTGTCCTCACCTGGGCTTCCCTCTGTGTGTCTGTGTCCTCATCTCTTCTTCTTACAAGGACACCAGTTATCATTCATTCGAGCCCAGCCTAACGACCTCATTTTAATTTACCTTTGTGAAGACCCCATCTCCAAACACAGCCCTATGCTGAAGTGCTGAGACCTTCAACCTATGGATTTTAGAGGGACACCATTCAGCCTGTGACAACTCTGTTTATTAAATAAACCTCTCTTAGAAAGTTTAGTAAGATTACTAGTGCAGTCAGGTGCCATTGACAGCCCGGTCCATGTGGCTGTGGTTTGTCAACAGCCTTTATCCTGAGCACGTTCAGCGTGCGGCCTGCATGAGAGGATGTGGTGGACATGAGAGTGGGCAGTGCAGGGCTCCTGCTCCCGGGAGTCTGGGTCCTCCAGGGAGATGAGCATGCAGATAGCTAGGGCAGGTGGAACTGAGCATGGCAGAAGGTGTGCCGTGGCAAGAACTGAAGGTTAGGTGGGAGAGACGATTTCCAGCGTGTCAGAGAAGGCGTGGCTTCACAGCAGAGCTCACATCTGTGGTCGACCTGGAGAGTAGAAGCCCAGGGTGTCACTGCCAGTGCTCCCATCAGAGTCGGGAGTGCATCTTTTGCCAAAGCCCAGAAATCTCAGTGCTGTTGACTCCCTCTGAAAACGATCTAAGGGAACAACACAGGAAGAAAAAAATGTGGTTGCACGTTTCTCATTATTGGCAAAGCATCCCTAGAGAGGAGCGGGAGCCATCCCCTCCTCCTGTTCACGCTTCTTCTGGGTGTTCTGAGGGTGTGCAGTGCAGGAGTAGCACCGGATTCATCCTCTCCAGCCTCTTCCCACCTTCCAGTGACCCACTCTGCCATGCTCAGCACAGGATGCCCACGCCGCCTTCACTTTGCCCTTCATTCAGTTTTTCCCTGTGACTGCTTGACATGCCCTGCTGCAGGTTCACTGAGCACACCTTAAGTTGAGAAGGCTGCAGTGGGGGAAGAAGTTACAGGGCCTTTTCTGTGTAAAGTTCAGATACGCAGGTGGTTTTATTTCTTTTGGCAACAGTCATGGCTTGGAGAGGATCCTAAGGAGCAGAAAGCATGTGCATAGATTTATACCCTGAAGACTGCAGATGTCTTGGTGCTCTCAGTCTGGGTGTTTTCTGAGGCTGTCTGTGTACTTTTGAAGGCGGAAAGTGGCTTCCCAGGCGGGCTAGCCATCCTTCATCCTCCTCCTTCGAAAGGCCTCTTGTCCTCTTTGAGTTTTCCCCTCCGTGGTTCTGGTGTCTGCCTTGCCTGCGGGGACATCTGCCTGGCTTTCCTCATGAGGGCCTCTGCACTGGGACTTACTGGCAAAGATCACAGTCATCAAGTTCACAGAGAAGGAAGGGCCAGAGTCAAGTCTAACTGCAGAAAGTGACTTGGGAAAACAGAGCCCCACTTGCCACTCCCTGGACTCAGTTACTAGCAGGTGGAGCTGCTGCAGGCAACAGCAAAGCTGACCGTGACTCGCCGTCTGCCTTCGCCTCGACACAGCCAGCCCATCCCTGCTCAGCCCCTCCCAGTTGCACACCTGACCCGTCCCATCTTTGCAACGTGCTTTTCGCCAAAAGTCAGATTCTTAAGCCTGCTCCTTTCAAAAGGGCAGAACCTCAAGAGGTTTAGTAAATATGGCATTGTCGGGCAGTGCCATGGAGAGGGCAGCCGAGGCCTTGTGTAACCCTGTTCAGGAATTCATGCGGGCCCATCAGGAGTCTGGCAGGGCTCCAGGAGCCTGATCCGGCTTGCTCCCTCCCTGATCTCGGCTCTCAGGTCCAGAGTTTGTAAACACATGCTTCGTCTTGCTCCCCCTGCTTGGGCAAATCCACGGCCACTTGAATTTTGTGTTCATGGTTGCTGGCTCTAGAACCTTGCTCCGGTGACCCGACTTGTAAACAAAGGTGTTGCCTGCTCAAGAAGTTTTCACAAACAAACAGTGCTGTTCCTGGTTGTTTCTTACCAAGGGCACTTACATAAGGCCAGGGAAAATGAAAGTGTTCTCCTGAGACTCTGCCCCAGGAGAGGTTTCTACAGATCTCTGTTGGACACATCACAGCATTATTTTGTGATTATCTTTTCCTCTCGCTTTTAGACTGGGCTGCGTCTTAATCCATGCTGTCGTCTCAGCATAGTGGACTTGGTTGTGTTTTCACTTGCAGCCAGTATTTACCCACCTTTCAATTGCTTTAGGTCATGAATTACAATATTGCGAACATCTGAAATCATTTTCGGCTCCAAGCGAAGAAATCATGGTTTAGTGTTGGCCCTGCCTGACTTAAGTCTTTGACCTATGGGGCTTAGCTATCTAACTTTCTACCCTCCAAATATGTGGCTGTAACTCATTCTCTGAGTTCACAGATTCCTTGAGGCCTACGTAGACAGTTGCCTGGGCCACCAGTGGAGCGTTGAGTGAGAACGCTACTCTTTTCTGTTAGGGATGCTTTGAGGGTTCTGCTCTTTTGCTTAGTAAATTTAGGGGAAGCAGATCTGAATAGGAGCTGCCCAGCAACGGCTGGCATTGGGGGAGGATAGGAACCTGAGGGCTGACTTCTGAATTGGGGACTGGCATTCCTGGGGCTGATACCTTAAGCCTTGACCCTCTTGGTACAAGGTGCTTTTTCTCTTGTTGATGGAGAGTTTGAAATAAAAATACACTTATGTGGCCTAAAGTTAAGCAAGTCATCAGCGTCTTTAAACACTGGATTGATGGATAACTTCTTTGAGAATTCCACGTGTCTGCCTTCGACTTGGTGTACTCCAGGAGCAAATGAGGTCCAGGCAGGGCTCTGTTCCTGGTCACCAGCAACTTGTCCAGTCCAGTCAAGGGCACAGGCATATTTTTATTTTTATTTTTATTTTTTGAGACGGAGTCTCGCTCTGTCGCCCAGGCTGGAGTACAGTGGTGCAATCTTGGCTCACTGCAAGCTCCACCTCCCGGGTTCATGCCATTCTTCTGCCTCAGCCTCCCGAGTAGCTGGGACTACAGGCACCGGCCACCATGCCCGGCTAACTTTTTGTATTTTTTTAGTAAAGACGGGGTTTCACCATGTTAGCCAGGATGGTGTCGATCTCCTGACCTTGTGATCCGCCCGCCTCGGCCTCCCAAAGTGCTGGGATTACAGACGTGAGCCACCGCGCCCGGCCCGGCACAGGCATATTTTTACACCACTATTAGAAAATAAATTTTTGCGATGGTTTCTGAATTGCCTCATCAGACTAAAAGAAAGCAAGAGTGCTTACAGGCCTTCCCACTGAGATCATCATTCACCCTATATGTTTTTGAGTACCAAGTGCCCTCTCTCTAGAAGCTTATGCCCTTTAAATAATATATTCATATAAATATAGCATATCATTATTGGATTTATGAATTATATTAATATGTAGTGCAAATTTAATCTTTATAACAACATAGCCAGGTCAATATCATAATACTCATTTTGCAGTCAGAGAATTTAAAGTCTAAAGAGGCTACAACATTCTGAAGATCTGAGTGCTCCCAGTGATTTGTGATGTTGGCATCACACCCACGTACTTTTGTGGTTGGCTCTATGATAGCATGGTGACAGGCCATGCGCAGCCTTCGTTGCAGTGCTTGCTATTTCTTATTTCGTTTTTCTATGCTACCAAATCGTGACTGCACATCTTTGAGTTGTTATTTTAAATGCAGATATTCTAAAATCTGAAGGCAAAGGATCAACATATTCTAGAAACACTCTGGGGAGACCCAGGTAAATAAAGTTAAAGCCGGAGGGATGAAGAGAAAATTATAGACTTGAATCACTCTAATCTTTACGAAATGTTTGCATTACTATTATATCTTAAAGGGAGGCATTTGGGGGCCCTCGTACCAAGTACCATGTTGATTGTTCTTTCTGTTAAGTATTACAAGCATAATTCTGAGCTCTTGCCATCGGTCCTAAAAAGATTTGTTGGTGTAGATAACGCATAATTATTG
This sequence comes from Pongo pygmaeus, assembly GCF_028885625.2. Classification (NCBI taxonomy): domain Eukaryota; kingdom Metazoa; phylum Chordata; class Mammalia; order Primates; family Hominidae; genus Pongo; species Pongo pygmaeus. Next base: position 25,225,672 of record NC_072392.2, on the reverse strand, counting down.
CACACTATGGAGGGCTCCTGGTTGGTGAGTGGATTTTGTCTCAAGATCTGACCTGCTGTGTTGATGGTGGTTGCTGGGAGCCCCGAGTTAGGGAAAATCCTGTGATTTTCCGTGTCTTTCAGAAGAAGCCGGAGTCAGTTCATGATTTGGTCAGGGGGACTGGAGGGGGTGGTATTTACCTCCCTTAATCAAGAGGAAAGAGATTTAATATGAAACAGGGAGTGTGTATGATGAGGCCGTTAGGATCTCAAGCCAGCAAACAAAGTTAGCATTAAAATACACAGAGAAACCCCTGAAGGGAGGGCCACGTGATTTCAGGCAGCAGTTGTTCTCTGCCAGTGGGATAGACCGCTGTTTCTTTCACTGTGGAGCCTTAGGAGTATTTGAAAGCTTGTGCTGTGAAAAATAGGAATCTTACAGGAGAATCATATGGGGCCTGGAGAGGAACCTGTTTGGGACAGGCCGATTCCCATCTCCCGCCGCTCTGTACCTCCTGGGCACCATGGCCTGCCTTCTCCTCCCTTCTGGTATGTGGAGGGAGCTGGGATTGCTGCGGGAGGTGCAGTGTGTTTGTGTGTAGCTGCTATGAGGAGCAGTGGGGGGACCTGGGGGAGCATCCTGGATTCCTGAAGAGGGAGGGCAGGACCTGGCCTGGAAGGAGGCCCTGCGCTGGGCGGGGCGGTACTGACGGGAGGGGCACAGTGAGCTGCGGTTGGGGAGATTCCACTGTGCCCCTTATGCGGCCTGTACTGGAGCCCACAGCTCCCTCTGTTTTCACCCAGGACACTCCCTGCCTGCCAGGACCGAGCCCACAGCTGCCTCCTGAGGAATTTCCTGACTCCTGTGGGCAGATGTTGGTGCCCATGTCAGCACAGGCTGCGTGAGCTATCAGCTGACATCCTGTTGTTGTTTTTATTTTTTTAAATCTCTGGTTCCCTTAAATATTTATAAAATTTGAGAGCAAGACTGGCTTGAATTGGGGCCTCTCTTTTCCTTTTCCCTTCCCTAACCACTTTTCACTCCCCGTTTGCAAGGCACCAGTGGGAAGAAGGCAGACAGGGAGAGGTGGGTGCTATCATCCTTAGCAGTGGGGATGCATGTGTGGATTTACCCTTGGCCAGAAGGACCTCCCTCTGGGGATCTCTACAATATGCCCCAGGTTGAAGCATTTGAGGGGTGGTCAGTGTACTGAGTGTGGGGCATGCGGAGCTCAAAGGAGGGACCCAGATAGTCTCAGAACATCCTGGAAGGATCCCTGCAAGGGCAGCCTTTGATTGAGTCTTGCTGAGAAGTCAGACAGTCTCAGACAGAGGTGGTAGATTTGTGGCCAACGTGCCATTGGCTGTTGGAAAGCAAATTGAGGCAACATTTCTTCACAATGCCAGTTCTCTCTACTTGCAAACACCCTGGTTCCTGGGCCCCTGGAGGCCAGGCCTGAGTCTGAGCCCCATGTTTACGGCACCCCTGGCCAGCACCAGGCCGTACAAGGGAGACCCAGTCATGTTTGTCAACAGGGAACATCCTTCTACGGTCTTAATTATATTTTTTGGTTTGTTTACCCGTCCCTTTCCTTGTAGATAGCACAAGGGTAAACATCTTCTGGGTCTGCCTGGAGTCACAGCTCCCTGCCTCCTTGGCTGGGCTTCTGGGTCTTTTGTTCCTCTGGTGGACGTTCATCTGGTTAGGGAAGACAGAGCCCTCCCTGCCACGTTCTCCTGCGTGCTGGTCTGGATCATATCTGCTGCGGTGGCTTCTCATTTACTGTTGTGAGGCATGTGATATTTTAAAGCCATCTCTCTCCAAGAAAAGTCTCTTTTACGGGAACGTGGCTGTCTCTGCTAGTCACCACCCCTCAGCCTCGGGGTGGGGGAGGTGCCCGCCTGTGCACGGTTTGGTCTGAGAGCAGAATCTAGCCTGTCCAGGGCCTTCGACCTTCTGGGGATTTGGGAAAGTGCCACTACCTGGTGGTCCTGCCCCTGATCTCTGAGTGAGGGGTGTCCCTGTCCCTGCAGCTCTCCCAGCTGTGGCCTGAGAACCCTCCCAATGATGCCAGTGCTGCGCACGGTCACAAGAAGCAGGGGGGCCCCAGTTATAAAGGCAGGTCGGGACACTCAGGCGCCTGCTCTGCCCACCGTTCCCCACATGCCAGGCATCTGCAAGGAGGGGCTCTACCCTTTGGCTCATTGGCACAATCATTTAGGGTACTTGAGCTGCACCCTGGGGACCTCATGAACCCTAGCTTGAGTTCAAATCACATCAGGGTGATTCTGAACACTTGTGTCACACGACCCCTGACAGGACCTCTGGACAGTCAGGCATGGGAAGCTAAATGCCAACACCCTCTCTGTCTCCCTCTCTCCCTTCCTCCTTCTTTGTGTCTCTGTCTCTAAATTACAGCATGCACATAATCATTTAGGATAGTACACACAGTAATGACCAGCTGCTTCTTTTTGGAAAACAAAAAGCTTTAAGTTGCAACATGGAGCATTGAGATCAAAGAAAAGCTATCACAATCAGTTGTTAAAGTCTAGAAAAAAGAGACCATGGAATTCCATTTTTCAGATGTGTTCCAAAACAGGGCACATTCAGGTGGTCTGAAAGGGTTTAGGTGTGGCCTCTCTGAGGACTAGCGATAGTGGTGTTCAGAGCTGTGGTTCCACAGGAGCAGCACAGGGAACACATTGAAGCCTCCAGTGGAGCCCCGCACCCAGCAGCAGCAGTGTGGTGCCTCTGCCTGCACCCCAGCTGTCTGCAGGCGCCTGTCCCCCAGGGCTGAAGTTCCACTCCAAAGCGTGAACTCCCAGCCAGAGTCCAGAGGGGAGGCCCTGCTGTGCTGGCCTCCGCAGAGTGTGTTCCTTGCCGGGAGCATGTGTCCCCGCTGCAGCTGCTTTGTTTTGTTTTGTTTTGTCTCTCTAACCCAGGTGAAATGCTACCACAAGAAGTACCGCTCGGCCACCCGTGATGTCATTTTCCACCTGCAGTTTCACACTGGGGCTGTGCAGGGCTACGGGCTGGTGTTTGGGAAGGAGGATCTGGACAATGCCAGCAAAGGTGAGGCGCGGAGCTGGCAGCCCTGTGCTTGTGGGCAGCTGTGGTTGAATCTCCTTGGTTGATTCTTTCACTATCCTCTCTACCCTCTTTCCAAAATTCAGCCTACTGACAAAATTGTTCCCAAATCGGGAGAAAGTGATCATTGACCTTTGGGGGAAAAAAATTATGGATAACCAATGAAACTGCCTGTACTTTCTGTATCATGGGGCGTCTTTATTGCAGATTTGCGAGTGGTGCTGCACTGGTTGGAATAAAGGACAAAGTCAGCCCATCCTTTTCCAGTTAATCATCTCCACAAATGTGTTAAAACACATTGTTTTCTTCAGATGACCGTTTTCCTGACTATGGGAAGGTTGAATTAGTCTTCTCTGCCACGCCTGAGAAGATTCAAGGTGGGTAGCTTGGTGGAATACGGGGAGGTCCTTGTTGACACTGGTGAAAGGTGCATGATGGCTACACTGGGGCTGTAGTACTAGTCTCCTGCCTTTGTGCATATTTGGAGATTTCTGTGATTAATTTTATTTAAATTCAGGATATTGGATAGTGGAACAAGAAGGCCCACTTGTGTCAGTAAGCCCCAGAAGTGGCGTGACTTGCTCACAGCCACTCAGCCAGGAGAGCCTTGGGCATGACTGGCCGTTCTTGTAGGAGTAAGGTGGTATTGCATTGTGGTTTTAATTTGCATTTCCCTGGTGGTTAGTGATGTTTAGCATTTTTTCGTGTGTTTTGTTGGTCATTTGTATATCTTTTGAAAAATGTCTGTTCATATCTTTTGCCCACTTTTTGATGAGATTATTTATTTTTGTTGAGGATTTGTTCGAGTTCCTTGCAGATTTTGGATATTAGCTCTTTGTCAGATGCATAGTTTGCAAATATTCTCTCTCACTCCGTGGGTTCTGTTTACTCTGATGATTATTTCTTTTGTGGTACAGAAGATTTTTGGTTTAATTAGGTCCCATTTACTTATTTTTGTTCTGTTGCATTTGCTTTTGGGGTCTTAGTCATGGATTATTTGCCTAAGCAAATGCCCAGAAGAGTTTTTCCTAGGTTGTCTTCTAGACTTTTTATGGTTTCAGGTCTTAGATTTAAATCTTGGATCCATCTTGAGTTGATTTTTATAATATAAGGTGAGAAATGGGGATCCAGTCTTATTCTTCTACATGTGGCTAGCCAGTTTTCCCAGCACCGTTTGTTAAATAGGGTATTCTTTCCCCAGTTTATGTTTTTGTATGCTTTGTTGAAGATCAATCGGTTGTAGTCAGTTGTATTTCTGGATTCTCTATTCTGTTCCATTGATCTGTGTGTCTACTTTTATACCATGATGTTTTGGTAACTATAGCCTTTTAGTATAGTTTGAAATCCAATAATATGATGCCTCCAGATTTTTGTTTTGTTTTGTTTTTAGGATTGCTTTGGCCATTTGGGCCCCTTTTTGGTTCCATATGAATTTTAGGATTTTTTTTTCTAGTTTTGTGAAAAGTGATGTTAGTATTTTGATAGGAATTGCATTGAATCTGTAGATTGCTTTGGACAGTATGGTCATTTTCAGTATATTGATCCTTCCAATCCATGAGCATGGGATGTGTTTCCACTTGTTTGTGCCATTTCTGATTTCTTTCAGCAGTGTTTTGTAGTTCTCCTTGTATGGATCTTTCACCTTTTGATTAAGTATATTTCTAGTTTTTTTTTTTTTTTTTTAGCTGTCTTAAATAGAATTGAGTTCTTAATTTGATTGTCAGTTTGGTCATTGTTGGTGTATAGCAGTGCTACTGATATGTTTACATTGATTTTGAAACCTGATACTTTACTGAATTCGTTTATCAAATCTAGAAGTCTTTTGGAGGAGTCTTTAGTGTTTTCTAGGTATATGATCATATCATTGGCAAATAGCAACAGTTTTAATTCCTCTTTTCCAATTTAGGTGCCCTTTATTTCTTTCTCTTAGCTGATTGCTCTGGCAGTACTATTCCAGTACTATGTAGAATAGAAGTGGTGAAAGTAGGCATCCTTGTCTTGTTCCACTTCTCAGGGGGAATGCTTTCCACCTTTCCCCATTCAGCATGACATTGGCTGTGGGTTTGTCATATATGGCTTTTATTATTTTGAGGTAAGTCCCTTCTCTGCCTAGTTTGTTGAGTGTTTTTATCATAAAGGGATGCTAGATTTTATCGAATGCCTTTTTCGCATCTACTGAAATGACATATGGTTTTTGTTTTTAATTCTGTTTGTATGGTGTATCACATTTATTGACTTCTATATGTTAAATCATCCCTGCTTTCCTGGGATGAAATCCACTTGATCATGGTGTATTATCTTTTTAATGTGCTGTTAGATTCAGTTAGCTAGTATTTTGTTGAAGATTTTTGCATCTATGTTCATCAGGGATATTTGTCTGTGATTTCTTTTTGTGTTTGTGTGTGTGTTTTATATTCTTTCCCAGTTTTGGTATCAGGCTGATACTGGCTTCATAGAATGAGTTAGTTAGGGACAATTCCTCTTTCTCAGTCTTTGGAATTGTTCAGTAGGGTTGGCACCAATTCTTCTTTGAATGGATGGTAGAATTCAGCTGTGAACCCATCTGGCCCTGGGCTCTTTTTTATTGGCATTAAAAAAAATTATTGATTCATTTTCACTGCTTGTTACTAGTCTGTTCAGGGTTTCCGTTTCTTCCTGATTTAATCGAGGAGGGTTGTCTGTGTCCAGGAATTGACCAATTTTCTCTCAGTTTTCTAGTTCATATACATAAAGGTGTTCATAGTAGTCTTGAATGATCTTTCGTGCTGGTTGTAATGTTTCAAGTTTTATTTCTAATTGAATTTATTTGAATCTTCTCTCTTCTTGGTTAATCTAGCTAATGGTCTATCAATTTTGTTTATCTTTTAAAAATACCAGCTTTTTGTTTCATTGATCTTTTGTATTTTGTTTGAATTTCATTTAGTTCTGCACTGATTTTTGTTTTTTATTTTCTTCTACTAGCTTTGTGTTTAGTTTATTCTTACTTCTCTAGTTCCTTGAGGTTTGACGTTAGGTTGTCAATATGTAATCTTTCAGACTTTTTGATGTAGGCATTTAGTGCTATAAACTTTTCTCTTAGCACTGGCTTTGCTGTATCCCAGAGGTTTTGATAACTTGTGTCACTATTATCATTCATTTCAAGGAATTTTTAAATTTCCATCATGATTTCTTCATTAAGTAACCAGCATTTTAAAAAGAGAATTAGAAGTATAGTAGGCTGCAAGTATTATGTGCAAAACAAATTTTTTCCCTAAAAAATATATTTCAAAAGAAACCAGTCCCTTTATCATCAAGGTGAATTGTCCAGATCCATCACCAAGATCCACATCCATGGGAGTTTTGTTTCCCTTTTTAATAGCTATGTAAATAATCATGCTTTTTCTATGTTCATTGTCATAGATTTAGGCAAAAACCTTTAAATATATGGCTTGTGTGTTAAAAATCCCCTTGGTGTTCCTAAAAAGACTTGAAGGGAGGAGTGTGGATCTGAGAGCCTGGAGCCTGGATTCAAATCTGTGGGCTCTGAGGCTCAGAGACAGCTTATCGGGCCTCTGTGTCCTCATCAGTGAGGTGGTCTGAAGACTCCTGTTTTGCAGAAGTGTCCAAGCCTGGGACACAGTGGGCAAAAAATCAGTGCTTACTTATCCCTTTCCCCTCGTGGTTTTAACTATGGTTCTATCTGTGGAAAATCCTCCACAGTCTCTGATTAGTGTCATGGCTCCTGGCAGGAGGGTGGAGGATGGAGTGGCTTCTCTCTCCTGCTCAAGTCAGGCTGCTCACCTGTCCTTATGGTGGAGTCCGGTGGATGGAGGTGATGGGTTTCACTGGGACTAATGTTGCTGCCTGTGCCCTGTGCAGGGTCCGAACACTTGTACAACGACCACAGTGTGATTGTGGACTACAACACAACAGACCCACTGATATGCTGGGACTCGTACGAGAACCTCAGTGCAGATGGAGAAGGTGCGTGTGGTCATCTTGTGTGCAGTTATGGAGGTTAAGGGTGCAGGGAAGACAGCCCACTCAAAGATCTGAAGTGTTTTGCAGTCTGCTAAGAAGAAAAAAATCCCTGTTTTCTCAGAGGTCCAGAATCACACCTTTGTGTGACACTGTTGTGAGTTTTGAGGGTCTTCATGAGAATAAGTCATGGTGAGTTTGGGTCAGGGCTTTTCGTGAAGCTGTAACGGGTGGATGAGCTGTCCGTGAAGTTATATCGAGGAGCTCCTTGGCCTGAACTTGTGTGTATGTATAATGCCAGGGACCATTCCCCCTTCTTCCCTCCCTTCCTCTTTGCATATGGGGATGCCAAGCACTGGCCACAGCCAGCCTAGCTACTGTTATATGGCCCCAAATGCAACAGACATCTTGTTTTAATTTCTGTTTGCTTGTTAGTCTAGTGTTCCTGATTTATGGCTATATCATTTAAATCTCTGTTTTCATGAAACCATCTCACCCAAACATGTCCTCTGTTCACCTGTGGAATACGCACATTGGGTCATAGCTAGGAGCGTGATGGAGGAAAGGAAGGAAGGGGCAGCTGTGTGCTGGAATCTCCACAAGACACAACTGGAGGCTGATTTCAAAGGAGGGGAATTGAGGCTTTTCCTGGCATGTCATGCTGATCTCTTGTCTTTTTCAACCACCGACTGAGAATCAGACTTGCTTTGGGAAAGAAATTAAAACACTTTTTGTCAGATTAGTTACATCCAGATGTAAAATAGCTAAAAGCAAGTGTTGTGGAAAGAACTGCAGTAGCGCCCCATCTTTGTGGCTCGCTGAGCTTCCCATGACTCCAGGAAGGTGGTGTCTGTGGTTAGTGAGAAAGGACACCAATTGTGTGTCCCAGGGCAGCACACGGCTCCTCTCTGTTGCCCTGGGGAAAAGCTTGCTCCTTCGTAGGCCTTGTGGGATGGAATTTCAACTCAAGGAATTGTTGCAATGCAAATACACCTGGACCAGAGGTGGAGACCCACAGACGGAATGCTGATGGTAAGGACATTAAAACACAGATGAAATCTGGGGCTAGTGGGCAAGTTGTTGTGGATGGGGAGAGCCTTTCTCTGGCCTGTAAAGTAAACAGAGTATTCTTTGCTGGTGTGAATTATTCAGCACACCAGTCCTTCCAGATAACCAGCACGTTAAAAGAAATGTAGCTGAAAACTCTTGGAAAATGATACATTGTCTCTCAAAAGATCACAGTGCACACTGGAATCTTAAAGCTGTGAGAATAATTTCATAAGATTTATCAAACAACAATTATCAAACTTTTTGATCACAGAGCCCTTTTTCCAGTAACGTCTGTTTGCGTCTGCATAGCTATACTCTGTCTATCACATGGTGATGTTTTCCACTGGAGGAGAGAAGGGTGAAGCGGTGGCTGGTGAAGTGTGTAAATAATCAGCGCAAGGCAAGATGGGGAAAGGGGCTAATTTGGAGAGCTGGATGGGGACTCTGAGGACAGCTGACTTAGCATCCTAAATTCCAGACTGAGGCGAGTAGATTTTACCAGAGAGGTCCCTTGCTGCATGGGAGCCAGTGAACAGCGCTCTGTCCTGAGGTGAAGATTTGGTGGCTGTGCCGAGTCTCCTGGAGAACAGGGAAGCGAGTTGTGGAAAGGTCATTCTCGTGATGCTGGGAGGTTCCTTGCTTGCCAAGGGAGGGGCGAGCCTGGAGGGTTATTGACCATGTGGGAGGCAGGGGTTCTAAAACACAGGTGGGTGTTCTCTGTGCCAATGCCATAAGAGGGGAGCAGTGAAGTCCAGTGGACAGTGTGGAGGAGCCCCAGCTCCTGTGAGGAGCATGCTGTGGAGGGCGGCTCTGTGCTTAGTCCCGCTGTGGGTGCCCCGCTGTTGTCCCCAAGCTGGCTCCCAGCTGAGCCTGTGACCTGCCTGCGGGGCAGACTTTATCCTTCCCATGTCACAACCAGGGAACTGAAAGCTGGGCTCCTGCAGCACGTCACTCACAGGTGGTGAAGGACCTACGTTGATTTTATGTAGAAAACATATAGACAGAAAATCAGTTGAGTGTTCACCATCCTTTAGGGGTTACATGAAACTTTACAGAGAATCTGTGGAATTACATGTGTGAACGTGTGTGTATAGATCCATATGTTGTAGAGGACTTGCCGTTATCACTGGGTGAAATAGACAGAATTCAGTCTTAAAGACTCAGCCACCTCAGCGTCTCCTGAAGATGCAGAGGGAGATACTTCTTTACTTAGAGGCCCTCTCAGCCCATTCATGCTGCCTTAACAGATGACCATAACCTGGGTGTCTTAAACAACAAACGTGTATTTCTCCTACTTTGAGAGGCTGGGAAGTCCAAGATCAGGCAGCCAGCCTGGCGGATTCTGGTGAGAGCTGTCATCTGGTTGCCAACTCCTGCCTTCTTGTGTCTCCACGTGGTGGTGAGGAGAGGAAGCTCCTTGGGGCCTCCTTTCTGAGGGCATCAATCCCACTTATAGGGGCTCCACCCTTATGCTCTGAGCACTGCCAAAGGTCCTGCCTCCTAATACCATCACACTGGGGATTAGGTTTTGATGTATGAATCTTAGGGGACACAGATATTCAGTCCACAGCAGATACTCAATGCGTGTTTCTTGAATGAATGATTAGAGAAGCAATTTGAACTTTAAATATCTAAGGCCCTGAAATTACAAATCACAATTCTCATTGGTGTATTTTTCAGGCAGCATCTTCTGAGCCAGTGGTGTGAGCAGGCGGGAGACTGCTGTGGACTGTGTGGTTGGAGGTGGTGGAGCCATGCAGGTGATGGTCTGGGCATCCACTTGGGACTCTGTGTCACCAAGAGTTGGGTCTAGGGGCGAGTAGAGAAGGTCTGGCATTGCCATGCAAAGGGTGGAGCCAGTCGGGAGTGGGTGCATAGGAGTTCTGGAAAGAAACTGAGAAAGACAGGGCAGAGTGGGAAGGACACCCTGGAGAGAGTGGTTCCCAGACAGGAGGGTGAGGAGTCGGATAGGGCGCCAAGGCAGCCAGGTACACTTTGCAGCCAGATTCACAGCTTTGTCATCACTGCTTCCAGGCTTCATAAAGCAGCAGAGACCCCCTTTATGGGCAGAGTCACGCCCAGACTCCTCAGGGATATAGTGGGTGAGAGTGCAGCCTCCTCCCAGCGCCTGGTTCATCCCTTGCAGCCTCGATGATATCTGAAGCCCATGAGCACCCCCAGGGAGATGGAGGGACAGGGGAGGACTCAGAGCGAGCTCAGGACTGGTATCCGGATGCTTAGCCCAGAACCCACCACACGGAATCTGAGTCGTCTCCCAAAACTGGATCTCAGCAACCTTCCCTTGAACCACTGCCTGAGCATTCTTGAGAATTCCAGCTCCTGAGTTACAGACAAGCACGGAGCCTTTCCTCAAATCTGCATCCCCTCCTCCTGAATCCCCTCCATCCCCATGTGCTGTCTGGCGTGTCTGGGGTACCTGATTCAATGGAGTGAGTTTTATGCTTTTCTTTCTTTCTTTTACATACATTTAAGATTGTATCAATACTTTTTGAAGATGTAAATTATCAAAAAGAAGGAATAATTACCCCCATCTTACCGTCTAAAGATGAAGCACTCGTCACTGGTGTATTTTCGGCATGATTTCTAAATATCATGTGATTTGTCATAATAGGATCAGCCTGTGCATTGTTTTATAGCCTGAATTTTTCACTTAACCCACCTCCTTGAGCATCTTTGCACATCTTTAAACTTTTCTTCCCATGTCCTTCTCACTGAGCACACTGGATTCCCTTAGAGGGGCTTCCAAAGTGCGTTTGATGTTATTGCTGCACTCCTGCAGGGTTTCCAAGTTCTGCCTGGGAGACACGAGGCTGCCATCACCACCTCTGCCATCAAAGCTCTGCAGAATCCCCAGGCTTGGGTCCTTTTGAGAAGGTGTTCCTCAGAAAGAGTAGTCACCTGTGGATAGAAAACTCATCCTTGCTGAATTTCCCTCCTCTCTTCCACTCTGCAGCCCTCCTCAGCCTCTCTTTGGCGTGGCGGCCGGTATGCTTCATTGGTGAGCTGTTACTCCAGGCAGCCTTCGCTCTTGCCTGTGGTCAGCAGTGCCTGGCTCGGGTCCCTGGACTGGATGCCACCTGGCGGGTGAAAGGCGGAGTCTCAGCCGCATTCCCACCAGGGCTTTAGTCTTCAGAGCTGTCCAATGCTTTGAGGAGTTAAGGAAGGTTTGGCAGCCTCTGAAACATTCTCTTTTAGCTGGGAAAATGATGTATTGCGGCACTCTCTTTTCCACCCCTGCCCTTGCATTTTCTATCCCCACCCCTGCCTGGTTAAAAACCCCAAAAGTGTTGACTTAAGCCGCATTTATCTCTAGCAGTGGTTGCCGTCCTGGAATGGAGCCCTCTGCAGCTGCCTTCAATCTGGGCCTGTGTTAGGGGAGTGCCTGCTTTGATGTGTGAGCGTAACATTCTGCTTCTATACTCAGAAAAGAGCCGGCCTTGAATCCGTTCCAGTGTGGGCAAGTGATTACAAACGCCCCGTCTTCAGCACAGAGAGGAGCACATGGCCCTGGTCTCCCCGTGGGTCTGTGGTCCTGGCAGATGATGGCTGTGGGGGATGGCAGTCGTGTCAGTGTTCCCTGGGGTGGTTGCTGTCCCTGAGGAGAAGGAAAAATGTCTCACCGCACACAGTGTGGCAGCCTGCCGGAAGCCTCACTATGGTATTTTAATCCTCGAGAGAACTTGTGAGCCCATTTTAGAGATAAAGAGAGCAGATCCAAAGAGAAATCAGAAGCTAGGCCAGGGACCCTGGTAGCCTTCTGGAGTTGTACACTGTCGGCGATGGCAGCTGTGACTCAGAGTGTGTCTTGTGCTGGAGACCGTGCAGGACAGGGCTCATACCCTTGACTTTCCTCTTTGAGACTTTGAGACTCAGTGAGACTGGGCTGAGTCTCACTGGGTGCCCCACCTCCTTGTCACACAAGAGGGCTGTGGGTGGGGGAATTTCTTACCCTAGTAGGATGTACCAGCTTTTTCAGTATCAGACTTGCTGTGATGGTCTAAGGGAATGCCCACAGCAACATATGTGTCCCTGGATTTGTAATGTCACCACCAAGAACGCAGCGTGTAGACAGATCCCACTGCTCCCTCCTCTCCATGGCTGAGAGTGATGAAAGATGGCCTCACTTCCTTTTTCTCCCCACCATTGGGCCTCAGCCCCTCCAGACAGGATTCTCCCCACAGTACCCTTCAGGGAGGCTCTGCAAAGCCCTGGACCCCCATGTTGCTGAGCCCCATGGAGAACATCTCATTTTCCTCGCTGGACGTCTCTGGAGCATCCGTGTCAGTGGCCACACTCCCCATCGGGATGCTTTCTACTTGCTCTCATAAGCCACATTCTCTTTGACTTTCCCAGTCTGTAAAGTGGACTGTTGTAATTGGATGACTCTAAAGATACCTCCCTCCAACTCTGAGATTTTTGTTATCATACACACCATTTGTCATATTCACACATCTCGTATTTTCTCGGGAATTGCCATGGCTCTGATGTTGGGGTGGGCGCAGGAAGAAACACAGCAGACCCTCTAATTGGGAAGACACAGATATACATTAGTTGTTGCCACAGGGTGCACCGTGTACCATAATTGGGGTATACCAGGAATTAGGAAAGAATTGAAGAGAAACAACCACTTTGCCTGTACAATCCAAGGAGATTCACGAAGAGGACGGCCCTTGCAGGTAGGGAATGCAGACAGGGTATGCCTAGCCCTGGGCATGGGGCATAAGTGAGCAGCACATATTCATGGGGTGGAAGTGTGTTCCGCCTGGCTGGTGTGTGCAGGAGGAAGTAAGAGGTGCTGTGTGTGATGGATCATGAGATCGGGGAACGTCAGCTTCCTTTCCTGAGCCTGGCTCCTTTGCCAGGTGACAGTGAGGATCCCAGGAGCCACATGACTGGAGGATACAGAAAGATAACAAAGGGGCTGGAGGACTCCCTGGGGGAGGCAGAGTCTGGAGAGGAAGGAGAGTAGAGAATGGGTTTCTGGACTCCCCAGCTAAGAACTGACGGAGGCCTGGACTTGGGTGTGGCTCTGGCGATGGAGAGTAGGGGCCTTTAGATATTTAGGAGGTAGATGAGTAAGACTCTATGACAGATTTAGAGGAAGGGTTGAGCAGCAGGGAAGCTTCAAGAATGGCTGAGGGTTGGAGATGAAGGCCTGCTCTGTCACTCTTGTCCTTGGTTTCTTGCCTTGACCTAGGACTTTTTGAGTGCAGCTCAAACTCTTACCAATCCAAGAGTATGCAGGACGAGGGCTGTGGCATTGCCAGGCCTGGGCTCTGCCACTTTAAGTGGATACCTTGATGAACATTCCCAGAGTCCAGGCTTTGGGGCTCCCATGGGGCTGCTAAAGCAGGCAGACAGAGGAGATTCACATTTGTCTGCAGCCTTCGCAATAAGACACAGTCCTGAAGTGGCCATACCGTGTTCTCAGAATACTGTTCCGAGCTCCAGGAATGGGCTACGATGAGGACATGTTGGGTCAGGAAGCACTGGCTGCAGTGTGCAGAGCTGGCTGGGAAGTGCCGGATCAAGCTGAGACCATTCAAGTGTTGCCACTTTGAAAATGGATTTGAAAACTTTCCTCCCCAGACGTTGTTGGGTTTTAAGATTTGGAAATTGAAGTAAACTTTGACAATTTTAGTGGAGGAAGGGGCCGATGGCACCTGACAGATCCTTCAGTCCTGGCTCTGCTCTTTGCTGAGTGCTTGGGTATACACAGTGCCTTGTGTCTGCAGCCTGGTCCTTGTTGGCAAGATGCGGTGCTGCCCCCCAGCATCCAGAGCTGCTCCAGGGCACTTTGCATGGTGTTCAGCCACCCTGTGACATTTGACTCTGCACCAGGCAGAAGAATATTTCTTTGGGTCTTGCCCCCAAACCAGGCTTTTCTAGGCATTGCTTGCTTGGATAGCTCTAGTGAAAAGCAGCTGTCATCAGGCAACTGAAGTTGTATGAGACAGAAACGGGCCAGATGGGCGTGTAGTCCTGTTCTGAGCCTGAGATTTCCTCCCTCTGCATCTCTTGATTGTGAATTGAGGCTGCAAGCTTCCAACCCACAAACACCAAAGGACCCCCTTGCAGGTGTGATCGCAGACCAAACAGCAAATCTTCCTGAATCTCACCTGAGAGAGTGGCCTGGGGGTGCCGGCTTCCTCCTGTCTCAAGTGTGAGAGGCCTACCCTCTGTTAAAACCAGGATCAAGTCGTGTGGGTGTTACTTTCAAAAAATTGATACACTCCATCAGAAGAGTGAGGGTGGCATTGGGGGCAGTCAAAAGAGTTGTTCGAGTCCCTGAGCCGCCATCTCATTAAGTGTTCTTACTTTTCGGATCCGACAGTAATCAAAGGAATTGGCTCAAGTTCTATGTTGTCCTGTACAAGTTTGCAGAAATCAGTCCACGAGAGTGGCCTTAATAGTTAAGTAGCATCACCCCCTGGGACAGTGAAAGAGGTGCTGAGAGTTGGCTGGATTTGTCCTGGGTCCTCAGGGGCCCCCCAACCCCCAGTCGGCACACAAACCTTGGGCCTCCTCTGCTTCCTGGGAGGAAGGGTACCCCCGATATCCCACTGGATGGGGTGCCCTGTGCATGCATACAGGGGTCTACAAGGTGAATGGCTTGTTTGTATTTCTGCAGTTACTGTGTCTTCTCCTTCTTCTTCTTCTCCTTCTTCTTCCTCTCCTTCTCCTTCTCCTTCTCCTTCTCCTCCTCCTCCTCCTCCTTCTCCTCCTCCTTCTCCTTCTTTCTTTCTTCTTTCTTCTTTCTTCTTTCCTCTTCCTCCTCTTCCTCCTCTTCTTCTTCCTCTTCTTCCTTTGCTGCTGCTGCTGCTTCTGCTGCTGCTGCTGCTGCTGCTGCTGCTGTTGCTGCTTCTGCTGCTGCTTCTGCTGCTGTTTCTTCTGCTTCTTCTGCTTCTGCTTCTGCTTCTGCTTCTTCTGCTTCTTCTTCTTCTCTTCTCCTCCCTCTCTCTCCCCTTCTTCTTCTTCTTTTTCTTTTTTTTCTTTCTTTGAGAGAGAATCTCACTCTGTCATCCAGGCTGGAGTGCAGCGGCCCAATCTTGGCTCACTGCAACCTCCACCTCCTGGGTTCAAGCAGTTGTCCCTGCCTCAGCCTCCCAAGTATCTGGGACCACAGGTGCCTGCCACCATGCCCAGCTAATTTTTGTATTCTCAGTAGAGATGGGGTTTTCACTATGTTGGCCAGGCTAGTCTTGATCTCCTCACCTCAGGTGACCTGCCCACCTGGCCCTCCCAAAGTGCTGGGATTACAGGTGTGAGCTACCGCGCCTCGCCTACTATGTCTTCTTAGAGTCCAGAGGAGCTGTGCTTCTTAATCTCTTTTCACTTTCCTCTGCTATTTGTGGTCAGTATCTCCATTGCTCTTTGGTGACCCTGCCCACTTAACCAACATGCATGCAATGATTCATGCCCCTGTCCTGCATTCCTTCCCCAAAGCTGCAGATCTTTGGACTCTAATTCCCACCTATGGGGACTACAACCTTGACTGTTCTTCTGTTGGTGGATTCCCTGAGACGTGAACCTGGAAGAGGGCTCCATCCCCACAGTCTTCCTGGGACCCTGAGCCACAAAGCTTCCCACACCCAGCGTGAGCAGCAGTGTGTGTGTGTGTTTGTGTGTGTGTGTGTAGACCCTGGTGTAATGAGGGTTTGGTCCTTATTCTTCTTACAAGGCCCTTGCTGCCACCTCTTTCCAAGTCACATCTCAGTCAAGCCCCTCTTCCCAGATGTGCTCTTCTGCCCATCTCCTGGTAGGAGTAGGGGGCCAGAATGGCACTCGATCAAACCTGCTGAGTTTCCATCTGTGTCTTCCTTGGGTAAAACCTTTCTCTCCATTGCCTGGAAGAGTCAGGGCTGCAACTTCATTTTGCCTCTCTGTAAGAGCCTGCAATTGCACTTGTGCCAAGTCGGGGAAAGAGAGCACCTGCTGACTTTAAGTATTTGATAAACAGAACCAAAATGTGAGAGAGAACGAGGCTGGGACTGAAGAAAAGCAGAGTCTCTTCCTCACATGCACACGCTTCTGTGTGCCCGGCCCACAGGGTCATCCTCACCATCTTCCTCAGCCCTTGGCTGGAAGAGTAGAACTTGTGCGTGTTCTCGCTCTTCTCTTTCAGGCTTAAAGGAATGTCTGGCGAGGCCTTTTAGATTATGCATGCAAGACTGTCTCATCTACTCCTTTCTTTGGAAAGTTCTGCAAGACAGAGCTGCCAGTGCTTCCTAGGGGAGGGAAAGGTTGTGGATGACTTAGGGGAAAAGGGAAGTGTTCATACAAAAGAGGCAGCTGGGACAATCTCTTTGACTTGGGTTTTTTGTCCTTGTGGGGCCAGGGACCCTTACATGGAGGTGCACCCTCACGGCCTGCATCTCTGACCCCATTCGGCCATCTGGGCTAAGAGACCACCATCCACATGCACGCTCCCTTTAAGCAAATGATTCTCCTGCCTTTTACGGTGATGTTCTTGGTGCTGGCATTGACCTTAGGAGTAACAATATTCTTGGGCTCAACAGCTTTCAAACTCTATGCCTGTGGCTCCAGGATTCCAAGTTGGTTATTAAGGAGCAGCCCCAGCCTCTCTCCATCCACTCCTGTCAGAACCCTCCGCAGCCCCAGCCCCACCTTGATCTTTTTCTGTTTTTATATTGGGTTTCTGCATAAAGATTTGTTTGAAGATCAAGTTCTGCTATTGAAAGTTGGGAACTCTGGCCTTGTACTGTTGATTCTGGGACTTTAGATAGTTAAAGTTGTGTTTAAGTGTTGACAAACAAGCTACTTGATGTTAAACACGCATTCAGTTGCATGTAAATTGTCACTTAATCTCTCTGGAAGTCCAAGGACAGAGGGGATGCAGTTGTTGTATTCCATTACTATTATCTAAGATGCCATGGAGGGCAGGGCATGTGAGGTAGAAGGCATAGGTGTCAGAGACTAGTGGGTGTGTTCCTTACTTAAATTTTTTAACATAGCACAGACTGCAGAGGATATTTTATGTAAAACATCCAGCTATTTCTTGAAAAACAGGGTTGACATAATGGCAGCTTGTGCTGTTATGTAAGAAAAGCGAGCTTTAATGGATCTTCAGACTTGCTCAGTTTATCTTGCTGATAGGAGCAATTCTGACCTACTTTGGGGATGAAAGCTGGTTTCCACAGCACTCCTTTCCCCCTGCAGACGCTGTGCTGGGTGGGGACGCATGCCAGGCTGAGCAAAGCTGAGACTGCCTCAGCTTGTTGCCTCAGCACAGCCATATACCTAGAGCTTGGCTGTCTGTCGGGGAGACCTGGCATGGAGGTCCATGGATCAGGGTAAGAGACAGGGTAACCTCTTTGCTATGTGAGCCAGGAGTGTGATTAGAGCATGTCACAGAGAGGGAGCCAAGGTCAAGGCCTGTCAAGGGTGGACACCCAGTGACAGTTTCTCTGGCTGGAACTGGGAGCCCAGATTTAAATCCCTAGGGCCTGAGAGACTGACGCAAAGTGCAGGGAAAGCCATTGACCCCAGGAGCTGGGAAAACAGGTTTCTGTGGACAGGAGGAGGGCATCCCCAGCAAATGTCCTGTGTGTGCTCTGCCTGCACCTACCTGTTGTGGATGTGGGGGGACACCCTCCAGTTGATAGGGCCTAGGCGGAGAGTACAACTGTCCCCAGGAAGTTTTCTTCCACATAGCAAGAGCCAGAGATGTGTTTAGTGTTTCTTTATAAGTGCATAGTGGTGATTTCTTAACGAGGAAAATATACCCTTTGACATTGTGTTCTTTCAGACTTCACCATGGAAAGTTGAATTAATTTACGATTCATGATGGTGACAGTCTATGGAAAATTATACTATGAAAATTCAATAGTATTTGTTTTTGTCAGTGTGAATGTGAGCTAATTTGTGACCTGGGATATATTCTCACTGAAATTAGGCCAAATGGTTAGAGCAATAGCAAGATTTGGTGTTGATTGATTGAGGGAATTCTGCCAAGATCTCAACAGCTGTCCTTTGGTGGCAGCAGTAGCCGTACATTGCCCCTGAACTCATAGCAGTGAGTCTGGGATGCTGCTGGGACCCTGACTAGGATGAGGCAGAAGGAAAAGCAGCGGGGGAGCCACTGAGTGATGGGCACTATCGGTGCTTTCCCAAGGGTGGGCAGAGGCTGCGAGGAAACCATCTTTCTCGTAGTATTGGGAGTTCATTCTTTATTCCTGTACACGTAAGATATTGCTCTCTTGTTAATCATAAGTCGGAGGATTCCAATAGGTCACCTGGGAAGTGAAGACAGAGTGTCACCTTCTGGGAAGCTCATGAAAGAAAACCAGAGGCCACGTGTGCTTGTCAGGCAGGCTCTGTAGGATCCAGGATGCAGTCTCCATCTCCTCCCTGCCTCTCTGAACATCGGCAGTGCTGGATACTGCAGATACAGAGCTGAATTGGATGGCACAGCTCCGTGCAGAAGCCAGGATAGGGCTGGAATGGCTAATGGTTGTTGTTGTCAGAGCTCACCCTTGCTGAGTGCTGCTTATGAGCTGCACAACCTTCTGAGCATGCAGCCTGCATTAACATATCAAATCTTTACCACACTGAGGGGTCAGAGGGCTAGTTGGTGAAGCCAGGAGTGGGGGCTTGGTCGCCGGCTGTGAATCTCCTTCTGCTGATGTGCCGAGCTCATTTCAGTCAGGGACTGGATTGACAGAGGCAGGAGGCTGAGAGCACCATGAGTGTGTCCAAGGCAGGGTGCCTGGTGCAGAAGCCAGGATGCAGAGAAGGGTAGAGAGCAGACTGGGAATGAGTTCACTGGCTGTGGCATCACTTGACCTGTGCAAGGCAGGCGAGGTTGTCTGCTGGGAATGGACAACAGTCTGGGGAGTGGAGGTGTTGAGAGCTGGGACAGCTTGGAGGAGCTTTCCCTGGCAACAGGTGATTGTTGGGTGAGCAGTGTGGTGTGCTCAGTGATGTGTGGACACCACACTGGTATGGCCTCTGTGATTTCAGAGGCATGCACATCAGCAGGGGCATGGACATGGGCCACAGGTGAGGGAGACAGCAGGCCTTGTGGGTCTAGATGGGCTAGGAGAGGAAGCACCATGGATCTGTGTTGCCCTCAATGTCTTAAATTTGGTGCTGGAGTTAAACATACATTGGCTCTGACTCCACTGTGCTGAGGGAAGGGCTGGATACATGCAGAGAAGAGCAGGAGCCAGGGAGCTGTAGCAGCTGCTAGAGAAAGGAGAGGCCTGGCCACCACTCCTGAAGAGCTCAAGGCTTTCAACGTTTGGTGGAAGTTGAGGGTATGTCATGAGAAATTCTAAAGTCAAACCAAAGAAAGTTATCTAAAGTCCAAAGAGTCAAGGCCAGGGCCCCAATAAAATGTTGATGGTTTCCCAGGAGAAGCCACAGAAATGCCTGTGATGAGAGTGTTTGAACCTGGACCAAGGGAGGCATGGACGTTTGGGGGATGGGCTGGGAAGTGAGGGGCAATGGTAGCCCACAGGGCTGGAGAACGCTGTAGCCAGGGGTACCAGTTTCCAGAGAGAAATGAGTTTTGGGTGAAAGTGTTCTGAAGTGGAGTGCAGGAGGCACAGGCTGCCCCTTCCCGGCCTCTGGGCACACAGCTGCCCCTCCAGAGATCCCCTGGGACAGGCCTGTCTGCCTAGGTGGGTGGGGAGGGGCCTGACATTGGAGCAGGATCACACAGGCTCAGTGTGGTGGACAGGTAGGGATGTCAGCTCGGGAGGACGAGTCCTTGGAAAGAAAGTTGGGAGAGGAGCAAACGGTAGAGACAGTGAGGAGAGAATGGGTGGTCAAGGGCTGGAGGGACCTGCATTTGTTGAAAGTTGGTGGTGTCATGTTTTCAAATCAGAAATTTCTACCAGAAGCTATGTGAATTTAGATGTCACTTTCATGTGTCTCTCCTCATGAGGAGGAACTTCACGGGAGGCCCTGCGTGTCACTTTCTGACCTGCAGTCCAGGTAATGGCCTCCTCAGAAGCCACACACTGATCTGTCTAGGTGGGCAGCTTTCTTTCGGCCTGGAACCCTGCACTAGAGGGTGCAGTGTGTGATCACAGCATCGGTTTCATTCCAGTGACCAGCGCACAGAAGAGTGTCTTCTGTCTCCTTGAATGTTGTGTGCTCCAGGCTCTGTTGCAGAAATCCCCTGTCTACCTGGGGTCAGAGCCTGCCTCTGTCCCCAGACGCTTTGTATAAAACCTGAGTGCATGTGCGAGCCTCGGGCTGGTTGCCGTTGCTTTCTAAATATGCTCTTTTTACCATGTGGTTTCTAGCCTGAGAATGTTCTTACTTTTATTTATTGAGATCAGATTCATAGCACGTAAATTTACCATTCTAATCATTTTAAAGTATACGATGCATTGATTTTTAGTATGTTCACAAGGTTGTGGAACTGTCGCCATTATCTAATTCCGGAACATCTTCATCACCCCAAAAGAAGCCCTGTACTCATTAGCAGTCACTCCCAGTTCCTCCTTTCCTCAGCCCCTGGCAACCGCGAAGCTACTTTCCTTCTCTCTGTTTCCCATTCCAGACGTCTCACTCAGTGGAGTCGTGCAATGAGTGGCCTTCTGTGATTCGCTTCTTTCACTCAGCCTGTGTTCCAGCTTCATCCTTGTTATGCTCCATCCTTTCATGGCTGTGGTGTGCCGCTGTGTGGACACACCATGCTCTGCCTATTCATTTGTCAGCTGGTGTGCATTTGGGCTCTTAACACTTTTTGTCTAGTATGAATAACGCTGCCTGTGAACATTCTTGTCTGTGTTTTGGCCCTAGGATATTCTTATACCTCTAATCTTTCCCACTACTTTTTGAAATTTCCATGTGTTTTCTCATCCTTCTAATTGGTTTCCCATTCTGGAATTTTCTTCTGCCTTTAGGGAGTCCCAAACAGGAGTGGCACTAAACATACTGCCAACCTTCTGTCCCACTTGCTATTTTCAGAGATATTCGGGAAACTCAACAAGTCTTTTCTTCATTAGCTACACAGTGGTCCCTTGAATAATAATTGAACTGTGTGAGTCCACTTATATGCAGATTTTTTTCAGCCAACACACAGATGGAAAATACGGTGTATTTAGGATGAGAATTCTGTGTATATGGAGAGCCTACTTTTCCTATACTCAGGTTCCTCGAGGTCGACTGCAGGATTTGAGTATGTACAGATTTGGTATACTCACGGGGGGTGGTGGGGGACTGGGGGGTGCTGGTGTCTTGGAACCAATCCCCCGCATATACTAAGGGTTGATTGGCCAGCCTTCTGCACAAAATTACAACCCTTCAGGGTGAAAAGGCTTGGGGCCTTTCAAAACACTCTGAGCCACAGAACTGCCTTCTGGCCAAACATCAGCAAAGCTTCAAAAGACCGCGTTGTTTCAAGAAAAGTTAATACTAACAGCCTGAACAGGCTCCATGTAATCAAGACCCATTAGCAGGGAACGTGTAGAAAATGAGAGCGTTCTGAGCCTGCCTGCTCAGTGGCCGCCAGCTACATAAACAAGATCTGAAGACCAGTGGGTGCCTGTTGCCATATATTCACAAAGGCTTATGGCAGCCCGTTTACAAAGCTGTCATCCACATGAAGAAAATTTGCCCTCAGCCACCGAAAAACAAAACAACAAAAACCCCAGCCCCACCAAAATCAAGCCCAACCCAGAACAACATGAAAGGAGACACTCCTTTTGAACATACAACTAATCCTGCCACCTCTTTCCATTAGAAATGGATAAAGGTACCTTGGCCGTTGCTTTTCTTGCACAATTTTGTGATGCAATGGTCTGATTTTAAGATTTGTATCCTGTAGGAGGCTGGGACCCCCTAGCCATATCTAGACATACAGTTAGCTACAGTTTGGCAAGACCCCGGTGCTCAGGAGAGACTCGGACATACATTGCGTTGTATTCACTACTTCTAATCTCTTTTCTTTTGATGTGTATTCATTAAAGCAAACTATTTTGTGATAAATTAGTCACTGCCTTTATTGCAGCGATCACGTCATTTGCAGAATGGTAACAATAATTTCTGTTCTCTTGATAGGAAGGTGGGTTAGCCAATACCCTTTAAAGAATACAAAATTTAATAGAACTTTTTGCACAATAAGTGCATTATGTCTCATCATAAAAGAGATTGTTTCTCCCAAGGGTGCGCTGAGTTTTACCTTAACCTCCTGTAAGCGACATATGCCAATGTGGCCATCTCAGGTGATTTAAAAGACTTGTTACCCTCTGCGTGCACTTACAGCCCGGGTATGTCCTGTCTCCCCCGGATGGCTGATTGGTGATTTTTAAAAGGGTTTCCATTGTGCTGTGGGAACCTGAAGGCATCAGAATGGGCTTTTGCTTGTTTGCTGTGTCATATTCTGTTTATTTAAAGAGTAAAAGTGTGTGGTTGGTGTTGTGGCCCATGTTGAGCCAAAGCAAAGAGTAAGCCACTGGCTGAAGCCCACCTACACTGAATGTAAAGAGGCTGAGATGAAAAGGATCTGCTACACTGAACACAGAACGTGGAGGTCTGGGCTAACCACACAAAATATGCTGTGTGCAGTGAACATTCACACTGTACTCTTAGCCACATCCCACACAAAAGACAGAGAGACAGCTCCCGGGAGATGGAGCGTGTGTGGCAAAGATTTTCCACCTGGTTGCCTTGAGGAAAGCAAAAGGAGGCGGAAACTGTGCTTTGTAAGCTGCGTGGGTTGGTGCTGGCTCCTGGACATCAGTTCAGAATGCTCAGGAGTGAACACAGAAACCTGGTGAGGGACTCCCAGGAGGAGCTCCTTTCTCCACCTCCTCAGCCTCCGGAGTTCAAATTTCACTCAACCTGAGTGCACCAAACCCCACCCTCGTGTTTACATTGCCCTGGCCTTTTTGGTGGAATCAAAGTCCCCACATAGCCAAGGAGATCTTTTACCTTCTATGCTAGTGGGAGGCCAGGTGCCTGGGAGGGAGGTGGCATGCCCCCGCCCTCCCCTGGCATGCCACTGTCCTGCTGTGAAAGGCTGTGTCAAGGAAAACTGGGCTCAGAGGTGTAGACTGAGAGAGCCGCTGGGCTGTTTTGAAGGAAGGTAAGCAGAGAGCTTTTGTGTGTGCGTGTGTGTGTGCGTGCGTATGTGTGCATGTGTCTGTGCCTGTGTGGTGAGTGTGTGTGTGCATGTGTGCATGTGTATGGCTTCTGTAATGCTACAAAAACCTGAAACTGAGCTGTGTGCCTGCTGAGATTTACCAACTCGCCAAGATTTCCAGAGGGAAAGAGCTGGTGCTAGCCAGGAGGAGAGGGCGTAATGGAGTGGAATAATCAGCAGAACGGATGCTTTAACCCGGCAAGGAATGTCGCTCAGGATTTGTCCAGGAATGCCTTTATTGGTTTGCAAGCTGGAGGAGTCTTAACTTACCGACCTCTTTTTGAGGAAGAGCTCAGTGATGGTCTGACATGTTGTTAGCAAGCTCTCTGGCCGCCTCTGTGGCCAGCTGGCTTGGGTGGCCTCAGATAACGTCAACAGGACCTCCTCTTTTCCTCTGAGTTTGGGCCCCCGTGTTTTCAGTTAGAAGTGCCCAAAAGGGAACTGAGCTGCCCAGTCAGAGGCCTGAGATTGCCGACTGCTGAATGCTGAGCCTGCACCGGCGTGCTAGTGTGAGAGGTCTGCCCAGGGAGATGCCCTGGCCTGCCCTGCTGTCAGTGTGGATGTGGGGGCACGTTGGAGGCGTCTGGGACATGCCTGCCACAGCCCCACTCAGAGCAGAGCGCTCCTTTCTCGCCACATTCCAGAGCCTCACCCAGGAGACCACGGGAGCGCTTGGAATCTGGCCCAGCTCCTGAGTCGTTCCTGTTCTGCAGTGGGATGACTTCCCTTCCCAGAGAGGAAGTTTGTGGCTAGGCAGGCGTTTCCGGATGCCAGGAGTCGCAAAGGGCTGACCAGGATGAGGAAACCCCAGGTGGAGTCCGGGGAAAGCAGCACGGCATCCCAACTTCAGGCCTGCAAGGACGCTGTTGGGGTGAGTCTCCCCAAAAGTCGTGCCGCCGTCATCTCGAGGACAGGTCGGCCTGCGTGCCCCTGGGCTGTTCTCTCACCAGAGGGTCGTTCTCGTCGAGAGCAGAACCCCGCAGCCTCAGGGGTTGCCTGGAGGGGTGTGTTTCAATGCCTTTGCTGGATGACTCTGTGTGTGTGTGTGTGTGTGTGTGTGTGTGTGTGTGTGTCTCCCATTCTCTCTTCTCTCTCTGTTTCTGTGTCCCTGTGTCTTTCTTTCCCTCTCTCTGTTACTGTGTGTGTGCCCTTGTGCGTGTGTGTCTTTGGTCGAATGTGCCCTATGAACCACAAAGCGATTTCTGGCATGTCGGCCTGTCTTTGCTGAGCCTCTTTCTGCGTCTCTGCCTGGGTCATGAGGCCGGTTGTCAATCGTTTTCGCGGCCTCGGATCCGCTTTCGGTTTGTGAAGGCCTGGACCACGTGAGGAGATGCATCGGTCCCGGAGCAATTGAAATCTCATCCCCATCATGAGCTGCCTCTTTTCTAAGATCAAGATGACCACACAGCAACCAAGGAAAAGAGCCCCACAGGAGCTCTTTGCCCTGCAGTAGGGGAGCAGAATCACATCAGAGAAGATGGTTGTATCTTTTCACGGCTCTTCTCTGAGGAATGAAGCCACACCACGATACCATGTAGAAGAAGAAGCCGGGAATGGGAGATGGCGACAATCCCTGTCACTGGAACGCTGGCCTCTCTGGAAAAGCCACCCTTTTGGAACCCCTCCCCTTATGCCCGTGGCGGTGGCACTGCGCTGTATCCTGCTGGGGCTCTGGCCTCTGCTCTATCCTCCCTCTTGCTCTGCCTCACGTGTTTCTCAGGGGCCTGGATGCCTTTCGCTCTGGCCAAATGTCTTCAACAAAGATGACTTCCCAGTCCGTCAGGGACACACTTCCTGCAGATCCGTGTCATGATTGTATCTCTCTCCAAGCGTCTTTCTGCTTCATTGGGCAGGTCTCATGACCCTGGATTTCTTGGCTTCCATACGTGTCTCGAACAGGGAAGCTTCCTTGTTCTCCAGGTTTCTCCTCATGGGTAGGTGGATTGCCTAGAATGAGCGCTAGGCAACCGTGACTGGCCTTGTCTTCTAGGATAGGTGGTGTCGCATTTCCTCTGCACCTCCTGTCTCATTGTTGAGGGACATCCTCTCCTCTGCTCCTGTGCGGACTGACTCCCTTGATCTTGTGGCCGAAACGAATGTCAGGGAACCAGAGGGACTGGGCTGGGGCTGGGGCTGGGGCTGGGGCTGGGGCTGGGGCTGGGTGCAGGGGAAGTTGTGTCAGGGCTACCAGGGAGGAGGAGGGTTGCGGGTGGGGCGAATTCTGCAGAAACTTCTTTGCTCCTCTGATAGGCATTTGAAAACCTGGCTTGGGTCAGGCACAGGACCCCCACCCACCGAATCCCAGGTGTTCTTTGATTTCCCTTGGCATTGACCGAATGGTCACTTGTTCCCCCCTTCCACTGGCACATACCTGGACACCACCGTTTGTTTCGCCGTCTCCCGATATGCCTCCGGTGACACACATTCACACCATGTGCTGTGGGATACGCCAGTGCCATGCGTGGTCACATGGTCTCCACCTCGGATTCGCCCCTGTTCCTGCCCGCACGTGTCCTGTAAAGCGCGGTCGGCTTTCCGGAGCCCCAGGGCTTATAGAAGCGGGGCAGGCCATTGCTCTTTCGAAGGAGGAGGGAGGCAGAGGGCTGATGGATCAGTGAAGTTTCAGCTGACGCTGTGCCTTGAGACCTATGGGATCATTCTGTGCTGCAGCGAGGCCCTGCCTGCCTCACCAGATGTGATGAGCCCATCCTATCTCACTAGGAGGGGGCCAAAATCGGATCTGAACGGGAGTCCCCAGAACACAGCAGGCGTCCTGAAGCTCCCCTTCCCTCGGTGGAAGTCGGCTCAAGGGGATCCTGAGGGCGGGACTGCTGGGGGTTTGGCCCTGGGACAGGGTACCGGCGGCCCCCTCTCCCACGGCGTCCCAAGCTGGACCCCGTATCCACACGCCGCCGCGGCTGCAGCGGGAGCCTCGCTGCAGCCCTGCAGAGGGTTCATTATTTAAAGGGGACGCAGCCTGACTGCCAGGAGCGGAGCGCGATTCGATCCAGCCAATGCGCATGCGCGAGGCGCGAGCGGCTTCTGCCGTCACAGTGCTTCCCACGGTTGTCTTAGAAACCGGTCCCTGAGGCTCGGCAAAGCAGGAGCCCTCCGCGGCAGTGCTTGGGTGGCGGGGCTCTGAGGCTCCGGCCTGACATCTCTACGGGGTCCACGGGAACGTCTCCGGATACCAGGAGTCGCAAAGGGCCGACCAGGATGTGGAAACCCCAGGCGGAGTCCGGGGGAAGCAGCACGGCATCACAGCCACAGGCCTGCCCGGACGCTGTTGGGGTGAGTCTCCCCAAAAGTCGTGCCGCCGTCATCTCGAGGACAGGTCGGCCTGCGTGCCCCTGGGCTGTTCTCTCACCCGAGGGTCGTTCTCGTCGAGAGCAGAACCCCGCAGCCTCAGGGGTTGCCTGGAGGGGTGTGTTTCAATGCCTTTGCTGGATGACTCTGTGTGTGTGTGTGTGTGTGTGTGTGTGTGTTTGTGTGTGTGTGTGTGTATGTCCCATTCTCTCTTCTCTCTCTGTCTCTCAGTCTCTGTGTCTTTCTTTCCCTCTCTCTGTCGGTTAGTGTGTGTGTGCCCTTGTGCGTGTGTGTCTTTGGACGAATGTGCCCTGTGCACCACAAAGCGATTTCTGGCATGTCGGCCTGTCTTTGCTGAGCCTCTTTCTGCGTCTCTGCCTGGGTCATGGGGCCGGTTGTCAATCGTTTTCGCCGCCGCGGATCCGCTTTGGGTGTGTGAAGGCCTGGCCCACGTGAGGAGATGCATCGGTCCCGGAGCAATTGAAATCTCATGCCCATCATGAGCTGCCTCTTTTCTAAGATCAAGATGACCACACAGCAACCAAGGAAAAGAGCCCCACAGGAGCTCTTTGTCCTGCAGTAGGGGAGCAGAACCACATCAGAGAAGATGGTTGTATCTTTTCACGGCTCTTCTCTGAGGAATGAAGCCACACCACGATACCGTGTAGAAGAAGAAGCCGGGAATGGGAGATGGCAACAATCCCTGTCCCTGGAATGCTGGCCTCTCTGGACAAGCCACCCTTTTGGAACCCCTCCCCTTATGCCCCTGGCGGTGGCACGGCGCTGTATCCTGCCGGGGCTCTGGCCTCTGCTCTATCCTTCCTCTTGCTCTGCCTCACGTGTTTCTCAGGGGCCTGGATGCCTCTCGCTCTGGCCAAATGTCTTCAACAAAGATGACTTCAACAAAGATGACTGCCCAGTGCGTCAGGGACACACTTCCTGCAGATCCGTGTCATGATTGTATCTCTCTCCAAACATCTTTCTGCTTCATTGGGCAGGTCTCATGACCCTGGATTTCTTGGCTTCCATACGTGTCTCAGACCGGGAAGCTTCCTTGTTCTCCAGGTTTCTCCTTATGGGTGGGTGCATTGCCTAGAATGAGCGCTAGGCGAGCGTGACTGGCCTTGTCTTCTAGGTCAGGTGGTGTCGCATTTCCTCTGCACTTCCTGTCTCATTCTTGAGGGACCTCCTGTCCTCTGCTCCTCGGTGGACTGACTCCCTTGATCTTGTGGCCGAAACGAATGTCAGGGAACCAGAGCGACTGGGCTGGGGCTGGGGCTGGGGTGGGGGCGGGGGCTGGGCCTGGGGCTGGGGTTGGGGCTGGGTGCAGGGGAAGTTGCGTCAGGGCTACCAGGGAGGAGGAGGGTTGGGTGTGGGGCGAATTCTGCAGAAACTTCTTTGCTCCTCTGATAGGCATTTGAAAACCTGGCTTGGGTCAGGCACAGGACCCCCACCCACCGAATCCCAGGTGTTCTTTGATTTCCCTTGGCATTGACCGAAGGGTCACTTGTTCCCGCCTTCCACTGGCCCATACCTGGACACCACCGTTTGTTTCGCCGTCTCCCGATATGCCTCCGGTGACACACATTCACACCATGTGCTGTGGGATACGCCAGTGCCACGCGTGGTCTCATGGTCTCCACCTCGGATTCGCCCCTGTTCCTGCCCGCACGTGTCCTGTAAAGCGCGGTCGGCTTTCCGGAGCCCCAGGGCTTTTAGAAGCGGGGCAGGCCCCTGCTCTTTCGAAGGAGGAGGGAGGCAGAGGGCTGTTGGATCAGTGAAGGTTCAGTTGACGCTGCGCCTTGAGACCTATGGGATAATTCTGTGCTGCAGCGAGGCCCTGCCTGCCTCACCAGATGTGGTGAGCCCATCCTATCTCACTGGGAGGGGGCCAAAATCGGATCTGAACGGGAGTCCCCAGAACACAGCAGGCGTCCTGAAGCTCCCCTTCCCTCGGTGGAAGTCGGCTCAAGGGGATATTGAGGGCGGACTGCTGGGGCGTTTGTCCCTGGGACAGTGAACCGGCGGCCCCCTCTCCCACGGCGTCCCAAGCTGGACCCCGTATCCACACGGCGCCACGGCTGCAGCGGGAGCCTCGCTGCAGCCGCGCAGAGGGGTCATTATTTAAAGGGGATGCAGCCTGACTGCCAGGAGCGGAGCGCTAGTCGGTCCAGCCAATGCGCATGCGCGAGGCGCGAGCGGCTTCTGCCGTCACAGTGCTTCCCACGGTTGTCTTAGAAACCGGTCCCTGAGGCTCGGCAAAGCAGGAGCCCTCCGCGGCAGTGCTTGGGTGGCGGGGCTCTGAGGCTCCGGCCTGACATCTCTACGGGGTCGACGGGAACGTCTCCGGTTGGCAGGATTCGCAAAGGGCCGACCAGGATGAGGAAACCCCAGGCGGAGTCCGGGGGAAGCAGCACGGCATTCCAGCCTCAGGCCTGCCCGGACGCTGTTGGGGTGAGTCTCCCCAAAAGTCGTGCCGCCGTCATCTCGAGGACAGGTCGGCCTGCGTGCCCCTGGGCTGTTCTCTCACCCGAGGGTCGTTCTCGTCGACAGCAGAACCCCGCAGCCTCAGAGGTTGCCTGGAGGGGTGTGTTTCAATGCCTCTGCTGTATGACTCTGTGTGTGTGTGTGTGTGTGTGTGTGTGTGTGTGTGTGTGTGTGTGTGTGTGTGTCTCCCATTCTCTCTTCTCTCTCTGTCTCTCAGTCTCTGTGTCTTTCTTTCCCTCTCTCTGTCGGTTAGTGTGTGTGTGCCCTTGTGCAAAGATGACTTCCCAGTGCGTCAGGGACACACTTCCTGCAGATCCGTGTCATGATTGTATCTCTCTACAAGCGTCTTTCTGCTTCATTGGGCAGGTCTCATGACCCTCGATTCCTTGGCTTCCATACGTGTCTCAGACAGGGAAGCCTCTTTGTTCTCCAGGTTTCTCCTCATGGGTGGGTGGATTGCCTAGAATGAGCGCTAGGCGACCGTGACTGGCGTTGTCTTCTAGGATAGGTGGTGTCGCATTTCCTCCGCACTTTCTGTCTCATTGGTGAGGGACATCCTCTCCTCTGCTCCTGTTCGGACTGACTCCCTTGATCTTGTGGCCGAAACGAATGTCAGGGAACCAGAGGGACTGGGCTGGGGCTGGGGCTGGGGCTGGGGCTGGGGCTGGGGCTGGGGCTGGGGCTGGGGCTGGGTGCAGGGGAAGTTGTGTCAGGGCTACCAGGGAGGAGGAGGGTTGCGGGTGGGGCGAATTCTGCAGAAACTTCTTTGCTCCTCTGATAGGCATTTGAAAACCTGTCTTGGGTCAGGCACAGGGCCCCCACCCACCGAATCCCAGGTGTTTTTTGATTTCCCTTGGCACTGACCGAATGGTCACTTGTTCCCCCCTTCCACTGGCACATACCTGGACACCACCGTTTGTTTCGCCGTCTCCCGATATGCCCCCGGTGACACACATTCACACCATGTGCTGTGGGATACGCCAGTGCCACGCGTGGTCACATGGTCTCCACCTCGGATTCGCCCCTGTTCCTGCCCGCACGTGTCCTGTAAAGCGCGGTCGGCTTTCCGGAGCCCCAGGGCTTATAGAAGCGGGGCAGGCCATTGCTCTTTCGAAGGAGGGAGGCAGGCAGAGGGCTGATGGATCAGTGAAGTTTCAGCTGACGCTGCGCCTTGAGACCTATGGGATCATTCTGTGCTGCAGCGGGGCCCTGCCTGCCTCACCAGATGTGATGAGCCCATCCTATCTCACTGGGAGGGGGACAAAATCGGATCTGAACGGGAGTCCCCAGAACACAGCAGGCGTCCTGAAGCTCCCCTTCCCTCGGTGGAAGTCGGCTCAAGGGGATCCTGAGGGCGGGACTGCTGGGGGTTTGGCCCTGGGACAGGGAACCGGCGGCCCCCTCTCCCACGGCGTCCCAAGCTGGACCCCGTATCCACACGCCGCCGCGGCTGCAGCGGGAGCCTCGCTGCAGCCCTGCAGAGGGTTCATTATTTAAAGGGGACGCAGCCTGACTGGCAGGAGCGGAGCGCGATTCGATCCAGCCAATGCGCATGCGCGAGGCGCGAGCGGCTCCTGCCGTCACAGTGCTTCCCACGGTTGTCTTAGAAACCGGTCCCTGAGGCTCGGCAAAGCAGGAGCCCTCCGCGGCAGTGCTTGGGTGGCGGGGCTCTGAGGCTCCGGCCTGACATCTCTACGGGGTCCACGGGAACGTCTCCGGATACCAGGAGTCGCAAAGGGCCGACCAGGATGTGGAAACCCCAGGCGGAGTCCGGGGGAAGCAGCACGGCATCACAGCCTCAGGCCTGCCCGGACGCTGTTGGGGTGAGTCTCCCCAAAAGTCGTGCCGCCGTCATCTCGAGGACAGGTCGGCCTGCGTGCCCCTGGGCTGTTCTCTCACCCGAGGGTCGTTCTCGTCGAGAGCAGAACCCCGCAGCCTCAGGGGTTGCCTGGAGGGGTGTGTTTCAATGCCTTTGCTGGATGACTCTGTGTGTGTGTGTGTGTGTGTGTGTGTGTGTGTGTGTGTGTGTGTGTGTGTATGTCCCATTCTCTCTTCTCTCTCTGTCTCTCAGTCTCTGTGTCTTTCTTTCCCTCTCTCTGTCGGTTAGTGTGTGTGTGCCCTTGTGCGTGTGTGTCTTTGGACGAATGTGCCCTGTGCACCACAAAGCGATTTCTGGCATGTCGGCCTGTCTTTGCTGAGCCTCTTTCTGCGTCTCTGCCTGGGTCATGAGGCCGGTTGTCAATCGTTTTCGCCGCCGCGGATCCGCTTTGGGTGTGTGAAGGCCTGGCCCACGTGAGGAGATGCATCGGTCCCGGAGCAATTGAAATCTCATGCCCATCATGAGCTGCCTCTTTTCTAAGATCAAGATGACCACACAGCAACCAAGGAAAAGAGCCCCACAGGAGCTCTTTGTCCTGCAGTAGGGGAGCAGAACCACATCAGAGAAGATGGTTGTATCTTTTCACGGCTCTTCTCTGAGGAATGAAGCCACACCACGATACCGTGTAGAAGAAGAAGCCGGGAATGGGAGATGGCAACAATCCCTGTCCCTGGAATGCTGGCCTCTCTGGACAAGCCACCCTTTTGGAACCCCTCCCCTTATGCCCCTGGCGGTGGCACGGCGCTGTATCCTGCCGGGGCTCTGGCCTCTGCTCTATCCTTCCTCTTGCTCTGCCTCACGTGTTTCTCAGGGGCCTGGATGCCTCTCGCTCTGGCCAAATGTCTTCAACAAAGATGACTTCCCAGTGCGTCAGGGACACACTTCCTGCAGATCCGTGTCATGATTGTATCTCTCTCCAAACGTCTTTCTGCTTCATTGGGCAGGTCTCATGACCCTGGATTTCTTGGCTTCCATACGTGTCTCAGACCGGGAAGCTTCCTTGTTCTCCAGGTTTCTCCTCATGGGTGGGTGGATTGCCTAGAATGAGCGCTAGGCGAGCGTGACTGGCCTTGTCTTCTAGGACAGGTGGTGTCGCATTTCCTCTGCACTTCCTGTCTCATTCTTGAGGGACCTCCTGTCCTCTGCTCCTGGGTGGACTGACTCCCTTGATCTTGTGGCCGAAACGAATGTCAGGGAACCAGAGGGACTGGGCTGGGGCTGGGGCTGGGGCTGGGGCTGGGGCTGGGGCTGGGGCTGGGTGCAGGGGAAGTTGCGTCAGGGCTACCAGGGAGGAGGAGGGTTGGGTGTGGGGCGAATTCTGCAGAAACTTCTTTGCTCCTCTGATAGGCATTTGAAAACCTGGCTTGGGTCAGGCACAGGACCCCCACCCACCGAATCCCAGGTGTTCTTTGATTTCCCTTGGCATTGACCGAAGGGTCACTTGTTCCCGCCTTCCACTGGCCCATACCTGGACACCACCGTTTGTTTCGCCGTCTCCCGATATGCCTCCGGTGACACACATTCACACCATGTGCTGTGGGATACGCCAGTGCCACGCGTGGTCTCATGGTCTCCACCTCGGATTCGCCCCTGTTCCTGCCCGCACGTGTCCTGTAAAGCGCGGTCGGCTTTCCGGAGCCCCAGGGCTTTTAGAAGCGGGGTAGGCCCCTGCTCTTTCGAAGGAGGAGGGAGGCAGAGGGCTGTTGGATCAGTGAAGGTTCAGTTGACGCTGCGCCTTGAGACCTATGGGATCATTCTGTGCTGCAGCGAGGCCCTGCCTGCCTCACCAGATGTGGTGAGCCCATCCTATCTCACTGGGAGGGGGCCAAAATCGGATCTGAACGGGAGTCCCCAGAACACAGCACGCGTCCTGAAGCTCCCCTTCCCTCGGTGGAAGTCGGCTCAAGGGGATCCTGAGGGCGGACTGCTGGGGGGTTTGTCCCTGGGACAGTGAACCGGCGGCCCCCTCTGCCACGGCGTCCCAAGCTGGACCCCGTATCCACACGCCGCCACGTCTGCAGCGGGAGCCTCGCTGCAGCCACGCAGAGGGGGCATTATTTAAAGGGGACGCAGCCTGACTGCCAGGAGCGGAGCGCTAGTCGTTCCAGCCAATGCGCATGCGCGAGGCGCGAGCGGCTTCTGCCGTCACAGTGCTTCCCACGGTTGTCTTAGAAACCGGTCCCTGAGGCTCGGCAAAGCAGGAGCCCTCCGCGGCAGTGCTTGGGTGGCGGGGCTCTGAGGCTCCGGCCTGACATCTCTACGGGGTCGACGGGAACGTCTCCGGTTGGCAGGATTCGCAAAGGGCCGACCAGGATGAGGAAACCCCAGGCGGAGTCCGGGGGAAGCAGCACGGCATTCCAGCCTCAGGCCTGCCCGGACGCTTTTGGGGTGAGTCTCCCCAAAAGTCGTGCCACCGTCATCTCGAGGACAGGTCGGCCTGCGTGCCCCTGGGCTGTTCTCTCACCCGAGGGTCGTTCTCGTCGACAGCAGAACCCCGCAGCCTCAGAGGTTGCCTGGAGGGGTGTGTTTCAATGCCTCTGCTGTATGACTCTGTGTGTGTGTGTGTGTGTGTGTGTGTGTGTGTGTGTGTGTGTGTGTGTGTCTCCCATTCTCTCTTCTCTCTCTGTCTCTCAGTCTCTGTGTCTTTCTTTCCCTCTCTCTGTCGGTTAGTGTGTGTGTGCCCTTGTGCAAAGATGACTTCCCAGTGCGTCAGGGACACACTTCCTGCAGATCCGTGTCATGATTGTATCTCTCTACAAGCGTCTTTCTGCTTCATTGGGCAGGTCTCATGACCCTCGATTCCTTGGCTTCCATACGTGTCTCAGACAGGGAAGCTTCCTTGTTCTCCAGGTTTCTCCTCATGGGTGGGTGGATTGCCTAGAATGAGCGCTAGGCGACCGTGACTGGCGTTGTCTTCTAGGATAGGTGGTGTCGCATTTCCTCTGCACTTTCTGTCTCATTGGTGAGGGACATCCTCTCCTCTGCTCCTGTTCGGACTGACTCCCTTGATCTTGTGGCCGAAACGAATGTCAGGGAACCAGAGGGACTGGGCTGGGGCTGGGGCTGGGGCTGGGGCTGGGGCTGGGGCTGGGGCTGGGGCTGGGGCTGGGGCTGGGTGCAGGGGAAGTTGTGTCAGGGCTACCAGGGAGGAGGAGGGTTGCGGGTGGGGCGAATTCTGCAGAAACTTCTTTGCTCCTCTGATAGGCATTTGAAAACCTGTCTTGGGTCAGGCACAGGGCCCCCACCCACCGAATCCCAGGTGTTTTTTGATTTCCCTTGGCACTGACCGAATGGTCACTTTTTCCCCCCTTCCACTGGCACATACCTGGACACCACCGTTTGTTTCGCCGTCTCCCGATATGCCCCCGGTGACACACATTCACACCATGTGCTGTGGGATACGCCAGTGCCACGCGTGGTCACATGGTCTCCACCTCGGATTCGCCCCTGTTCCTGCCCGCACGTGTCCTGTAAAGCGCGGTCGGCTTTCCGGAGCCCCAGGGCTTATAGAAGCGGGGCAGGCCATTGCTCTTTCGAAGGAGGGAGGCAGGCAGAGGGCTGATGGATCAGTGAAGTTTCAGCTGACGCTGCGCCTTGAGACCTATGGGATCATTCTGTGCTGCAGCGGGGCCCTGCCTGCCTCACCAGATGTGATGAGCCCATCCTATCTCACTGGGAGGGGGACAAAATCGGATCTGAACGGGAGTCCCCAGAACACAGCAGGCGTCCTGAAGCTCCCCTTCCCTCGGTGGAAGTCGGCTCAAGGGGATCCTGAGGGCGGGACTGCTGGGGGTTTGGCCCTGGGACAGGGAACCGGCGGCCCCCTCTCCCACGGCGTCCCAAGCTGGACCCCGTATCCACACGCCGCCGCGGCTGCAGCGGGAGCCTCGCTGCAGCCCTGCAGAGGGTTCATTATTTAAAGGGGACGCAGCCTGACTGGCAGGAGCGGAGCGCGATTCGATCCAGCCAATGCGCATGCGCGAGGCGCGAGCGGCTCCTGCCGTCACAGTGCTTCCCACGGTTGTCTTAGAAACCGGTCCCTGAGGCTCGGCAAAGCAGGAGCCCTCCGCGGCAGTGCTTGGGTGGCGGGGCTCTGAGGCTCCGGCCTGACATCTCTACGGGGTCCACGGGAACGTCTCCGGATACCAGGAGTCGCAAAGGGCCGACCAGGATGTGGAAACCCCAGGCGGAGTCCGGGGGAAGCAGCACGGCATCACAGCCTCAGGCCTGCCCGGACGCTGTTGGGGTGAGTCTCCCCAAAAGTCGTGCCGCCGTCATCTCGAGGACAGGTCGGCCTGCGTGCCCCTGGGCTGTTCTCTCACCCGAGGGTCGTTCTCGTCGAGAGCAGAACCCCGCAGCCTCAGGGGTTGCCTGGAGGGGTGTGTTTCAATGCCTTTGCTGGATGACTCTGTGTGTGTGTGTGTGTGTGTGTGTGTGTGTGTGTGTGTGTGTGTGTGTGTGTGTATGTCCCATTCTCTCTTCTCTCTCTGTCTCTCAGTCTCTGTGTCTTTCTTTCCCTCTCTCTGTCGGTTAGTGTGTGTGTGCCCTTGTGCGTGTGTGTCTTTGGACGAATGTGCCCTGTGCACCACAAAGCGATTTCTGGCATGTCGGCCTGTCTTTGCTGAGCCTCTTTCTGCGTCTCTGCCTGGGTCATGAGGCCGGTTGTCAATCGTTTTCGCCGCCGCGGATCCGCTTTGGGTGTGTGAAGGCCTGGCCCACGTGAGGAGATGCATCGGTCCCGGAGCAATTGAAATCTCATGCCCATCATGAGCTGCCTCTTTTCTAAGATCAAGATGACCACACAGCAACCAAGGAAAAGAGCCCCACAGGAGCTCTTTGTCCTGCAGTAGGGGAGCAGAACCACATCAGAGAAGATGGTTGTATCTTTTCACGGCTCTTCTCTGAGGAATGAAGCCACACCACGATACCGTGTAGAAGAAGAAGCCGGGAATGGGAGATGGCAACAATCCCTGTCCCTGGAATGCTGGCCTCTCTGGACAAGCCACCCTTTTGGAACCCCTCCCCTTATGCCCCTGGCGGTGGCACGGCGCTGTATCCTGCCGGGGCTCTGGCCTCTGCTCTATCCTTCCTCTTGCTCTGCCTCACGTGTTTCTCAGGGGCCTGGATGCCTCTCGCTCTGGCCAAATGTCTTCAACAAAGATGACTTCCCAGTGCGTCAGGGACACACTTCCTGCAGATCCGTGTCATGATTGTATCTCTCTCCAAACGTCTTTCTGCTTCATTGGGCAGGTCTCATGACCCTGGATTTCTTGGCTTCCATACGTGTCTCAGACCGGGAAGCTTCCTTGTTCTCCAGGTTTCTCCTCATGGGTGGGTGGATTGCCTAGAATGAGCGCTAGGCGAGCGTGACTGGCCTTGTCTTCTAGGACAGGTGGTGTCGCATTTCCTCTGCACTTCCTGTCTCATTCTTGAGGGACCTCCTGTCCTCTGCTCCTGGGTGGACTGACTCCCTTGATCTTGTGGCCGAAACGAATGTCAGGGAACCAGAGGGACTGGGCTGGGGCTGGGGCTGGGGCTGGGGCTGGGGCTGGGGCTGGGGCTGGGTGCAGGGGAAGTTGCGTCAGGGCTACCAGGGAGGAGGAGGGTTGGGTGTGGGGCGAATTCTGCAGAAACTTCTTTGCTCCTCTGATAGGCATTTGAAAACCTGGCTTGGGTCAGGCACAGGACCCCCACCCACCGAATCCCAGGTGTTCTTTGATTTCCCTTGGCATTGACCGAAGGGTCACTTGTTCCCGCCTTCCACTGGCCCATACCTGGACACCACCGTTTGTTTCGCCGTCTCCCGATATGCCTCCGGTGACACACATTCACACCATGTGCTGTGGGATACGCCAGTGCCACGCGTGGTCTCATGGTCTCCACCTCGGATTCGCCCCTGTTCCTGCCCGCACGTGTCCTGTAAAGCGCGGTCGGCTTTCCGGAGCCCCAGGGCTTTTAGAAGCGGGGTAGGCCCCTGCTCTTTCGAAGGAGGAGGGAGGCAGAGGGCTGTTGGATCAGTGAAGGTTCAGTTGACGCTGCGCCTTGAGACCTATGGGATCATTCTGTGCTGCAGCGAGGCCCTGCCTGCCTCACCAGATGTGGTGAGCCCATCCTATCTCACTGGGAGGGGGCCAAAATCGGATCTGAACGGGAGTCCCCAGAACACAGCACGCGTCCTGAAGCTCCCCTTCCCTCGGTGGAAGTCGGCTCAAGGGGATCCTGAGGGCGGGACTGCTGGGGGGTTTGTCCCTGGGACAGTGAACCGGCGGCCCCCTCTGCCACGGCGTCCCAAGCTGGACCCCGTATCCACACGCCGCCACGTCTGCAGCGGGAGCCTCGCTGCAGCCACGCAGAGGGGGCATTATTTAAAGGGGACGCAGCCTGACTGCCAGGAGCGGAGCGCTAGTCGTTCCAGCCAATGCGCATGCGCGAGGCGCGAGCGGCTTCTGCCGTCACAGTGCTTCCCACGGTTGTCTTAGAAACCGGTCCCTGAGGCTCGGCAAAGCAGGAGCCCTCCGCGGCAGTGCTTGGGTGGCGGGGCTCTGAGGCTCCGGCCTGACATCTCTACGGGGTCGACGGGAACGTCTCCGGTTGGCAGGATTCGCAAAGGGCCGACCAGGATGAGGAAACCCCAGGCGGAGTCCGGGGGAAGCAGCACGGCATTCCAGCCTCAGGCCTGCCCGGACGCTGTTGGGGTGAGTCTCCCCAAAAGTCGTGCCACCGTCATCTCGAGGACAGGTCGGCCTGCGTGCCCCTGGGCTGTTCTCTCACCCGAGGGTCGTTCTCGTCGACAGCAGAACCCCGCAGCCTCAGAGGTTGCCTGGAGGGGTGTGTTTCAATGCCTCTGCTGTATGACTCTGTGTGTGTGTGTGTGTGTGTGTGTGTGTGTGTGTGTGTGTGTGTGTGTGTGTGTGTCTCCCATTCTCTCTTCTCTCTCTGTCTCTCAGTCTCTGTGTCTTTCTTTCCCTCTCTCTGTCGGTTAGTGTGTGTGTGCCCTTGTGCAAAGATGACTTCCCAGTGCGTCAGGGACACACTTCCTGCAGATCCGTGTCATGATTGTATCTCTCTACAAGCGTCTTTCTGCTTCATTGGGCAGGTCTCATGACCCTCGATTCCTTGGCTTCCATACGTGTCTCAGACAGGGAAGCTTCCTTGTTCTCCAGGTTTCTCCTCATGGGTGGGTGGATTGCCTAGAATGAGCGCTAGGCGACCGTGACTGGCGTTGTCTTCTAGGATAGGTGGTGTCGCATTTCCTCTGCACTTTCTGTCTCATTGGTGAGGGACATCCTCTCCTCTGCTCCTGTTCGGACTGACTCCCTTGATCTTGTGGCCGAAACGAATGTCAGGGAACCAGAGGGACTGGGCTGGGGCTGGGGCTGGGGCTGGGGCTGGGGCTGGGGCTGGGGCTGGGGCTGGGGCTGGGGCTGGGTGCAGGGGAAGTTGTGTCAGGGCTACCAGGGAGGAGGAGGGTTGCGGGTGGGGCGAATTCTGCAGAAACTTCTTTGCTCCTCTGATAGGCATTT
Organism: Pongo pygmaeus; assembly: GCF_028885625.2. NCBI lineage: Eukaryota > Metazoa > Chordata > Mammalia > Primates > Hominidae > Pongo > Pongo pygmaeus. The sequence continues at coordinate 25,187,262 of NC_072392.2, read as the reverse complement.
GAAAACCTGGCTTGGGTCAGGCACAGGGCCCCCACCCACCGAATCCCAGGTGTTTTTTGATTTCCCTTGGCACTGACCGAATGGTCACTTGTTCCCCCCTTCCACTGGCACATACCTGGACACCACCGTTTGTTTCGCCGTCTCCCGATATGCCCCCGGTGACACACATTCACACCATGTGCTGTGGGATACGCCAGTGCCACGCGTGGTCACATGGTCTCCACCTCGGATTCGCCCCTGTTCCTGCCCGCACGTGTCCTGTAAAGCGCGGTCGGCTTTCCGGAGCCCCAGGGCTTATAGAAGCGGGGCAGGCCATTGCTCTTTCGAAGGAGGGAGGCAGGCAGAGGGCTGATGGATCAGTGAAGTTTCAGCTGACGCTGCGCCTTGAGACCTATGGGATCATTCTGTGCTGCAGCGGGGCCCTGCCTGCCTCACCAGATGTGATGAGCCCATCCTATCTCACTGGGAGGGGGACAAAATCGGATCTGAACGGGAGTCCCCAGAACACAGCAGGCGTCCTGAAGCTCCCCTTCCCTCGGTGGAAGTCGGCTCAAGGGGATCCTGAGGGCGGGACTGCTGGGGGTTTGGCCCTGGGACAGGGAACCGGCGGCCCCCTCTCCCACGGCGTCCCAAGCTGGACCCCGTATCCACACGCCGCCGCGGCTGCAGCGGGAGCCTCGCTGCAGCCCTGCAGAGGGTTCATTATTTAAAGGGGACGCAGCCTGACTGGCAGGAGCGGAGCGCGATTCGATCCAGCCAATGCGCATGCGCGAGGCGCGAGCGGCTCCTGCCGTCACAGTGCTTCCCACGGTTGTCTTAGAAACCGGTCCCTGAGGCTCGGCAAAGCAGGAGCCCTCCGCGGCAGTGCTTGGGTGGCGGGGCTCTGAGGCTCCGGCCTGACATCTCTACGGGGTCCACGGGAACGTCTCCGGATACCAGGAGTCGCAAAGGGCCGACCAGGATGTGGAAACCCCAGGCGGAGTCCGGGGGAAGCAGCACGGCATCACAGCCTCAGGCCTGCCCGGACGCTGTTGGGGTGAGTCTCCCCAAAAGTCGTGCCGCCGTCATCTCGAGGACAGGTCGGCCTGCGTGCCCCTGGGCTGTTCTCTCACCCGAGGGTCGTTCTCGTCGAGAGCAGAACCCCGCAGCCTCAGGGGTTGCCTGGAGGGGTGTGTTTCAATGCCTTTGCTGGATGACTCTGTGTGTGTGTGTGTGTGTGTGTGTGTGTGTGTGTGTGTGTGTGTGTGTATGTCCCATTCTCTCTTCTCTCTCTGTCTCTCAGTCTCTGTGTCTTTCTTTCCCTCTCTCTGTCGGTTAGTGTGTGTGTGCCCTTGTGCGTGTGTGTCTTTGGACGAATGTGCCCTGTGCACCACAAAGCGATTTCTGGCATGTCGGCCTGTCTTTGCTGAGCCTCTTTCTGCGTCTCTGCCTGGGTCATGAGGCCGGTTGTCAATCGTTTTCGCCGCCGCGGATCCGCTTTGGGTGTGTGAAGGCCTGGCCCACGTGAGGAGATGCATCGGTCCCGGAGCAATTGAAATCTCATGCCCATCATGAGCTGCCTCTTTTCTAAGATCAAGATGACCACACAGCAACCAAGGAAAAGAGCCCCACAGGAGCTCTTTGTCCTGCAGTAGGGGAGCAGAACCACATCAGAGAAGATGGTTGTATCTTTTCACGGCTCTTCTCTGAGGAATGAAGCCACACCACGATACCGTGTAGAAGAAGAAGCCGGGAATGGGAGATGGCAACAATCCCTGTCCCTGGAATGCTGGCCTCTCTGGACAAGCCACCCTTTTGGAACCCCTCCCCTTATGCCCCTGGCGGTGGCACGGCGCTGTATCCTGCCGGGGCTCTGGCCTCTGCTCTATCCTTCCTCTTGCTCTGCCTCACGTGTTTCTCAGGGGCCTGGATGCCTCTCGCTCTGGCCAAATGTCTTCAACAAAGATGACTTCCCAGTGCGTCAGGGACACACTTCCTGCAGATCCGTGTCATGATTGTATCTCTCTCCAAACGTCTTTCTGCTTCATTGGGCAGGTCTCATGACCCTGGATTTCTTGGCTTCCATACGTGTCTCAGACCGGGAAGCTTCCTTGTTCTCCAGGTTTCTCCTCATGGGTGGGTGGATTGCCTAGAATGAGCGCTAGGCGAGCGTGACTGGCCTTGTCTTCTAGGACAGGTGGTGTCGCATTTCCTCTGCACTTCCTGTCTCATTCTTGAGGGACCTCCTGTCCTCTGCTCCTGGGTGGACTGACTCCCTTGATCTTGTGGCCGAAACGAATGTCAGGGAACCAGAGGGACTGGGCTGGGGCTGGGGCTGGGGCTGGGGCTGGGGCTGGGGCTGGGGCTGGGTGCAGGGGAAGTTGCGTCAGGGCTACCAGGGAGGAGGAGGGTTGGGTGTGGGGCGAATTCTGCAGAAACTTCTTTGCTCCTCTGATAGGCATTTGAAAACCTGGCTTGGGTCAGGCACAGGACCCCCACCCACCGAATCCCAGGTGTTCTTTGATTTCCCTTGGCATTGACCGAAGGGTCACTTGTTCCCGCCTTCCACTGGCCCATACCTGGACACCACCGTTTGTTTCGCCGTCTCCCGATATGCCTCCGGTGACACACATTCACACCATGTGCTGTGGGATACGCCAGTGCCACGCGTGGTCTCATGGTCTCCACCTCGGATTCGCCCCTGTTCCTGCCCGCACGTGTCCTGTAAAGCGCGGTCGGCTTTCCGGAGCCCCAGGGCTTTTAGAAGCGGGGTAGGCCCCTGCTCTTTCGAAGGAGGAGGGAGGCAGAGGGCTGTTGGATCAGTGAAGGTTCAGTTGACGCTGCGCCTTGAGACCTATGGGATCATTCTGTGCTGCAGCGAGGCCCTGCCTGCCTCACCAGATGTGGTGAGCCCATCCTATCTCACTGGGAGGGGGCCAAAATCGGATCTGAACGGGAGTCCCCAGAACACAGCACGCGTCCTGAAGCTCCCCTTCCCTCGGTGGAAGTCGGCTCAAGGGGATCCTGAGGGCGGACTGCTGGGGGGTTTGTCCCTGGGACAGTGAACCGGCGGCCCCCTCTGCCACGGCGTCCCAAGCTGGACCCCGTATCCACACGCCGCCACGTCTGCAGCGGGAGCCTCGCTGCAGCCACGCAGAGGGGGCATTATTTAAAGGGGACGCAGCCTGACTGCCAGGAGCGGAGCGCTAGTCGTTCCAGCCAATGCGCATGCGCGAGGCGCGAGCGGCTTCTGCCGTCACAGTGCTTCCCACGGTTGTCTTAGAAACCGGTCCCTGAGGCTCGGCAAAGCAGGAGCCCTCCGCGGCAGTGCTTGGGTGGCGGGGCTCTGAGGCTCCGGCCTGACATCTCTACGGGGTCGACGGGAACGTCTCCGGTTGGCAGGATTCGCAAAGGGCCGACCAGGATGAGGAAACCCCAGGCGGAGTCCGGGGGAAGCAGCACGGCATTCCAGCCTCAGGCCTGCCCGGACGCTGTTGGGGTGAGTCTCCCCAAAAGTCGTGCCACCGTCATCTCGAGGACAGGTCGGCCTGCGTGCCCCTGGGCTGTTCTCTCACCCGAGGGTCGTTCTCGTCGACAGCAGAACCCCGCAGCCTCAGAGGTTGCCTGGAGGGGTGTGTTTCAATGCCTCTGCTGTATGACTCTGTGTGTGTGTGTGTGTGTGTGTGTGTGTGTGTGTGTGTGTGTGTGTGTGTGTCTCCCATTCTCTCTTCTCTCTCTGTCTCTCAGTCTCTGTGTCTTTCTTTCCCTCTCTCTGTCGGTTAGTGTGTGTGTGCCCTTGTGCAAAGATGACTTCCCAGTGCGTCAGGGACACACTTCCTGCAGATCCGTGTCATGATTGTATCTCTCTACAAGCGTCTTTCTGCTTCATTGGGCAGGTCTCATGACCCTCGATTCCTTGGCTTCCATACGTGTCTCAGACAGGGAAGCTTCCTTGTTCTCCAGGTTTCTCCTCATGGGTGGGTGGATTGCCTAGAATGAGCGCTAGGCGACCGTGACTGGCGTTGTCTTCTAGGATAGGTGCTGTCGCATTTCCTCTGCACTTTCTGTCTCATTGGTGAGGGACATCCTCTCCTCTGCTCCTGTTCGGACTGACTCCCTTGATCTTGTGGCCGAAACGAATGTCAGGGAACCAGAGGGACTGGGCTGGGGCTGGGGCTGGGGCTGGGGCTGGGGCTGGGGCTGGGGCTGGGGCTGGGGCTGGGGCTGGGTTCAGGGGAAGTTGTGTCAGGGCTACCAGGGAGGAGGAGGGTTGCGGGTGGGGCGAATTCTGCAGAAACTTCTTTGCTCCTCTGATAGGCATTTGAAAACCTGTCTTGGGTCAGGCACAGGGCCCCCACCCACCGAATCCCAGGTGTTTTTTGATTTCCCTTGGCACTGACCGAATGGTCACTTGTTCCCCCCTTCCACTGGCACATACCTGGACACCACCGTTTGTTTCGCCGTCTCCCGATATGCCCCCGGTGACACACATTCACACCATGTGCTGTGGGATACGCCAGTGCCACGCGTGGTCACATGGTCTCCACCTCGGATTCGCCCCTGTTCCTGCCCGCACGTGTCCTGTAAAGCGCGGTCGGCTTTCCGGAGCCCCAGGGCTTATAGAAGCGGGGCAGGCCATTGCTCTTTCGAAGGAGGGAGGCAGGCAGAGGGCTGATGGATCAGTGAAGTTTCAGCTGACGCTGCGCCTTGAGACCTATGGGATCATTCTGTGCTGCAGCGGGGCCCTGCCTGCCTCACCAGATGTGATGAGCCCATCCTATCTCACTGGGAGGGGGACAAAATCGGATCTGAACGGGAGTCCCCAGAACACAGCAGGCGTCCTGAAGCTCCCCTTCCCTCGGTGGAAGTCGGCTCAAGGGGATCCTGAGGGCGGGACTGCTGGGGGTTTGGCCCTGGGACAGGGAACCGGCGGCCCCCTCTCCCACGGCGTCCCAAGCTGGACCCCGTATCCACACGCCGCCGCGGCTGCAGCGGGAGCCTCGCTGCAGCCCTGCAGAGGGTTCATTATTTAAAGGGGACGCAGCCTGACTGGCAGGAGCGGAGCGCGATTCGATCCAGCCAATGCGCATGCGCGAGGCGCGAGCGGCTCCTGCCGTCACAGTGCTTCCCACGGTTGTCTTAGAAACCGGTCCCTGAGGCTCGGCAAAGCAGGAGCCCTCCGCGGCAGTGCTTGGGTGGCGGGGCTCTGAGGCTCCGGCCTGACATCTCTACGGGGTCCACGGGAACGTCTCCGGATACCAGGAGTCGCAAAGGGCCGACCAGGATGTGGAAACCCCAGGCGGAGTCCGGGGGAAGCAGCACGGCATCACAGCCTCAGGCCTGCCCGGACGCTGTTGGGGTGAGTCTCCCCAAAAGTCGTGCCGCCGTCATCTCGAGGACAGGTCGGCCTGCGTGCCCCTGGGCTGTTCTCTCACCCGAGGGTCGTTCTCGTCGAGAGCAGAACCCCGCAGCCTCAGGGGTTGCCTGGAGGGGTGTGTTTCAATGCCTTTGCTGGATGACTCTGTGTGTGTGTGTGTGTGTGTGTGTGTGTGTGTGTGTGTGTGTGTGTGTGTGTATGTCCCATTCTCTCTTCTCTCTCTGTCTCTCAGTCTCTGTGTCTTTCTTTCCCTCTCTCTGTCGGTTAGTGTGTGTGTGCCCTTGTGCGTGTGTGTCTTTGGACGAATGTGCCCTGTGCACCACAAAGCGATTTCTGGCATGTCGGCCTGTCTTTGCTGAGCCTCTTTCTGCGTCTCTGCCTGGGTCATGAGGCCGGTTGTCAATCGTTTTCGCCGCCGCGGATCCGCTTTGGGTGTGTGAAGGCCTGGCCCACGTGAGGAGATGCATCGGTCCCGGAGCAATTGAAATCTCATGCCCATCATGAGCTGCCTCTTTTCTAAGATCAAGATGACCACACAGCAACCAAGGAAAAGAGCCCCACAGGAGCTCTTTGTCCTGCAGTAGGGGAGCAGAACCACATCAGAGAAGATGGTTGTATCTTTTCACGGCTCTTCTCTGAGGAATGAAGCCACACCACGATACCGTGTAGAAGAAGAAGCCGGGAATGGGAGATGGCAACAATCCCTGTCCCTGGAATGCTGGCCTCTCTGGACAAGCCACCCTTTTGGAACCCCTCCCCTTATGCCCCTGGCGGTGGCACGGCGCTGTATCCTGCCGGGGCTCTGGCCTCTGCTCTATCCTTCCACTTGCTCTGCCTCACGTGTTTCTCAGGGGCCTGGATGCCTCTCGCTCTGGCCAAATGTCTTCAACAAAGATGACTTCAACAAAGATGACTGCCCAGTGCGTCAGGGACACACTTCCTGCAGATCCGTGTCATGATTGTATCTCTCTCCAAACATCTTTCTGCTTCATTGGGCAGGTCTCATGACCCTGGATTTCTTGGCTTCCATACGTGTCTCAGACCGGGAAGCTTCCTTGTTCTCCAGGTTTCTCCTTATGGGTGGGTGCATTGCCTAGAATGAGCGCTAGGCGAGCGTGACTGGCCTTGTCTTCTAGGTCAGGTGGTGTCGCATTTCCTCTGCACTTCCTGTCTCATTCTTGAGGGACCTCCTGTCCTCTGCTCCTCGGTGGACTGACTCCCTTGATCTTGTGGCCGAAACGAATGTCAGGGAACCAGAGCGACTGGGCTGGGGCTGGGGCTGGGGTGGGGGCGGGGGCTGGGGCTGGGGCTGGGGCTGGGGCTGGGTGCAGGGGAAGTTGCGTCAGGGCTACCAGGGAGGAGGAGGGTTGGGTGTGGGGCGAATTCTGCAGAAACTTCTTTGCTCCTCTGATAGGCATTTGAAAACCTGGCTTGGGTCAGGCACAGGACCCCCACCCACCGAATCCCAGGTGTTCTTTGATTTCCCTTGGCATTGACCGAAGGGTCACTTGTTCCCGCCTTCCACTGGCCCATACCTGGACACCACCGTTTGTTTCGCCGTCTCCCGATATGCCTCCGGTGACACACATTCACACCATGTGCTGTGGGATACGCCAGTGCCACGCGTGGTCTCATGGTCTCCACCTCGGATTCGCCCCTGTTCCTGCCCGCACGTGTCCTGTAAAGCGCGGTCGGCTTTCCGGAGCCCCAGGGCTTTTAGAAGCGGGGTAGGCCCCTGCTCTTTCGAAGGAGGAGGGAGGCAGAGGGCTGTTGGATCAGTGAAGGTTCAGTTGACGCTGCGCCTTGAGACCTATGGGATCATTCTGTGCTGCAGCGAGGCCCTGCCTGCCTCACCAGATGTGGTGAGCCCATCCTATCTCACTGGGAGGGGGCCAAAATCGGATCTGAACGGGAGTCCCCAGAACACAGCAGGCGTCCTGAAGCTCCCCTTCCCTCGGTGGAAGTCGGCTCAAGGGGATATTGAGGGCGGACTGCTGGGGGGTTTGTCCCTGGGACAGTGAACCGGCGGCCCCCTCTCCCACGGCGTCCCAAGCTGGACCCCGTATCCACACGGCGCCACGGCTGCAGCGGGAGCCTCGCTGCAGCCGCGCAGAGGGGTCATTATTTAAAGGGGATGCAGCCTGACTGCCAGGAGCGGAGCGCTAGTCGGTCCAGCCAATGCGCATGCGCGAGGCGCGAGCGGCTTCTGCCGTCACAGTGCTTCCCACGGTTGTCTTAGAAACCGGTCCCTGAGGCTCGGCAAAGCAGGAGCCCTCCGCGGCAGTGCTTGGGTGGCGGGGCTCTGAGGCTCCGGCCTGACATCTCTACGGGGTCGACGGGAACGTCTCCGGTTGGCAGGATTCGCAAAGGGCCGACCAGGATGAGGAAACCCCAGGCGGAGTCCGGGGGAAGCAGCACGGCATTCCAGCCTCAGGCCTGCCCGGACGCTGTTGGGGTGAGTCTCCCCAAAAGTCGTGCCGCCGTCATCTCGAGGACAGGTCGGCCTGCGTGCCCCTGGGCTGTTCTCTCACCCGAGGGTCGTTCTCGTCGACAGCAGAACCCCGCAGCCTCAGAGGTTGCCTGGAGGGGTGTGTTTCAATGCCTCTGCTGTATGACTCTGTGTGTGTCTGTGTGTGTGTGTGTGTGTGTGTGTGTGTGTGTGTCTCCCATTCTCTCTTCTCTCTCTGTCTCTCAGTCTCTGTGTCTTTCTTTCCCTCTCTCTGTCGGTTAGTGTGTGTGTGCCCTTGTGCAAAGATGACTTCCCAGTGCGTCAGGGACACACTTCCTGCAGATCCGTGTCATGATTGTATCTCTCTACAAGCGTCTTTCTGCTTCATTGGGCAGGTCTCATGACCCTCGATTCCTTGGCTTCCATACGTGTCTCAGACAGGGAAGCTTCCTTGTTCTCCAGGTTTCTCCTCATGGGTGGGTGGATTGCCTAGAATGAGCGCTAGGCGACCGTGACTGGCGTTGTCTTCTAGGATAGGTGCTGTCGCATTTCCTCTGCACTTTCTGTCTCATTGGTGAGGGACATCCTCTCCTCTGCTCCTGTTCGGACTGACTCCCTTGATCTTGTGGCCGAAACGAATGTCAGGGAACCAGAGGGACTGGGCTGGGGCTGGGGCTGGGGCTGGGGCTGGGGCTGGGGCTGGGGCTGGGGCTGGGTGCAGGGGAAGTTGTGTCAGGGCTACCAGGGAGGAGGAGGGTTGCGGGTGGGGCGAATTCTGCAGAAACTTCTTTGCTCCTCTGATAGGCATTTGAAAACCTGTCTTGGGTCAGGCACAGGGCCCCCACCCACCGAATCCCAGGTGTTTTTTGATTTCCCTTGGCACTGACCGAATGGTCACTTGTTCCCCCCTTCCACTGGCACATACCTGGACACCACCGTTTGTTTCGCCGTCTCCCGATATGCCCCCGGTGACACACATTCACACCATGTGCTGTGGGATACGCCAGTGCCACGCGTGGTCACATGGTCTCCACCTCGGATTTGCCCCTGTTCCTGCCCGCACGTGTCCTGTAAAGCGCGGTCGGCTTTCCGGAGCCCCAGGGCTTATAGAAGCGGGGCAGGCCATTGCTCTTTCGAAGGAGGGAGGCAGGCAGAGGGCTGATGGATCAGTGAAGTTTCAGCTGACGCTGCGCCTTGAGACCTATGGGATCATTCTGTGCTGCAGCGGGGCCCTGCCTGCCTCACCAGATGTGATGAGCCCATCCTATCTCACTGGGAGGGGGACAAAATCGGATCTGAACGGGAGTCCCCAGAACACAGCAGGCGTCCTGAAGCTCCCCTTCCCTCGGTGGAAGTCGGCTCAAGGGGATCCTGAGGGCGGGACTGCTGGGGGTTTGGCCCTGGGACAGGGAACCGGCGGCCCCCTCTCCCACGGCGTCCCAAGCTGGACCCCGTATCCACACGCCGCCGCGGCTGCAGCGGGAGCCTCGCTGCAGCCCTGCAGAGGGTTCATTATTTAAAGGGGACGCAGCCTGACTGGCAGGAGCGGAGCGCGATTCGATCCAGCCAATGCGCATGCGCGAGGCGCGAGCGGCTCCTGCCGTCACAGTGCTTCCCACGGTTGTCTTAGAAACCGGTCCCTGAGGCTCGGCAAAGCAGGAGCCCTCCGCGGCAGTGCTTGGGTGGCGGGGCTCTGAGGCTCCGGCCTGACATCTCTACGGGGTCCACGGGAACGTCTCCGGATACCAGGAGTCGCAAAGGGCCGACCAGGATGTGGAAACCCCAGGCGGAGTCCGGGGGAAGCAGCACGGCATCACAGCCTCAGGCCTGCCCGGACGCTGTTGGGGTGAGTCTCCCCAAAAGTCGTGCCGCCGTCATCTCGAGGACAGGTCGGCCTGCGTGCCCCTGGGCTGTTCTCTCACCCGAGGGTCGTTCTCGTCGAGAGCAGAACCCCGCAGCCTCAGGGGTTGCCTGGAGGGGTGTGTTTCAATGCCTTTGCTGGATGACTCTGTGTGTGTGTGTGTGTGTGTGTGTGTGTGTGTGTGTGTGTGTGTGTGTGTGTATGTCCCATTCTCTCTTCTCTCTCTGTCTCTCAGTCTCTGTGTCTTTCTTTCCCTCTCTCTGTCGGTTAGTGTGTGTGTGCCCTTGTGCGTGTGTGTCTTTGGACGAATGTGCCCTGTGCACCACAAAGCGATTTCTGGCATGTCGGCCTGTCTTTGCTGAGCCTCTTTCTGCGTCTCTGCCTGGGTCATGAGGCCGGTTGTCAATCGTTTTCGCCGCCGCGGATCCGCTTTGGGTGTGTGAAGGCCTGGCCCACGTGAGGAGATGCATCGGTCCCGGAGCAATTGAAATCTCATGCCCATCATGAGCTGCCTCTTTTCTAAGATCAAGATGACCACACAGCAACCAAGGAAAAGAGCCCCACAGGAGCTCTTTGTCCTGCAGTAGGGGAGCAGAACCACATCAGAGAAGATGGTTGTATCTTTTCACGGCTCTTCTCTGAGGAATGAAGCCACACCACGATACCGTGTAGAAGAAGAAGCCGGGAATGGGAGATGGCAACAATCCCTGTCCCTGGAATGCTGGCCTCTCTGGACAAGCCACCCTTTTGGAACCCCTCCCCTTATGCCCCTGGCGGTGGCACGGCGCTGTATCCTGCCGGGGCTCTGGCCTCTGCTCTATCCTTCCACTTGCTCTGCCTCACGTGTTTCTCAGGGGCCTGGATGCCTCTCGCTCTGGCCAAATGTCTTCAACAAAGATGACTTCAACAAAGATGACTGCCCAGTGCGTCAGGGACACACTTCCTGCAGATCCGTGTCATGATTGTATCTCTCTCCAAACATCTTTCTGCTTCATTGGGCAGGTCTCATGACCCTGGATTTCTTGGCTTCCATACGTGTCTCAGACCGGGAAGCTTCCTTGTTCTCCAGGTTTCTCCTTATGGGTGGGTGCATTGCCTAGAATGAGCGCTAGGCGAGCGTGACTGGCCTTGTCTTCTAGGTCAGGTGGTGTCGCATTTCCTCTGCACTTCCTGTCTCATTCTTGAGGGACCTCCTGTCCTCTGCTCCTCGGTGGACTGACTCCCTTGATCTTGTGGCCGAAACGAATGTCAGGGAACCAGAGCGACTGGGCTGGGGCTGGGGCTGGGGTGGGGGCGGGGGCTGGGGCTGGGGCTGGGGCTGGGGCTGGGTGCAGGGGAAGTTGCGTCAGGGCTACCAGGGAGGAGGAGGGTTGGGTGTGGGGCGAATTCTGCAGAAACTTCTTTGCTCCTCTGATAGGCATTTGAAAACCTGGCTTGGGTCAGGCACAGGACCCCCACCCACCGAATCCCAGGTGTTCTTTGATTTCCCTTGGCATTGACCGAAGGGTCACTTGTTCCCGCCTTCCACTGGCCCATACCTGGACACCACCGTTTGTTTCGCCGTCTCCCGATATGCCTCCGGTGACACACATTCACACCATGTGCTGTGGGATACGCCAGTGCCACGCGTGGTCTCATGGTCTCCACCTCGGATTCGCCCCTGTTCCTGCCCGCACGTGTCCTGTAAAGCGCGGTCGGCTTTCCGGAGCCCCAGGGCTTTTAGAAGCGGGGTAGGCCCCTGCTCTTTCGAAGGAGGAGGGAGGCAGAGGGCTGTTGGATCAGTGAAGGTTCAGTTGACGCTGCGCCTTGAGACCTATGGGATCATTCTGTGCTGCAGCGAGGCCCTGCCTGCCTCACCAGATGTGGTGAGCCCATCCTATCTCACTGGGAGGGGGCCAAAATCGGATCTGAACGGGAGTCCCCAGAACACAGCAGGCGTCCTGAAGCTCCCCTTCCCTCGGTGGAAGTCGGCTCAAGGGGATATTGAGGGCGGACTGCTGGGGGGTTTGTCCCTGGGACAGTGAACCGGCGGCCCCCTCTCCCACGGCGTCCCAAGCTGGACCCCGTATCCACACGGCGCCACGGCTGCAGCGGGAGCCTCGCTGCAGCCGCGCAGAGGGGTCATTATTTAAAGGGGATGCAGCCTGACTGCCAGGAGCGGAGCGCTAGTCGGTCCAGCCAATGCGCATGCGCGAGGCGCGAGCGGCTTCTGCCGTCACAGTGCTTCCCACGGTTGTCTTAGAAACCGGTCCCTGAGGCTCGGCAAAGCAGGAGCCCTCCGCGGCAGTGCTTGGGTGGCGGGGCTCTGAGGCTCCGGCCTGACATCTCTACGGGGTCGACGGGAACGTCTCCGGTTGGCAGGATTCGCAAAGGGCCGACCAGGATGAGGAAACCCCAGGCGGAGTCCGGGGGAAGCAGCACGGCATTCCAGCCTCAGGCCTGCCCGGACGCTGTTGGGGTGAGTCTCCCCAAAAGTCGTGCCGCCGTCATCTCGAGGACAGGTCGGCCTGCGTGCCCCTGGGCTGTTCTCTCACCCGAGGGTCGTTCTCGTCGACAGCAGAACCCCGCAGCCTCAGAGGTTGCCTGGAGGGGTGTGTTTCAATGCCTCTGCTGTATGACTCTGTGTGTGTCTGTGTGTGTGTGTGTGTGTGTGTGTGTGTGTGTCTCCCATTCTCTCTTCTCTCTCTGTCTCTCAGTCTCTGTGTCTTTCTTTCCCTCTCTCTGTCGGTTAGTGTGTGTGTGCCCTTGTGCAAAGATGACTTCCCAGTGCGTCAGGGACACACTTCCTGCAGATCCGTGTCATGATTGTATCTCTCTACAAGCGTCTTTCTGCTTCATTGGGCAGGTCTCATGACCCTCGATTCCTTGGCTTCCATACGTGTCTCAGACAGGGAAGCTTCCTTGTTCTCCAGGTTTCTCCTCATGGGTGGGTGGATTGCCTAGAATGAGCGCTAGGCGACCGTGACTGGCGTTGTCTTCTAGGATAGGTGCTGTCGCATTTCCTCTGCACTTTCTGTCTCATTGGTGAGGGACATCCTCTCCTCTGCTCCTGTTCGGACTGACTCCCTTGATCTTGTGGCCGAAACGAATGTCAGGGAACCAGAGGGACTGGGCTGGGGCTGGGGCTGGGGCTGGGGCTGGGGCTGGGGCTGGGGCTGGGGCTGGGTGCAGGGGAAGTTGTGTCAGGGCTACCAGGGAGGAGGAGGGTTGCGGGTGGGGCGAATTCTGCAGAAACTTCTTTGCTCCTCTGATAGGCATTTGAAAACCTGTCTTGGGTCAGGCACAGGGCCCCCACCCACCGAATCCCAGGTGTTTTTTGATTTCCCTTGGCACTGACCGAATGGTCACTTGTTCCCCCCTTCCACTGGCACATACCTGGACACCACCGTTTGTTTCGCCGTCTCCCGATATGCCCCCGGTGACACACATTCACACCATGTGCTGTGGGATACGCCAGTGCCACGCGTGGTCACATGGTCTCCACCTCGGATTTGCCCCTGTTCCTGCCCGCACGTGTCCTGTAAAGCGCGGTCGGCTTTCCGGAGCCCCAGGGCTTATAGAAGCGGGGCAGGCCATTGCTCTTTCGAAGGAGGGAGGCAGGCAGAGGGCTGATGGATCAGTGAAGTTTCAGCTGACGCTGCGCCTTGAGACCTATGGGATCATTCTGTGCTGCAGCGGGGCCCTGCCTGCCTCACCAGATGTGATGAGCCCATCCTATCTCACTGGGAGGGGGACAAAATCGGATCTGAACGGGAGTCCCCAGAACACAGCAGGCGTCCTGAAGCTCCCCTTCCCTCGGTGGAAGTCGGCTCAAGGGGATCCTGAGGGCGGGACTGCTGGGGGTTTGGCCCTGGGACAGGGAACCGGCGGCCCCCTCTCCCACGGCGTCCCAAGCTGGACCCCGTATCCACACGCCGCCGCGGCTGCAGCGGGAGCCTCGCTGCAGCCCTGCAGAGGGTTCATTATTTAAAGGGGACGCAGCCTGACTGGCAGGAGCGGAGCGCGATTCGATCCAGCCAATGCGCATGCGCGAGGCGCGAGCGGCTCCTGCCGTCACAGTGCTTCCCACGGTTGTCTTAGAAACCGGTCCCTGAGGCTCGGCAAAGCAGGAGCCCTCCGCGGCAGTGCTTGGGTGGCGGGGCTCTGAGGCTCCGGCCTGACATCTCTACGGGGTCCACGGGAACGTCTCCGGATACCAGGAGTCGCAAAGGGCCGACCAGGATGTGGAAACCCCAGGCGGAGTCCGGGGGAAGCAGCACGGCATCACAGCCTCAGGCCTGCCCGGACGCTGTTGGGGTGAGTCTCCCCAAAAGTCGTGCCGCCGTCATCTCGAGGACAGGTCGGCCTGCGTGCCCCTGGGCTGTTCTCTCACCCGAGGGTCGTTCTCGTCGAGAGCAGAACCCCGCAGCCTCAGGGGTTGCCTGGAGGGGTGTGTTTCAATGCCTTTGCTGGATGACTCTGTGTGTGTGTGTGTGTGTGTGTGTGTGTGTGTGTGTGTGTGTGTGTGTGTATGTCCCATTCTCTCTTCTCTCTCTGTCTCTCAGTCTCTGTGTCTTTCTTTCCCTCTCTCTGTCGGTTAGTGTGTGTGTGCCCTTGTGCGTGTGTGTCTTTGGACGAATGTGCCCTGTGCACCACAAAGCGATTTCTGGCATGTCGGCCTGTCTTTGCTGAGCCTCTTTCTGCGTCTCTGCCTGGGTCATGAGGCCGGTTGTCAATCGTTTTCGCCGCCGCGGATCCGCTTTGGGTGTGTGAAGGCCTGGCCCACGTGAGGAGATGCATCGGTCCCGGAGCAATTGAAATCTCATGCCCATCATGAGCTGCCTCTTTTCTAAGATCAAGATGACCACACAGCAACCAAGGAAAAGAGCCCCACAGGAGCTCTTTGTCCTGCAGTAGGGGAGCAGAACCACATCAGAGAAGATGGTTGTATCTTTTCACGGCTCTTCTCTGAGGAATGAAGCCACACCACGATACCGTGTAGAAGAAGAAGCCGGGAATGGGAGATGGCAACAATCCCTGTCCCTGGAATGCTGGCCTCTCTGGACAAGCCACCCTTTTGGAACCCCTCCCCTTATGCCCCTGGCGGTGGCACGGCGCTGTATCCTGCCGGGGCTCTGGCCTCTGCTCTATCCTTCCTCTTGCTCTGCCTCACGTGTTTCTCAGGGGCCTGGATGCCTCTCGCTCTGGCCAAATGTCTTCAACAAAGATGACTTCCCAGTGCGTCAGGGACACACTTCCTGCAGATCCGTGTCATGATTGTATCTCTCTCCAAACGTCTTTCTGCTTCATTGGGCAGGTCTCATGACCCTGGATTTCTTGGCTTCCATACGTGTCTCAGACCGGGAAGCTTCCTTGTTCTCCAGGTTTCTCCTCATGGGTGGGTGGATTGCCTAGAATGAGCGCTAGGCGAGCGTGACTGGCCTTGTCTTCTAGGACAGGTGGTGTCGCATTTCCTCTGCACTTCCTGTCTCATTCTTGAGGGACCTCCTCTCCTCTGCTCCTGTTCGGACTGACTCCCTTGATCTTGTGGCCGAAACGAATGTCAGGGAACCAGAGGGACTGGGCTGGGGCTGGGGCTGGGGCTGGGGCTGGGGCTGGGGCTGGGGCTGGGGCTGGGGCTGGGTGCAGGGGAAGTTGTGTCAGGGCTACCAGGGAGGAGGAGGGTTGCGGGTGGGGCGAATTCTGCAGAAACTTCTTTGCTCCTCTGATAGGCATTTGAAAACCTGGCTTGGGTCAGGCACAGGGCCCCCACCCACCGAATCCCAGGTGTTTTTTGATTTCCCTTGGCACTGACCGAATGGTCACTTGTTCCCCCCTTCCACTGGCACATACCTGGACACCACCGTTTGTTTCGCCGTCTCCCGATATGCCCCCGGTGACACACATTCACACCATGTGCTGTGGGATACGCCAGTGCCACGCGTGGTCACATGGTCTCCACCTCGGATTCGCCCCTGTTCCTGCCCGCACGTGTCCTGTAAAGCGCGGTCGGCTTTCCGGAGCCCCAGGGCTTATAGAAGCGGGGCAGGCCATTGCTCTTTCGAAGGAGGGAGGCAGGCAGAGGGCTGATGGATCAGTGAAGTTTCAGCTGACGCTGCGCCTTGAGACCTATGGGATCATTCTGTGCTGCAGCGGGGCCCTGCCTGCCTCACCAGATGTGATGAGCCCATCCTATCTCACTGGGAGGGGGACAAAATCGGATCTGAACGGGAGTCCCCAGAACACAGCAGGCGTCCTGAAGCTCCCCTTCCCTCGGTGGAAGTCGGCTCAAGGGGATCCTGAGGGCGGGACTGCTGGGGGTTTGGCCCTGGGACAGGGAACCGGCGGCCCCCTCTCCCACGGCGTCCCAAGCTGGACCCCGTATCCACACGCCGCCGCGGCTGCAGCGGGAGCCTCGCTGCAGCCCTGCAGAGGGTTCATTATTTAAAGGGGACGCAGCCTGACTGGCAGGAGCGGAGCGCGATTCGATCCAGCCAATGCGCATGCGCGAGGCGCGAGCGGCTCCTGCCGTCACAGTGCTTCCCACGGTTGTCTTAGAAACCGGTCCCTGAGGCTCGGCAAAGCAGGAGCCCTCCGCGGCAGTGCTTGGGTGGCGGGGCTCTGAGGCTCCGGCCTGACATCTCTACGGGGTCCACGGGAACGTCTCCGGATACCAGGAGTCGCAAAGGGCCGACCAGGATGTGGAAACCCCAGGCGGAGTCCGGGGGAAGCAGCACGGCATCACAGCCTCAGGCCTGCCCGGACGCTGTTGGGGTGAGTCTCCCCAAAAGTCGTGCCGCCGTCATCTCGAGGACAGGTCGGCCTGCGTGCCCCTGGGCTGTTCTCTCACCCGAGGGTCGTTCTCGTCGAGAGCAGAACCCCGCAGCCTCAGGGGTTGCCTGGAGGGGTGTGTTTCAATGCCTTTGCTGGATGACTCTGTGTGTGTGTGTGTGTGTGTGTGTGTGTGTGTGTGTGTGTGTGTATGTCCCATTCTCTCTTCTCTCTCTGTCTCTCAGTCTCTGTGTCTTTCTTTCCCTCTCTCTGTCGGTTAGTGTGTGTGTGCCCTTGTGCGTGTGTGTCTTTGGACGAATGTGCCCTGTGCACCACAAAGCGATTTCTGGCATGTCGGCCTGTCTTTGCTGAGCCTCTTTCTGCGTCTCTGCCTGGGTCATGAGGCCGGTTGTCAATCGTTTTCGCCGCCGCGGATCCGCTTTGGGTGTGTGAAGGCCTGGCCCACGTGAGGAGATGCATCGGTCCCGGAGCAATTGAAATCTCATGCCCATCATGAGCTGCCTCTTTTCTAAGATCAAGATGACCACACAGCAACCAAGGAAAAGAGCCCCACAGGAGCTCTTTGTCCTGCAGTAGGGGAGCAGAACCACATCAGAGAAGATGGTTGTATCTTTTCACGGCTCTTCTCTGAGGAATGAAGCCACACCACGATACCGTGTAGAAGAAGAAGCCGGGAATGGGAGATGGCAACAATCCCTGTCCCTGGAATGCTGGCCTCTCTGGACAAGCCACCCTTTTGGAACCCCTCCCCTTATGCCCCTGGCGGTGGCACGGCGCTGTATCCTGCCGGGGCTCTGGCCTCTGCTCTATCCTTCCTCTTGCTCTGCCTCACGTGTTTCTCAGGGGCCTGGATGCCTCTCGCTCTGGCCAAATGTCTTCAACAAAGATGACTTCCCAGTGCGTCAGGGACACACTTCCTGCAGATCCGTGTCATGATTGTATCTCTCTCCAAACGTCTTTCTGCTTCATTGGGCAGGTCTCATGACCCTGGATTTCTTGGCTTCCATACGTGTCTCAGACCGGGAAGCTTCCTTGTTCTCCAGGTTTCTCCTCATGGGTGGGTGGATTGCCTAGAATGAGCGCTAGGCGAGCGTGACTGGCCTTGTCTTCTAGGACAGGTGGTGTCGCATTTCCTCTGCACTTCCTGTCTCATTCTTGAGGGACCTCCTGTCCTCTGCTCCTGGGTGGACTGACTCCCTTGATCTTGTGGCCGAAACGAATGTCAGGGAACCAGAGGGACTGGGCTGGGGCTGGGGCTGGGGCTGGGGCTGGGGCTGGGGCTGGGGCTGGGTGCAGGGGAAGTTGCGTCAGGGCTACCAGGGAGGAGGAGGGTTGGGTGTGGGGCGAATTCTGCAGAAACTTCTTTGCTCCTCTGATAGGCATTTGAAAACCTGGCTTGGGTCAGGCACAGGACCCCCACCCACCGAATCCCAGGTGTTCTTTGATTTCCCTTGGCATTGACCGAAGGGTCACTTGTTCCCGCCTTCCACTGGCCCATACCTGGACACCACCGTTTGTTTCGCCGTCTCCCGATATGCCTCCGGTGACACACATTCACACCATGTGCTGTGGGATACGCCAGTGCCACGCGTGGTCTCATGGTCTCCACCTCGGATTCGCCCCTGTTCCTGCCCGCACGTGTCCTGCAAAGCGCGGTCGGCTTTCCGGATCCCCAGGGCTTTTAGAAGCGGGGCAGGCCCCTGCTCTTTCGAAGGAGGAGGGAGGCAGAGGGCTGTTGGATCAGTGAAGGTTCAGTTGACGCTGCGCCTTGAGACCTATGGGATCATTCTGTGCTGCAGCGAGGCCCTGCCTGCCTCACCAGATGTGGTGAGCCCATCCTATCTCACTGGGAGGGGGCCAAAATCGGATCTGAACGAGAGTCCCCAGAACACAGCACGCGTCCTGAAGCTCCCCTTCCCTCGGTGGAAGTCGGCTCAAGGGGATCCTGAGGGCGGACTGCTGGGGGGTTTGTCCCTGGGACAGTGAACCGGCGGCCCCCTCTGCCACGGCGTCCCAAGCTGGACCCCGTATCCACACGCCGCCACGGCTGCAGCGGCAGCCTCGCTGCAGCCGCGCAGAGGGGGCATTATTTAAAGGGGACGCAGCCTGACTGCCAGGAGCGGAGCGCTAGTCGGTCCAGCCAATGCGCATGCGCGAGGCGCGAGCGGCTTCTGCCGTCACAGTGCTTCCCACGGTTGTCTTAGAAACCGGTCCCTGAGGCTCGGCAAAGCAGGAGCCCTCCGCGGCAGTGCTTGGGTGGCGGGGCTCTGAGGGTCCGGCCTGACATCTCTACGGGGTCGACGGGAACGTCTCCGGTTGGCAGGATTCGCAAAGGGCCGACCAGGATGAGGAAACCCCAGGCGGAGTCCGGGGGAAGCAGCACGGCATTCCAGCCTCAGGCCTGCCCGGACGCTGTTGGGGTGAGTCTCCCCAAAAGTCGTGCCACCGTCATCTCGAGGACAGGTCGGCCTGCGTGCCCCTGGGCTGTTCTCTCACCCGAGGGTCGTTCTCGTCGACAGCAGAACCCCGCAGCCTCAGAGGTTGCCTGGAGGGGTGTGTTTCAATGCCTCTGCTGTATGACTCTGTGTGTGTGTGTGTGTGTGTGTGTGTGTGTGTGTGTGTGTGTGTGTGTGTGTCTCCCATTCTCTCTTCTCTCTCTGTCTCTCAGTCTCTGTGTCTTTCTTTCCCTCTCTCTGTCGGTTAGTGTGTGTGTGCCCTTGTGCAAAAATGACTTCCCAGTGCGTCAGGGACACACTTCCTGCAGATCCGTGTCATGATTGTATCTCTCTACAAGCGTCTTTCTGCTTCATTGGGCAGGTCTCATGACCCTCGATTCCTTGGCTTCCATACGTGTCTCAGACAGGGAAGCCTCTTTGTTCTCCAGGTTTCTCCTCATGGGTGGGTGGATTGCCTAGAATGAGCGCTAGGCGACCGTGACTGGCGTTGTCTTCTAGGATAGGTGGTGTCGCATTTCCTCTGCACTTTCTGTCTCATTGGTGAGGGACATCCTCTCCTCTGCTCCTGTTCGGACTGACTCCCTTGATCTTGTGGCCGAAACGAATGTCAGGGAACCAGAGGGACTGGGCTGGGGCTGGGGCTGGGGCTGGGGCTGGGGCTGGGGCTGGGGCTGGGGCTGGGTGCAGGGGAAGTTGTGTCAGGGCTACGAGGGAGGAGGAGGGTTGCGGGTGGGGCGAATTCTGCAGAAACTTCTTTGCTCCTCTGATAGGCATTTGAAAACCTGTCTTGGGTCAGGCACAGGGCCCCCACCCACCGAATCCCAGGTGTTTTTTGATTTCCCTTGGCACTGACCGAATGGTCACTTGTTCCCCCCTTCCACTGGCACATACCTGGACACCACCGTTTGTTTCGCCGTCTCCCGATATGCCCCCGGTGACACACATTCACACCATGTGCTGTGGGATACGCCAGTGCCACGCGTGGTCACATGGTCTCCACCTCGGATTCGCCCCAGTTCCTGCCCGCACGTGTCCTGTAAAGCGCGGTCGGCTTTCCGGAGCCCCAGGGCTTATAGAAGCGGGGCAGGCCATTGCTCTTTCGAAGGAGGGAGGCAGGCAGAGGGCTGATGGATCAGTGAAGTTTCAGCTGACGCTGAGCCTTGAGACCTATGGGATCATTCTGTGCTGCAGCGGGGCCCTGCCTGCCTCACCAGATGTGATGAGCCCATCCTATCTCACTGGGAGGGGGACAAAATCGGATCTGAACGGGAGGCCCCAGAACACAGCAGGCGTCCTGAAGCTCCCCTTCCCTCGGTGGAAGTCGGCTCAAGGGGATCCTGAGGGCGGGACTGCTGGGGGTTTGGCCCTGGGACAGGGAACCGGCGGCCCCCTCTCCCACGGCGTCCCAAGCTGGACCCCGTATCCACACGCCGCCGCGGCTGCAGCGGGAGCCTCGCTGCAGCCCTGCAGAGGGTTCATTATTTAAAGGGGACGCAGCCTGACTGGCAGGAGCGGAGCGCGATTCGATCCAGCCAATGCGCATGCGCGAGGCGCGAGCGGCTCCTGCCGTCACAGTGCTTCCCACGGTTGTCTTAGAAACCGGTCCCTGAGGCTCGGCAAAGCAGGAGCCCTCCGCGGCAGTGCTTGGGTGGCGGGGCTCTGAGGCTCCGGCCTGACATCTCTACGGGGTCCACGGGAACGTCTCCGGATACCAGGAGTCGCAAAGGGCCGACCAGGATGTGGAAACCCCAGGCGGAGTCCGGGGGAAGCAGCACGGCATCACAGCCTCAGGCCTGCCCAGACGCTGTTGGGGTGAGTCTCCCCAAAAGTCGTGCCGCCGTCATCTCGAGGACAGGTCGGCCTGCGTGCCCCTGGGCTGTTCTCTCACCCGAGGGTCGTTCTCGTCGAGAGCAGAACCCCGCAGCCTCAGGGGTTGCCTGGAGGGGTGTGTTTCAATGCCTTTGCTGGATGACTCTGTGTGTGTGTGTGTGTGTGTGTGTGTGTGTATGTCCCATTCTCTCTTCTCTCTCTGTCTCTCAGTCTCTGTGTCTTTCTTTCCCTCTCTCTGTCGGTTAGTGTGTGTGTGCCCTTGTGCGTGTGTGTCTTTGGACGAATGTGCCCTGTGCACCACAAAGCGATTTCTGGCATGTCGGCCTGTCTTTGCTGAGCCTCTTTCTGCGTCTCTGCCTGGGTCATGAGGCCGGTTGTCAATCGTTTTCGCCGCCGCGGATCCGCTTTGGGTGTGTGAAGGCCTGGCCCACGTGAGGAGATGCATCGGTCCCGGAGCAATTGAAATCTCATGCCCATCATGAGCTGCCTCTTTTCTAAGATCAAGATGACCACACAGCAACCAAGGAAAAGAGCCCCACAGGAGCTCTTTGTCCTGCAGTAGGGGAGCAGAACCACATCAGAGAAGATGGTTGTATCTTTTCACGGCTCTTCTCTGAGGAATGAAGCCACACCACGATACCGTGTAGAAGAAGAAGCCGGGAATGGGAGATGGCAACAATCCCTGTCCCTGGAATGCTGGCCTCTCTGGACAAGCCACCCTTTTGGAACCCCTCCCCTTATGCCCCTGGCGGTGGCACGGCGCTGTATCCTGCCGGGGCTCTGGCCTCTGCTCTATCCTTCCTCTTGCTCTGCCTCACGTGTTTCTCAGGGGCCTGGATGCCTCTCGCTCTGGCCAAATGTCTTCAACAAAGATGACTTCCCAGTGCGTCAGGGACACACTTCCTGCAGATCCGTGTCATGATTGTATCTCTCTCCAAACGTCTTTCTGCTTCATTGGGCAGGTCTCATGACCCTGGATTTCTTGGCTTCCATACGTGTCTCAGACCGGGAAGCTTCCTTGTTCTCCAGGTTTCTCCTCATGGGTGGGTGGATTGCCTAGAATGAGCGCTAGGCGAGCGTGACTGGCCTTGTCTTCTAGGACAGGTGGTGTCGCATTTCCTCTGCACTTCCTGTCTCATTCTTGAGGGACCTCCTGTCCTCTGCTCCTGGGTGGACTGACTCCCTTGATCTTGTGGCCGAAACGAATGTCAGGGAACCAGAGGGACTGGGCTGGGGCTGGGGCTGGGGCTGGGGCTGGGGCTGGGGCTGGGGCTGGGTGCAGGGGAAGTTGCGTCAGGGCTACCAGGGAGGAGGAGGGTTGGGTGTGGGGCGAATTCTGCAGAAACTTCTTTGCTCCTCTGATAGGCATTTGAAAACCTGGCTTGGGTCAGGCACAGGACCCCCACCCACCGAATCCCAGGTGTTCTTTGATTTCCCTTGGCATTGACCGAAGGGTCACTTGTTCCCCCCTTCCACTGGCCCATACCTGGACACCACCGTTTGTTTCGCCGTCTCCCGATATGCCTCCGGTGACACACATTCACACCATGTGCTGTGGGATACGCCAGTGCCACGCGTGGTCTCATGGTCTCCACCTCGGATTCGCCCCTGTTCCTGCCCGCACGTGTCCTGTAAAGCGCGGTCGGCTTTCCGGAGCCCCAGGGCTTTTAGAAGCGGGGCAGGCCCCTGCTCTTTCGAAGGAGGAGGGAGGCAGAGGGCTGTTGGATCAGTGAAGGTTCAGTTGACGCTGCGCCTTGAGACCTATGGGATCATTCTGTGCTGCAGCGAGGCCCTGCCTGCCTCACCAGATGTGGTGAGCCCATCCTATCTCACTGGGAGGGGGCCAAAATCGGATCTGAACGGGAGTCCCCAGAACACAGCACGCGTCCTGAAGCTCCCCTTCCCTCGGTGGAAGTCGGCTCAAGGGGATCCTGAGGGCGGACTGCTGGGGGGTTTGTCCCTGGGACAGTGAACCGGCGGCCCCCTCTGCCACGGCGTCCCAAGCTGGACCCCGTATCCACACGCCGCCACGGCTGCAGCGGGAGCCTCGCTGCAGCCGCGCAGAGGGGGCATTATTTAAAGGGGACGCAGCCTGACTGCCAGGAGCGGAGCGCTAGTCGGTCCAGCCAATGCGCATGCGCGAGGCGCGAGCGGCTTCTGCCGTCACAGTGCTTCCCACGGTTGTCTTAGAAACCGGTCCCTGAGGCTCGGCAAAGCAGGAGCCCTCCGCGGCAGTGCTTGGGTGGTGGGGCTCTGAGGCTCCGGCCTGACATCTCTACAGGGTCGACGGGAACGTCTCCGGTTGGCAGGATTCGCAAAGGGCCGACCAGGATGAGGAAACCCCAGGCGGAGTCCGGGGGAAGCAGCACGGCATTCCAGCCTCAGGCCTGCCCGGACGCTGTTGGGGTGAGTCTCCCCAAAAGTCGTGCCGCCGTCATCTCGAGGACAGGTCGGCCTGCGTGCCCCTGGGCTGTTCTCTCACCCGAGGGTCGTTCTCGTCGACAGCAGAACCCCGCAGCCTCAGAGGTTGCCTGGAGGGGTGTGTTTCAATGCCTCTGCTGTATGACTCTCTGTGTGTGTGTGTGTGTGTGTGTGTGTGTGTGTGTGTGTGTGTGTGTGTGTGTGTGTCTCCCATTCTCTCTTCTCTCTCTATCTCTCAGTCTCTGTGTCTTTCTTTCCCTCTCTCTGTCGGTTAGTGTGTGTGTGCCCTTGTGCAAAGATGACTTCCCAGTGCGTCAGGGACACACTTCCTGCAGATCCGTGTCATGATTGTATCTCTCTACAAGCGTCTTTCTGCTTCATTGGGCAGGTCTCATGACCCTCGATTCCTTGGCTTCCATACGTGTCTCAGACAGGGAAGCTTCCTTGTTCTCCAGGTTTCTCCTCATGGGTGGGTGGATTGCCTAGAATGAGCGCTAGGCGACCGTGACTGGCGTTGTCTTCTAGGATAGGTGGTGTCGCATTTCCTCTGCACTTTCTGTCTCATTGGTGAGGGACATCCTCTCCTCTGCTCCTGTTCGGACTGACTCCCTTGATCTTGTGGCCGAAACGAATGTCAGGGAACCAGAGGGACTGGGCTGGGGCTGGGGCTGGGGCTGGGGCTGGGGCTGGGGCTGGGGCTGGGGCTGGGGCTGGGTGCAGGGGAAGTTGTGTCAGGGCTACCAGGGAGGAGGAGGGTTGCGGGTGGGGCGAATTCTGCAGAAACTTCTTTGCTCCTCTGATAGGCATTTGAAAACCTGTCTTGGGTCAGGCACAGGGCCCCCACCCACCGAATCCCAGGTGTTTTTTGATTTCCCTTGGCACTGACCGAATGGTCACTTGTTCCCCCCTTCCACTGGCACATACCTGGACACCACCGTTTGTTTCGCCGTCTCCCGATATGCCCCCGGTGACACACATTCACACCATGTGCTGTGGGATACGCCAGTGCCACGCGTGGTCACATGGTCTCCACCTCGGATTCGCCCCTGTTCCTGCCCGCACGTGTCCTGTAAAGCGCGGTCGGCTTTCCGGAGCCCCAGGGCTTATAGAAGCGGGGCAGGCCATTGCTCTTTCGAAGGAGGGAGGCAGGCAGAGGGCTGATGGATCAATGAAGTTTCAGCTGACGCTGCGCCTTGAGACCTATGGGATCATTCTGTGCTGCAGCGGGGCCCTGCCTGCCTCACCAGATGTGATGAGCCCATCCTATCTCACTGGGAGGGGGACAAAATCGGATCTGAACGGGAGTCCCCAGAACACAGCAGGCGTCCTGAAGCTCCCCTTCCCTCGGTGGAAGTCGGCTCAAGGGGATCCTGAGGGCGGGACTGCTGGGGGTTTGGCCCTGGGACAGGGAACCGGCGGCCCCCTCTCCCACGGCGTCCCAAGCTGGACCCCGTATCCACACGCCGCCGCGGCTGCAGCGGGAGCCTCGCTGCAGCCCTGCAGAGGGTTCATTATTTAAAGGGGACGCAGCCTGACTGGCAGGAGCGGAGCGCGATTCGATCCAGCCAATGCGCATGCGCGAGGCGCGAGCGGCTCCTGCCGTCACAGTGCTTCCCACGGTTGTCTTAGAAACCGGTCCCTGAGGCTCGGCAAAGCAGGAGCCCTCCGCGGCAGTGCTTGGGTGGCGGGGCTCTGAGGCTCCGGCCTGACATCTCTACGGGGTCCACGGGAACGTCTCCGGATACCAGGAGTCGCAAAGGGCCGACCAGGATGTGGAAACCCCAGGCGGAGTCCGGGGGAAGCAGCACGGCATCACAGCCTCAGGCCTGCCCGGACGCTGTTGGGGTGAGTCTCCCCAAAAGTCGTGCCGCCGTCATCTCGAGGACAGGTCGGCCTGCGTGCCCCTGGGCTGTTCTCTCACCCGAGGGTCGTTCTCGTCGAGAGCAGAACCCCGCAGCCTCAGGGGTTGCCTGGAGGGGTGTGTTTCAATGCCTTTGCTGGATGACTCTGTTTGTGTGTGTGTGTGTGTGTGTGTGTGTGTGTATGTCCCATTCTCTCTTCTCTCTCTGTCTCTCAGTCTCTGTGTCTTTCTTTCCCTCTCTCTGTCGGTTAGTGTGTGTGTGCCCTTGTGCGTGTGTGTCTTTGGACGAATGTGCCCTGTGCACCACAAAGCGATTTCTGGCATGTCGGCCTGTCTTTGCTGAGCCTCTTTCTGCGTCTCTGCCTGGGTCATGAGGCCGGTTGTCAATCGTTTTCGCCGCCGCGGATCCGCTTTGGGTGTGTGAAGGCCTGGCCCACGTGAGGAGATGCATCGGTCCCGGAGCAATTGAAATCTCATGCCCATCATGAGCTGCCTCTTTTCTAAGATCAAGATGACCACACAGCAACCAAGGAAAAGAGCCCCACAGGAGCTCTTTGTCCTGCAGTAGGGGAGCAGAACCACATCAGAGAAGATGGTTGTATCTTTTCACGGCTCTTCTCTGAGGAATGAAGCCACACCACGATACCGTGTAGAAGAAGAAGCCGGGAATGGGAGATGGCAACAATCCCTGTCCCTGGAATGCTGGCCTCTCTGGACAAGCCACCCTTTTGGAACCCCTCCCCTTATGCCCCTGGCGGTGGCACGGCGCTGTATCCTGCCGGGGCTCTGGCCTCTGCTCTATCCTTCCTCTTGCTCTGCCTCACGTGTTTCTCAGGGGCCTGGATGCCTCTCGCTCTGGCCAAATGTCTTCCACAAAGATGACTTCCCAGTGCGTCAGGGACACACTTCCTGCAGATCCGTGTCATGATTGTATCTCTCTCCAAACGTCTTTCTGCTTCATTGGGCAGGTCTCATGACCCTGGATTTCTTGGCTTCCATACGTGTCTCAGACCGGGAAGCTTCCTTGTTCTCCAGGTTTCTCCTCATGGGTGGGTGGATTGCCTAGAATGAGCGCTAGGCGAGCGTGACTGGCCTTGTCTTCTAGGACAGGTGGTGTCGCATTTCCTCTGCACTTCCTGTCTCATTCTTGAGGGACCTCCTGTCCTCTGCTCCTGGGTGGACTGACTCCCTTGATCTTGTGGCCGAAACAAATGTCAGGGAACCAGAGGGACTGGGCTGGGGCTGGGGCTGGGGCTGGGGCTGGGGCTGGGGCTGGGGCTGGGTGCAGGGGAAGTTGCGTCAGGGCTACCAGGGAGGAGGAGGGTTGGGTGTGGGGCGAATTCTGCAGAAACTTCTTTGCTCCTCTGATAGGCATTTGAAAACCTGGCTTGGGTCAGGCACAGGACCCCCACCCACCGAATCCCAGGTGTTCTTTGATTTCCCTTGGCATTGACCGAAGGGTCACTTGTTCCCGCCTTCCACTGGCCCATACCTGGACACCACCGTTTGTTTCGCCGTCTCCCGATATGCCTCCGGTGACACACATTCACACCATGTGCTGTGGGATACGCCAGTGCCACGCGTGGTCTCATGGTCTCCACCTCGGATTCGCCCCTGTTCCTGCCCGCACGTGTCCTGTAAAGCGCGGTCGGCTTTCCGGAGCCCCAGGGCTTTTAGAAGCGGGGCAGGCCCCTGCTCTTTCGAAGGAGGAGGGAGGCAGAGGGCTGTTGGATCAGTGAAGGTTCAGTTGACGCTGCGCCTTGAGACCTATGGGATCATTCTGTGCTGCAGCGAGGCCCTGCCTGCCTCACCAGATGTGGTGAGCCCATCCTATCTCACTGGGAGGGGGCCAAAATCGGATCTGAACGGGAGTCCCCAGAACACAGCACGCGTCCTGAAGCTCCCCTTCCCTCGGTGGAAGTCGGCTCAAGGGGATCCTGAGGGCGGACTGCTGGGGGGTTTGTCCCTGGGACAGTGAACCGGCGGCCCCCTCTGCCACGGCGTCCCAAGCTGGACCCCGTATCCACACGCCGCCACGGCTGCAGCGGGAGCCTCGCTGCAGCCGCGCAGAGGGGGCATTATTTAAAGGGGACGCAGCCTGACTGCCAGGAGCGGAGCGCTAGTCGGTCCAGCCAATGCGCATGCGCGAGGCGCGAGCGGCTTCTGCCGTCACAGTGCTTCCCACGGTTGTCTTAGAAACCGGTCCCTGAGGCTCGGCAAAGCAGGAGCCCTCCGCGGCAGTGCTTGGGTGGCGGGGCTCTGAGGCTCCGGCCTGACATCTCTACGGGGTCGACGGGAACGTCTCCGGTTGGCAGGATTCGCAAAGGGCCGACCAGGATGAGGAAACCCCAGGCGGAGTCCGGGGGAAGCAGCACGGCATTCCAGCCTCAGGCCTGCCCGGACGCTGTTGGGGTGAGTCTCCCCAAAAGTCGTGCCGCCGTCATCTCGAGGACAGGTCGGCCTGCGTGCCCCTGGGCTGTTCTCTCACCCGAGGGTCGTTCTCGTCGACAGCAGAACCCCGCAGCCTCAGAGGTTGCCTGGAGGGGTGTGTTTCAATGCCTCTGCTGTATGACTCTGTGTGTGTGTGTGTGTGTGTGTGTGTGTGTGTGTGTGTGTGTGTGTGCGTGTGTCTCCCATTCTCTCTTCTCTCTCTGTCTCTCAGTCTCTGTGTCTTTCTTTCCCTCTCTCTGTCGGTTAGTGTGTGTGTGCCCTTGTGCAAAGATGACTTCCCAGTGCGTCAGGGACACACTTCCTGCAGATCCGTGTCATGATTGTATCTCTCTACAAGCGTCTTCCTGCTTCATTGGGCAGGTCTCATGACCCTCGATTCCTTGGCTTCCATACGTGTCTCAGACAGGGAAGCTTCCTTGTTCTCCAGGTTTCTCCTCATGGGTGGGTGGATTGCCTAGAATGAGCGCTAGGCGACCGTGACTGGCGTTGTCTTCTAGGATAGGTGGTGTCGCATTTCCTCTGCACTTTCTGTCTCATTGGTGAGGGACATCCTCTCCTCTGCTCCTGTTCGGACTGACTCCCTTGATCTTGTGGCCGAAACGAATGTCAGGGAACCAGAGGGACTGGGCTGGGGCTGGGGCTGGGGCTGGGGCTGGGGCTGGGGCTGGGGCTGGGGCTGGGGCTGGGTGCAGGGGAAGTTGTGTCAGGGCTACCAGGGAGGAGGAGGGTTGCGGGTGGGGCGAATTCTGCAGAAACTTCTTTGCTCCTCTGATAGGCATTTGAAAACCTGTCTTGGGTCAGGCACAGGGCCCCCACCCACCGAATCCCAGGTGTTTTTTGATTTCCCTTGGCACTGACCGAATGGTCACTTGTTCCCCCCTTCCACTGGCACATACCTGGACACCACCGTTTGTTTCGCCGTCTCCCGATATGCCCCCGGTGACACACATTCACACCATGTGCTGTGGGATACGCCAGTGCCACGCGTGGTCACATGGTCTCCACCTCGGATTCGCCCCTGTTCCTGCCCGCACGTGTCCTGTAAAGCGCGGTCGGCTTTCCGGAGCCCCAGGGCTTATAGAAGCGGGGCAGGCCATTGCTCTTTCGAAGGAGGGAGGCAGGCAGAGGGCTGATGGATCAGTGAAGTTTCAGCTGACGCTGCGCCTTGAGACCTATGGGATCATTCTGTGCTGCAGCGGGGCCCTGCCTGCCTCACCAGATGTGATGAGCCCATCCTATCTCACTGGGAGGGGGACAAAATCGGATCTGAACGGGAGTCCCCAGAACACAGCAGGCGTCCTGAAGCTCCCCTTCCCTCGGTGGAAGTCGGCTCAAGGGGATCCTGAGGGCGGGACTGCTGGGGGTTTGGCCCTGGGACAGGGAACCGGCGGCCCCCTCTCCCACGGCGTCCCAAGCTGGACCCCGTATCCACACGCCGCCGCGGCTGCAGCGGGAGCCTCGCTGCAGCCCTGCAGAGGGTTCATTATTTAAAGGGGACGCAGCCTGACTGGCAGGAGCGGAGCGCGATTCGATCCAGCCAATGCGCATGCGCGAGGCGCGAGCGGCTCCTGCCGTCACAGTGCTTCCCACGGTTGTCTTAGAAACCGGTCCCTGAGGCTCGGCAAAGCAGGAGCCCTCCGCGGCAGTGCTTGGGTGGCGGGGCTCTGAGGCTCCGGCCTGACATCTCTACGGGGTCCACGGGAACGTCTCCGGATACCAGGAGTCGCAAAGGGCCGACCAGGATGTGGAAACCCCAGGCGGAGTCCGGGGGAAGCAGCACGGCATCACAGCCTCAGGCCTGCCCGGACGCTGTTGGGGTGAGTCTCCCCAAAAGTCGTGCCGCCGTCATCTCGAGGACAGGTCGGCCTGCGTGCCCCTGGGCTGTTCTCTCACCCGAGGGTCGTTCTCGTCGAGAGCAGAACCCCGCAGCCTCAGGGGTTGCCTGGAGGGGTGTGTTTCAATGCCTTTGCTGGATGACTCTGTGTGTGTGTGTGTGTGTGTGTGTGTGTGTGTGTGTGTGTGTGTGTGTATGTCCCATTCTCTCTTCTCTCTCTGTCTCTCAGTCTCTGTGTCTTTCTTTCCCTCTCTCTGTCGGTTAGTGTGTGTGTGCCCTTGTGCGTGTGTGTCTTTGGACGAATGTGCCCTGTGCACCACAAAGCGATTTCTGGCATGTCGGCCTGTCTTTGCTGAGCCTCTTTCTGCGTCTCTGCCTGGGTCATGAGGCCGGTTGTCAATCGTTTTCGCCGCCGCGGATCCGCTTTGGGTGTGTGAAGGCCTGGCCCACGTGAGGAGATGCATCGGTCCCGGAGCAATTGAAATCTCGTGCCCATCATGAGCTGCCTCTTTTCTAAGATCAAGATGACCACACAGCAACCAAGGAAAAGAGCCCCACAGGAGCTCTTTGTCCTGCAGTAGGGGAGCAGAACCACATCAGAGAAGATGGTTGTATCTTTTCACGGCTCTTCTCTGAGGAATGAAGCCACACCACGATACCGTGTAGAAGAAGAAGCCGGGAATGGGAGATGGCAACAATCCCTGTCCCTGGAATGCTGGCCTCTCTGGACAAGCCACCCTTTTGGAACCCCTCCCCTTATGCCCCTGGCGGTGGCACGGCGCTGTATCCTGCCGGGGCTCTGGCCTCTGCTCTATCCTTCCTCTTGCTCTGCCTCACGTGTTTCTCAGGGGCCTGGATGCCTCTCGCTCTGGCCAAATGTCTTCAACAAAGATGACTTCCCAGTGCGTCAGGGACACACTTCCTGCAGATCCGTGTCATGATTGTATCTCTCTCCAAACGTCTTTCTGCTTCATTGGGCAGGTCTCATGACCCTGGATTTCTTGGCTTCCATACGTGTCTCAGACCGGGAAGCTTCCTTGTTCTCCAGGTTTCTCCTCATGGGTGGGTGGATTGCCTAGAATGAGCGCTAGGCGAGCGTGACTGGACTTGTCTTCTAGGACAGGTGGTGTCGCATTTCCTCTGCACTTCCTGTCTCATTCTTGAGGGACCTCCTGTCCTCTGCTCCTGGGTGGACTGACTCCCTTGATCTTGTGGCCGAAACGAATGTCAGGGAACCAGAGGGACTGGGCTGGGGCTGGGGCTGGGGCTGGGGCTGGGGCTGGGGCTGGGGCTGGGTGCAGGGGAAGTTGCGTCAGGGCTACCAGGGAGGAGGAGGGTTGGGTGTGGGGCGAATTCTGCAGAAACTTCTTTGCTCCTCTGATAGGCATTTGAAAACCTGGCTTGGGTCAGGCACAGGACCCCCACCCACCGAATCCCAGGTGTTCTTTGATTTCCCTTGGCATTGACCGAAGGGTCACTTGTTCCCGCCTTCCACTGGCCCATACCTGGACACCACCGTTTGTTTCGCCGTCTCCCGATATGCCTCCGGTGACACACATTCACACCATGTGCTGTGGGATACGCCAGTGCCACGCGTGGTCTCATGGTCTCCACCTCGGATTCGCCCCTGTTCCTGCCCGCACGTGTCCTGTAAAGCGCGGTCGGCTTTCCGGAGCCCCAGGGCTTTTAGAAGCGGGGCAGGCCCCTGCTCTTTCGAAGGAGGAGGGAGGCAGAGGGCTGTTGGATCAGTGAAGGTTCAGTTGACGCTGCGCCTTGAGACCTATGGGATCATTCTGTGCTGCAGCGAGGCCCTGCCTGCCTCACCAGATGTGGTGAGCCCATCCTATCTCACTGGGAGGGGGCCAAAATCGGATCTGAACGGGAGTCCCCAGAACACAGCACGCGTCCTGAAGCTCCCCTTCCCTCGGTGGAAGTCGGCTCAAGGGGATCCTGAGGGCGGACTGCTGGGGGGTTTGTCCCTGGGACAGTGAACCGGCGGCCCCCTCTGCCACGGCGTCCCAAGCTGGACCCCGTATCCACACGCCGCCACGGCTGCAGCGGGAGCCTCGCTGCAGCCGCGCAGAGGGGGCATTATTTAAAGGGGACGCAGCCTGACTGCCAGGAGCGGAGCGCTAGTCGGTCCAGCCAATGCGCATGCGCGAGGCGCGAGCGGCTTCTGCCGTCACAGTGCTTCCCACGGTTGTCTTAGAAACCGGTCCCTGAGGCTCGGCAAAGCAGGAGCCCTCCGCGGCAGTGCTTGGGTGGCGGGGCTCTGAGGCTCCGGCCTGACATCTCTACGGGGTCGACGGGAACGTCTCCGGTTGGCAGGATTCGCAAAGGGCCGACCAGGATGAGGAAACCCCAGGCGGAGTCCGGGGGAAGCAGCACGGCATTCCAGCCTCAGGCCTGCCCGGACGCTGTTGGGGTGAGTCTCCCCAAAAGTCGTGCCGCCGTCATCTCGAGGACAGGTCGGCCTGCGTGCCCCTGGGCTGTTCTCTCACCCGAGGGTCGTTCTCGTCGACAGCAGAACCCCGCAGCCTCAGAGGTTGCCTGGAGGGGTGTGTTTCAATGCCTCTGCTGTATGACTCTGTGTGTGTGTGTGTGTGTGTGTGTGTGTGTGTGTGTGTGTGTGTGTGCGTGTGTCTCCCATTCTCTCTTCTCTCTCTGTCTCTCAGTCTCTGTGTCTTTCTTTCCCTCTCTCTGTCGGTTAGTGTGTGTGTGCCCTTGTGCAAAGATGACTTCCCAGTGCGTCAGGGACACACTTCCTGCAGATCCGTGTCATGATTGTATCTCTCTACAAGCGTCTTCCTGCTTCATTGGGCAGGTCTCATGACCCTCGATTCCTTGGCTTCCATACGTGTCTCAGACAGGGAAGCTTCCTTGTTCTCCAGGTTTCTCCTCATGGGTGGGTGGATTGCCTAGAATGAGCGCTAGGCGACCGTGACTGGCGTTGTCTTCTAGGATAGGTGGTGTCGCATTTCCTCTGCACTTTCTGTCTCATTGGTGAGGGACATCCTCTCCTCTGCTCCTGTTCGGACTGACTCCCTTGATCTTGTGGCCGAAACGAATGTCAGGGAACCAGAGGGACTGGGCTGGGGCTGGGGCTGGGGCTGGGGCTGGGGCTGGGGCTGGGGCTGGGGCTGGGGCTGGGTGCAGGGGAAGTTGTGTCAGGGCTACCAGGGAGGAGGAGGGTTGCGGGTGGGGCGAATTCTGCAGAAACTTCTTTGCTCCTCTGATAGGCATTTGAAAACCTGTCTTGGGTCAGGCACAGGGCCCCCACCCACCGAATCCCAGGTGTTTTTTGATTTCCCTTGGCACTGACCGAATGGTCACTTGTTCCCCCCTTCCACTGGCACATACCTGGACACCACCGTTTGTTTCGCCGTCTCCCGATATGCCCCCGGTGACACACATTCACACCATGTGCTGTGGGATACGCCAGTGCCACGCGTGGTCACATGGTCTCCACCTCGGATTCGCCCCTGTTCCTGCCCGCACGTGTCCTGTAAAGCGCGGTCGGCTTTCCGGAGCCCCAGGGCTTATAGAAGCGGGGCAGGCCATTGCTCTTTCGAAGGAGGGAGGCAGGCAGAGGGCTGATGGATCAGTGAAGTTTCAGCTGACGCTGCGCCTTGAGACCTATGGGATCATTCTGTGCTGCAGCGGGGCCCTGCCTGCCTCACCAGATGTGATGAGCCCATCCTATCTCACTGGGAGGGGGACAAAATCGGATCTGAACGGGAGTCCCCAGAACACAGCAGGCGTCCTGAAGCTCCCCTTCCCTCGGTGGAAGTCGGCTCAAGGGGATCCTGAGGGCGGGACTGCTGGGGGTTTGGCCCTGGGACAGGGAACCGGCGGCCCCCTCTCCCACGGCGTCCCAAGCTGGACCCCGTATCCACACGCCGCCGCGGCTGCAGCGGGAGCCTCGCTGCAGCCCTGCAGAGGGTTCATTATTTAAAGGGGACGCAGCCTGACTGGCAGGAGCGGAGCGCGATTCGATCCAGCCAATGCGCATGCGCGAGGCGCGAGCGGCTCCTGCCGTCACAGTGCTTCCCACGGTTGTCTTAGAAACCGGTCCCTGAGGCTCGGCAAAGCAGGAGCCCTCCGCGGCAGTGCTTGGGTGGCGGGGCTCTGAGGCTCCGGCCTGACATCTCTACGGGGTCCACGGGAACGTCTCCGGATACCAGGAGTCGCAAAGGGCCGACCAGGATGTGGAAACCCCAGGCGGAGTCCGGGGGAAGCAGCACGGCATCACAGCCTCAGGCCTGCCCGGACGCTGTTGGGGTGAGTCTCCCCAAAAGTCGTGCCGCCGTCATCTCGAGGACAGGTCGGCCTGCGTGCCCCTGGGCTGTTCTCTCACCCGAGGGTCGTTCTCGTCGAGAGCAGAACCCCGCAGCCTCAGGGGTTGCCTGGAGGGGTGTGTTTCAATGCCTTTGCTGGATGACTCTGTGTGTGTGTGTGTGTGTGTGTGTGTGTGTGTGTGTGTGTGTGTATGTCCCATTCTCTCTTCTCTCTCTGTCTCTCAGTCTCTGTGTCTTTCTTTCCCTCTCTCTGTCGGTTAGTGTGTGTGTGCCCTTGTGCGTGTGTGTCTTTGGACGAATGTGCCCTGTGCACCACAAAGCGATTTCTGGCATGTCGGCCTGTCTTTGCTGAGCCTCTTTCTGCGTCTCTGCCTGGGTCATGAGGCCGGTTGTCAATCGTTTTCGCCGCCGCGGATCCGCTTTGGGTGTGTGAAGGCCTGGCCCACGTGAGGAGATGCATCGGTCCCGGAGCAATTGAAATCTCGTGCCCATCATGAGCTGCCTCTTTTCTAAGATCAAGATGACCACACAGCAACCAAGGAAAAGAGCCCCACAGGAGCTCTTTGTCCTGCAGTAGGGGAGCAGAACCACATCAGAGAAGATGGTTGTATCTTTTCACGGCTCTTCTCTGAGGAATGAAGCCACACCACGATACCGTGTAGAAGAAGAAGCCGGGAATGGGAGATGGCAACAATCCCTGTCCCTGGAATGCTGGCCTCTCTGGACAAGCCACCCTTTTGGAACCCCTCCCCTTATGCCCCTGGCGGTGGCACGGCGCTGTATCCTGCCGGGGCTCTGGCCTCTGCTCTATCCTTCCTCTTGCTCTGCCTCACGTGTTTCTCAGGGGCCTGGATGCCTCTCGCTCTGGCCAAATGTCTTCAACAAAGATGACTTCCCAGTGCGTCAGGGACACACTTCCTGCAGATCCGTGTCATGATTGTATCTCTCTCCAAACGTCTTTCTGCTTCATTGGGCAGGTCTCATGACCCTGGATTTCTTGGCTTCCATACGTGTCTCAGACCGGGAAGCTTCCTTGTTCTCCAGGTTTCTCCTCATGGGTGGGTGGATTGCCTAGAATGAGCGCTAGGCGAGCGTGACTGGACTTGTCTTCTAGGACAGGTGGTGTCGCATTTCCTCTGCACTTCCTGTCTCATTCTTGAGGGACCTCCTGTCCTCTGCTCCTGGGTGGACTGACTCCCTTGATCTTGTGGCCGAAACGAATGTCAGGGAACCAGAGGGACTGGGCTGGGGCTGGGGCTGGGGCTGGGGCTGGGGCTGGGGCTGGGGCTGGGTGCAGGGGAAGTTGCGTCAGGGCTACCAGGGAGGAGGAGGGTTGGGTGTGGGGCGAATTCTGCAGAAACTTCTTTGCTCCTCTGATAGGCATTTGAAAACCTGGCTTGGGTCAGGCACAGGACCCCCACCCACCGAATCCCAGGTGTTCTTTGATTTCCCTTGGCATTGACCGAAGGGTCACTTGTTCCCGCCTTCCACTGGCCCATACCTGGACACCACCGTTTGTTTCGCCGTCTCCCGATATGCCTCCGGTGACACAC